>NC_044994.1:16451606-16753034 GCF_008728515.1 Papio anubis
AGCATCTAAAGAAAACCAGACACAGGTTATCCTGGCTTGTTCCTCTTTGGTGTTGGGGCCAAGGTTCTGAGAAGAAGGAAAGGGGGAAATGAGTACGTTGAGCAGACGGTGGAAAAATCCTCAAAGTGTAGGACAGAGAAATCAAGGGAGAAAGGAAACAGGTGGAAAAGGAAACAAGGGAAGGAGGGTCATTCTTCTACCACTCAAGAATAGAAAAGAAAGTATGAGGGGAAAAGAGGAAGAAGGTGAGCAGTAGGTGAGGAAAGGAAACAGAAATGCCAAGCAGTGGAAACAGGACGAGGTGGTTCACAGAAAAAACTCGGCAGCCGTCCAAACCTTCTGTACATTTTAGGTGTTTTAAATGTTAGGGGTATACTACCTAGACTCCATTCAAAAGCGCTCTTCAGGCGGGAAAGATGGAGGCTACAAAAATACATTATTAGAGTCTAAAAAATAAACCAACGGCTAAAGCTAACAGTCATACATTCACAAAATTACAAAATACTAGAATCACAAAATATACAACTAGAAATCCAGAAAGGAAAAATTTTGAATTATCCACATTCAAAAGACAGAGGATAATAAATTGTTCTAAAGAAAAAAATAAAACTCAAACTGACACAGATAATTGTAAAATTTAATTATAAAAAAGATGCAATAGATAAGAAACTGAAGACCATTCATTGAAAAGTAATCAAAAAAAGCTTTAATGCGACTTATAGGGAGGGACTGAGATTCATTTGAAAAGAAATTTCTTTGGTGATATCCAAGTCAGTATTAGAAAAAAGAAAATGGAAAAAGTTTAAGAAAGATATATATTACAGATCCAACCTAAGTGAAAAAAAAATGAAAGAAAATTATGAATATCTTTATAATACATTTCAAAATTTAAAAGAATTCCTAAAAATATATAGCTTGTCAAAACTGACCCAAAAAGAAAAACTAAAATAATCCTAGAAACATTAAATATATGTAGTTAGTAGTTAAAAGAAAACTTTACAAAAAGATAAGGTGGTTTTATAAGAAATTTCTAAATCTTCAAGGAACAGATCATTTCAATTTTATACAAAACAGCAAAAGAAGGAATACTCCTAAACTCACTTTATGATGTCAGTATATATTAAACCCTGATGAGGACAGAACAAAAAAAGAAAATTACAGGTCAATCTCACTTATAAACAGACATACTAAAATAGATACTAAAATCCAAAGGAAACCAAATTGAGAAGAATGTTAAAGATATACATCATAACCAAATTAGGTTTATTCCAAGTATATAAGGATGGCTGGCTTGGCATTGGAAAAAGTCCAAATATGTCATTTACCAGCTTAGCAAATTTAAAAAACCATACCACCCTTTTAATAGACACCAAAGAACATCTGATAAAACTCAACATCCTTTAATGATAAAAAAAAAATTTCAACAATATATGAAAGGAAACTCTTTAATTCTGGTAAATGGTATTTGTTAAATACCATTCTTAACAGTGAATCATTAGAAGTTAAGAGGTATGCCTTTTTGGTTTTTTTTTTAATCAAGGATGAACATGAATTCCTACCATCTCAGCTTCTATGCAACATTGCCCTGAAGGCCCTAGCCAATAAATTAAGAATTACGAAAAGAAATGAAAGGCATAAGAACTGAAAAAAAGGAATAAAATTACAATAATCCACAGATTATGAATGTCTACAAAGTCTATCTTCATCATTTGTTTCCTCACCTCCCTCACATTTACTCCTTTGCACGCTGCAATCTGGTTTCTTATGTCAAGCTTCCTTTGTTTTTTTGTTTATTTTTTATTTTTGAGACAGGGTCTCACTCCGTCACCCAGGTTGGAATGCAGTGGTGCAATCTCGGCTCACTGCAACCTCCCCTTCCCAGGTCCAAGTGATCTTCCTACCTCAGCCTCCCAAGTAGCCGGGACCACAGGTGCCCACCACCATACTCAGCTAATTTTTTATATTTTTTTGGGAGAGACGGGGTTTCGCTATGCTGCCGAGGCTGGTCTCAAATTCCTGGGCTCAGGGGATCCACCTGCTTCAGCCGCCCAAATTGCTGGGATTACATGTGTGAGCCACCGCACCTGGCCCTATATGAAGCTTCTAAAACTTCTGTCATCAAAGATTTCAATGACCAGCCACCAAGGCACACATACACCTATATAACAAATCTGCATGTTCTGCACGTGTATCCCTTTTTTTTGGTCTTGGTTTTTTAAGAATTAAAAAAAAAAAAAGATTTCAACGACCACCTGGCTACCAAATACAATGGACATACTTCATTTCTTACCTGTTCTCTGGGTGGCTTGCCTTCCTTGATCTCCCCTGTTCTAGAGTTCCTCCTGCCTCTCTGGCCACCTTTTCTCAGTCATCTCCACTGGCTCCCTTTCTTTCACTTGTCTTTTAAGTATCAGTATTCAATCTTTCGATTTCAAACTTGTTCAAGCGCCTTCTCCTAGGTGATATTATTCGTTCCTTTGACCTCAATGACCATGTTTACTTAGGTGACTTCCAATGTTAATGATTCCCAAATTTTTATCAAACACCTAAGGGCAACCTTACTTGACTATTAGCATGTCCAAAAGGCAACTCATCTTTCCACATTCCCTCAATTCCCTACCTCAATCACCTTCTATACAGTGTGACTTGTGCCATAAACCTGGGTGTCACTTAAAGTTCCACCTTCATTCCCCACATTCCCTGCAGTACCAGCTCCGATTCATGTTGTTTGTTTCTGAAGCATTTCTGCTCTGCATCCCCCTTTCCTTCTCCACAGTCACTAACTTGGTTCAGTCCCTGATTACCTCTGCTGAGTTCCTGCACCTGGTCGTCCTGTTTGCAGGCCTGTGTTCCTCTCTAATCCTTCTCATAAGGAGCAAATCTCATTAAATCTGATTAAAATCTTTCAGTGACTAACTGCCCAAGATAAGTTTCGAACTCTATAAGCATACGTTACAAAGTCCTTCAAAAGCACCCTGCTTCTATCTTTTAGACTGGACTTTATTCTTTCCCCTCATTCCAGTCTTAATGAACGATTTGCTAAAATTTACCCTCTTCTATTGTTTCCGGGTATGTTGCACCTTCTGTAAGAATTTATTTCATCACCTGATGCCCGTATAAGTCAGATGACTAAACAGATTTTAGTCATCTAGTTTTACGAAGACAGACTGGTCTAGCAGTCTCTTATAAGGTAAACAATCCATAAATATTTATCAAATGACTCAAAAAAAGGTCACAGAAAGTAACAGACATCAAATCCTCAATGGACCATTATAAAAACGTATAGGGGTTACACCCTTAAGACTCTGAAGTTAAAATGAAAGGAAAATTATGTCTGCCTATATAACTCATGCAAAATTCATCAGCGTACAAGCCAGGCACTGCATTCTATATTAGGAATATGGTATGGAATAAGACAAATACAGTCACATGCAGATTACAGTCTTGGTACCATTGTGAGATACAAAAACTTATCAGGCTAGATCCTGAGTCACATCAAGCATAATAAGCCTAACACACACACACACACACACACTATGCTAATTAAAACCTTATGCATTTTGTTCAGAAAGTCCCCAAAAGTTATCACAATGAAATCCAGCTTCAGTTTACATAAACTTCATTTTATTTATAACTTATGTCCTAGCTGCTTCCAAAATTAATTTACAGCTGTATCTCTGGACTATATATTAAAATAAACTGAAAATTTTAGGAATATATGTTGAATAATGTGGACTGAATAACAATTCTAAATTTCTATTTTTTAGAGGAATTAAAATATTTCTTATAATCCTCAGAAAGCTGATAAACAGTCATATATTTGAGTGCCAGAAGTAGTAAGTTTAGCCAACCTTTTTATAAAGAATGTAAATGATAAATGCCAAAAACTGTACATGGAGCTTAGATTATGATGTTGTATAAATATTTTCTCAGTTATGCACAATATTTAAACATGCTCATACTATTTATAAACTACCTTGAATATTAGTAAGACCTTTGCTTTAATATGGAACACCTAACCGGCTTTTTTACTTCCCCCGCATTATGCAGGGCTCACAACTGGGGGCAAAGAAATTGTATGAGTCACTTTCACTGTCAATACAATCTCCTAAATTTAACCTTTAAAGCGTTTCTAAAGAGGGGAGACTAGAGTCCAGAAATTATATTCAGGCTGATCCAAGTTCCTTTAAAACCCCAGTCTGGCAAAAGTAGCCTTGGGACAAGAGGCTGAAATAGCTCCCTGGTCTTATGTTCAGATTAAATATCCACTAAACAGAAATTGAGTTACCTTGCCAAAGACATCAGCTTAGGGGCTAAAAATCAAATTTGACTTGGAGGGGAGATTAACTTCGGTGTGTCCTCAAAATGGAAAGAAAGTTTACATTTAGACACCCCCCACCTCGCCCTGTATTCCAGCCTACACATTATTCCACCAACACACATTTCAAGCATTTTTCTCCCTCAAAAAAGATTTCTGCTAAGCAATGCCTTAATTCAGTCTTTGAACCTAATTAAAATTAAGAAACTTTTAATAGCCTTAATAACTCAGAAAAGCTGTACTAAGCTCTTCCCTGGCATCTTCCTCTCCTTACCCTCTCTCCAAACCCAGAAAAATCCAGCACAACAGAAAGCACAAAACAACTAGCCACATGCTCTGAACGCTAGGAAACGTGATTCCCCACTGGTTTAGGCTACAAAGAAAGCCGATGAGTAATCAAAAATCCTTCATCAAAACATTAAAGTTAAAAGCCACCTCCCCATTCCCCAACACAAATAGAATTTCCCTTTCTCTCCTTAATCCGCTCATGCACTTCTCGTATTCTTGGAATTTCAGCGGCCTCTGAGCAGCGGATGGTAAGTTCATCTCAATGTCAGCCCGAGCAGAGCCACGCGAAAAATCACTAACTTGGAAGGTTATTTAGGACAATAATGTCTTTCACTGTCTTACTCCTCCCACTCCAGCCCTTCTTGACCTAATACCGATATTCAGCTGAAAAACACATCAGTCCACGGGCTTTTTCCCCAGGGGCTCTTCCTGCAGGATCCCGCACTGGGAAGAATAGGGTCTCCCGGCTGGTGCGCCCCTCCCCACGCGCCCGCGGCTGCACCCCACTCTGCACACACACGTCCAACTATTCTTGGATCTACTCACATCCCTGGATCAAGTCTGGCCGCCCTCCCCGCTCCCTCCCCCGGCGTCCTCCGTGGCCCCAGGCTGCCCCGCAAAGCCACCGAGCTGCAAATACACCCACCTACCTGGGCCAGATCCGAGGACCCCGGCTGGCGCGCTCCACCCTGCGCTCCTCGCAAGCTCCAGCGTGAATGCGCCCGGCCTGCTCCACCTCCTCCCCTCCAGTCGAGCCGAGCCGAGCCGATCCGGGAGGCGCGACCCAGGGCGGCCCGCAAGGTCTCCCTAAGTCACCTTCCCGCAGCCCGCCCCTGGCTCCGGCCGGGCAGCAGCGCCCGCCTTCCCCAGCGAGGTCGGGCAGAGGCGTTGCCCGCCAGCGGCACAGGACTCCCGCGCCGCGCCGCGCCCGCCCGGGCTGCGGAGGTCCGCGCTACCCCCCGGCCGCCGCTGGCTCGGCCGCAGACCCGCCCTCCGAGGCTCGCAGAGAGTGCGCGGGCGGGCGGCGGCAAGGCCTGCGGCGGGCGGCTCTCTGCGCGCTGCGGCCGCGTCCGGGCCGCTCCTCCCCTTCCCCAGTGCCGCTGGCGGGCGGAGGCGCAGGTAGGGACCGCCGGGGAAGCCGAGAGGTCGGGAACTGCTCCTTGGGCTCTGCGTGAGCGCCGCGCCGAGGCGCCTGCGAGGTCCTAGAGCGGCTGTGCGCTCGGCCCTCTCCTGGAGACACCGGCCCTGGCAACTTTTTTTTTTTTTTTTTTTTTTTTTTTTTTTTTTTTTTTTGTTTGCCAGCCCGCCCCTCGGGAGACTCTGGAAAGCAAAGGAATCTTCTCTCCAGTCCTGCCTGTCACTTACTCAGGCTTATGCTGATGCGTTCGCGTTTACCGTTCCAAAACCAAAGACTGAAAGGCAGTCTTCACATATTTATTGTTTATACCCTAGTTGGGACACTGAGCAACAAGGAAAACAACGGTATTAATCCTACTACCGTGAAATCTACTTAGGTAAAATTATTCCAGCCAGGCTTGAAGGGCAAAGGTTCAGAGGACAGGAAAACCCACCACCCAAATACCACACTTAAGTGGGATGTTCGGGTTAATGAAATTTATGGTTAACTGTAACACTCTGATGGAGGGAAAAAAATATTTTTGTTTCAACATGTTTCAAACCTTTCACCTTACTAAAGTATATAAATCTGTCCTCATACTTTAGTGAGTTCAGAGTAAAAATGAACAAAATTAAATATTTCTTGCACAAGATCCTAGGTACTTTAAGTCCCATTGTAATCGGTGGTAGGCTGTAATTGCACTACAGACCTAGAATGTGTTAAAGACCATTCCAGGCCATGCTGGGAAAATTGGGAATGAATGTCAGTGAGGTTTCATGGCACCTTTGTTTTCATTTATTATTTATTTATGTATTTATTTATTTTGGCGACAGAGTCTTGCTCTGTCGCCCAGGCTGGAGTGCAGTGGCACAATCTCAGCTCACTGCAACCTCCACCTCCTGGGTTCAAGTGATTCTCATGCCTCAGCTTCCTGAGTAGCTGAGATTACAGGCCCGCGCCACCACGCCCAGCTAACTTTTTGTATTTTTAGTAGAGACGGGGGGTTTGCTATGCTGGTCATGCTGGTCTCCAACTCCTGGCATCAAGTGATCCACCTGCCCCGGCCTCCCAAAGTGCTGGGATAACAGGTTCGTGAGCCACCACGCCCAGCCTCATGGCAGCTTTAAAAAGTCAGTTTATTTCTTTTTCTTTTCTCACTTGAAATAATAACAGTTACTGTATTTGGAAAAATCACATACGGAAAGAGGAGTTCCTGCTACAGAATCTCTCCCTACGCCCTGAAAATTAGAGAATAAACTCAGTTTATAAAAGTAGTGCTACGTAGCAAAACAATGAACAACTAATTACCTTCTTGTTTTAAAAGGCAATCTACATGGGCCCTAAATGTGTCAGGTACTGTACTGAAGCACCTCACATAAAATAACACATATATGCGCTCAATTTCAGATGTGGAAACAGAATTCCTAAACATATATTCATTTGTTCAAGGTTGAGGTAGCAGAGTTTAGATCCAGATTGGTCTGATCCCAAAGCCTGAATCTTTTCCTTTGTACATTCATTATTCATTCATTCGAATATTTATTCACCATCTACCACATGCCAAGTACCATGCTACAAAAATAACTAAGATACAGTTGCTTCCTTAGGGAGCTCCAGTTTGTGAATATATAATGATACAATGTGATAAATGCTATGACAGCCAGAAACTCATGGAGCAGCAGGGACACCTCACCTAGTTTTAAAGGGTGGAGCCTCGATGAGGAAATGGTTACAGTCATCCAACAGAGCAACCTTGAGAATTTATCTCACAGAACAGCAATGGGGAACAGTATGCTGGAGTCGGGGAAGGCAGAGCAAAGGGAGATAGGCAACCAAGACATAAAAAAATCACACTGGGCTGGGTGCGGTGGCTCACACCTATAATCCCAGCACATTGAGAGGCTGAGACAGGCAGATTGCTTGAGGTCAGGAGTTCTAGACCAGCCTGGCCAACATGGTGAAACCCTGTCTCTACTAAAATACAAAAATTAGCTGGGTGTGGTGGTGTGTGCCTGTAATCCCAGCTACTCGGGGGGCTGAGGCAGGAGAATTGCTGAAACCCAGGAGGCAGAGGTTGCAGTGAGCCAAGATTGTGCCACTGCACTCCAGCCTGGGCAACAGAGCAAGACTCCTTCTTAAAAAAAAAAAAAAAAAATTAGGCCGGGCGCGGTGGCTCAAGCCTGTAATCCCAGCACTTTGGGAGGCCGAGACGGGCAGATCACGAGGTCAGGAGATCGAGACCATCCTGGCTAACACGGTGAAACCCCGTCTCTACTAAAAAATACAAAAAACTAGCCGGGCGAGGTGGCGGGCGCCTGTAGTCCCAGCTACTCGGGAGGCTGAGGCAGGAGAATGGCGGGAACCCGGGAGGCGGAGCTTGCAGTGAGCTGAGATCCGGCCACAGCACTCCAGCCTGGGCGATAGAGCGAGACTCCGTCTCAGAAAAAAAAAAAAAAAAAAAAAAAATTGACAGGACTTGAATCAAGATAGGGAGGAAGGAGGAGGATGAACCAAAGCCAGTTCCCATGATCCTGGCCTGAATTACTGAATGGGTGGTGCAAGTCTATGAGTTGAATGGATAACTCAGTTTAAGACACATTGGTTTTGAAATGCTTCTGATGTAAGCATATGTAAATGTTCAAAAGGCAGCTGGATATACTAGATCACAACTCAGGAGAAGTCTGAAATGGAGACATCTGAGTCCTCAGGAAATTCTAGTTAAAGGAGTGGGTGAGATCATCCAGGGAGAATGTGAAGAGTAAGAAGGTCACTCACAGAAACCTAGGGAATACTAACATTTAATACATAGGCAGATGAAAAATGCTTTGGAAGGTGACTGAGGCCAGGTGTGGTGGCTCATGCCTGTAATCATAGCACTTTGGGAGGCCAAGGCGGGTGTATCACTTCGGGTCAGGAGTTTGAGACCAGCGTGGTTAACATGGTGAAACCCCATCTCTACTAAAATACAAAAAATTAGCTGGGTGTGGTGGCATGCACCTGTAATCCCAGCTACTCAGGAGGCTGAGGCAGGAGAATCGCTTGAACCCGGGAGGCTGAAGTTGCAGTGAGCCAAGATGGCGCCACTGCACTCCAGCCTGGGCAACAGAGTAAGACTCCATCTCAAAAGACAAAAAAAAAAGGTGACTGAGAGGGAGCTGCTACTGAGGAAGGAGAAGCCAAAAGAGGTGGCACTGTGGAAGCCACAGCGGAATTCCAAAAAACAGGAAGTAGTCACATGCCAGGCCCTTCAGAGGACAAGCAAGACAATTTTTAAATGTCCTCTGGTTTAACAGTAAGGAAATACTGGGAAGAACAGTTTCGGTGGACTTGCTGAAAATTAAGAAGTAGAAACAGAAAGTATCACATTTTCAAAATTGGAATTGGAAAAGGATGCAGGGAGATAGACAAAAGCTATAAATAAGGGGGTAGAGAATTCCAAAGAGAGGAGCTATTTTTTGAAGCAAGGTCCCCAGAGAAGCAGAATGTAAGGAGACAGATGCCTCCAGCAAAAGGCAAGAAGAAAGGATAAGAGCAGATGCAGATAAAAACTGGAGTGAAGGGTGGTAGGGAGTGGAGCCATATACAGTGACTTCCTCATGTTTAACAAAGGAATTCTGCTCAGAGTGGAAAGAGATCTGAGAGGACTACAGAGACAGAGGGCCAGAGAGGGGTGCAGGCCCAAAAAAGCTGTTAAGAACATTAGGAAACAAAAGATATCAGGGTCACAAAATGACTACAGGACTGCCCGACAGCACAGGAAATGAAATGAATGGAAGAGATCATGACTTTGTAGAGCTGTAAGTCCATATGAACGCATGATTTCTCTTCAAAGATAGCAGTGTCCGGTCCAAAGAAGCAGTACAGAATTCCAACCCTTCAGACAGTTCCAATGTAGGGTCTGAATCTTTCTATTATACCACAAAATTAATCCCACTCTCTTTTTTTTTCCTCTTGAGACAGAGTCTCGCTCTGTTGCCCAGGCTGGAGGGCAACGGTGCAATCTCGGCTTACTGCAATCTCTGCCTCCTGGGTTCAAGTGACTGGGTTCAAGTGATTCTCCTGCCTCAGCCTCCCAAGTAGCTGGGATTACAAGGGGCCTGCCACCACGCCCGGCTAATTTTTTGCATTTTCAGTAGAGACAAGGTTTCACCATGTTGGTCAGATTGGTCTCGAACTCCTAACCTAGGGTGATCCACCTGCCTCAGCCTCCCAAAGTGCTGGGATTACAGGCATGAGCCACCATGCCTGGCTGGCACCACTCTTATTCCAGGCATACAGTTGGGTCACAGCTCTTCAGCAGTCAGGAGATTTAACATGAAATATGAATAAAACACTTGATAAGTGAGCTTATACTAACTTTAAATGGGCAGTTCTTACCTTGGAAAAATTGGTATGACTAACATCAAGGAAGCTCAATAGTACACAAAATGAGGGGGGCATCCTCTGGCAAGGAAAACTATGAAACAAATATAATTCCAGAAACCAGTTTCTGGCATTTTGAATGGAACTCTCAGACCAGGCTAAGAAAGACCCAGCATTCACATTCTATTATACCGTTTCCAAGAAAACCACCCTAAAAACAGTATCTAGGTTTTTCTTCGGTAGATCAACCACAAACTTTACAAAGTATTTTATATATTGCCATTTTCTCAACAGCATAAGCAGTTTTTTTGTTTGTTTTTTGTTTTGTTGAGACAGAGTTTTGCTCTTGTTGCCCAAGCTGGAGTGCAATGGCCCAATCTCGGCTCACTGCAACCTCTGCCTCCCGAGTTCAACAGATTCTCCTGCCTCAGCCTCCTGAGTAGCTGGGATTACAGGCGCATACCACCACACCCGGCTAATTTTTTGTATTTTTAGTAGAAACGGGGTTTCACCATGTTAGCCAGGCTGGTCTCGAACTCCTGACCTCAGGTGATCCATCCCCCCTCAGCCTCCCAAAGTGCTGGGATTACAGGCATGAGCCACTAGGCTGTAGCAGTTTTACTTACAAATAAAATCTTCCTACAATAATGCCTCATTTATTTACAGCTCCTATGAAAACCTCGATTATGTAGGTCATATCAGTACATCCTCAAATAAGCAAAAAAAACCCCCACGTACCACAGAAATAGAAGGCACAAAGGCCTGCACACACTGTAACCCCCCAAGATTCTCATAGAGAGCCACTTTACTCTGACTGGACATAATTTGATGGAGTTTGGTTATCTGGTTTTCTTTTTAATAAATAGGAGATTAGAAAGAGTAAATCAGAAGGCATCAGTATTCCACTGCTAGAGGCAGGTACACAGTTAATTTGAAAAATCAAGAGAGGTAATTTTTAAAAACCTATAAAGAGCAAACAAGAGCTCAAAAAGCATTGGCAGGACCAGGCCATTTAGTAGAAAAACACAGACTCATATAAACATTATCCCCTGAGGGCATCTCTGTATTAAGGCACAGAGTAATTATTGACATACAAAAGGCCAATCTCGAGACACCTAGAAAATGTAAAATTATGGCCTGACAAGGGCTTGTAAAAAAAAAAAAATGAAAGAAACATAAAATTAAGTTGTAAAATTTTAGATTAAGAAGTAAATGTGGAACATTTAGAATAACAGCCATCAAAAAAGACTAGAATAAAAACAGCGTTGCTGCTGTGGGGGCTGGGGTCACTTACATCTACTGGATCCCTGTTTTGTGCCAGTCCCCACAGAGGTGTTTTACCAATATGATTGCATTTACTCTTCAAAACAATCCCTTTGGTTAGTCACCATGTTAAATAGGAGATTGTATTTTAAAACCGAGTCAAAGAGAGTCAATAGCAGAGCCAGGAATTAGAGCCAAGTCTGTAGGTCTTCAAAGCTTATGTCTGCTCTTTTAACAAAATTTCCAGATAAGAGAAATGTAATTTATAATGCCAGATAAATAAGGTATTACAGCACATAATTACACCACTCTGACCTCGATTACGCTATTAAATTCCTATGTTGTAATCCTTATGCATTTGAAAGACTAACTTTAGAAATGCCACTTACCTTTCAAATATTTTGCAGTGCCTTCTCACTGTTTATCTTATTGTTGAGAAGGAAATCCATGGATTCTAAGTGTTTCATGGAGTTGACATTTCATATAATTACTCAGAAGATATCTTAAATATATTCCAAAAGTTTGAAACATGAAATGCTAGTTACTAAACAGAATACTGTGTTCCACGCACTATGCTAACATACTCTATATATGTATCATTCATCTACATAGAGTTGATGCCCACACCCAACTCTGAGGTGTTTATTTTCATTTTACAGAAGCTTGTCCCACAGTTGGAGAAAAGTTAGAGAAAGACTGAGATTTAAAACGGGTCCATCAGACTTTCAGACCAGTGCTTCTAAAAGCTTGCTACATGGTTTCCCTTATTTAAAAGATGAACACAAGGTTCAGAGAAGTGAAGTAGCCGTGTCATTTAAATAACAAGGATGGAAACACAACAGGATCATTCCAATGATAGTGGTCAAAAAAAAGTTCTTTAGACAATGCTACTTCCTCCCAAAACAAGGTAAATCCAATGTTATACACATAAAAGCTCCAAGATACTATCAGAAAAGAGAGGCTACAAATGTTAATTAGTTAAGATCTTGAGATAACTGTTAACTTTTATTCAGGGCTTACTTTGTGTCTGGTACTATGCTAAGTATTTTGCTTACATTATCTTATTTAATCCTCATGATAAATTTAAGAGGCTAAAAGAGGTCAGTTAGCCTAAACTTTAGGTTAACACTCTTGCACATCTAGATTTTTACAAAGAGAATTAGGCTATTTTTTAAGCAGATAGTTTAAAAAATAGAATAGGTTGATTGCTTCAGAAATTAAACATGCACCAACATAACATGTTACTTCCAGTCTAATGTTCAGCCTTAAAACCATACATCTCTAGAACAAAAAAGCTATCGATACATCCATTAGGTACCACATAAGAGACGTGAGTGAAATGTGGTTTTACAATGTACTAAATATGTCATGAATCCTATGATACCATATTTTTTTAATTTCAAAGATATTCTGAATGCAACCATCCTGGTCAGATTTATTTAGAACACTAAATCATCTGTAATTTAAATAAACTTGCACATGAAATTTGCAAACCACCAAAAATAGAAGTGCTGAGGAGGGATATTTTCAAACAGTATTAAAAAATCAGCCATTTGAAATGTTTAATGAACAATTATGTTTTCCTGTGATAGTTAATATAATTCTATTAAAAGACTTTTGGTAAGTTTGTTTTAAATGATTATTATTTCCATATTTGTCTTATTTTCCAAATAAATTAATATGTGGAATTGGTGCTACATACAGCAAACACAGCATTTAAAAATTTGTATATGCTCGCCATGGTGGCTCATGCCTGTAATCCTAGCACTTTGAGAGGCCGAGTGGGCAAATGGCTTGCATCCAGGAGTTCAAGACCAACCTGGGCAACATAGAAAGGCCCATGTCTTAAAAAAAAAAAAAAAAAAAAAAAAGCAAAAATTAGCTGGGCGTCATGGTGCAGGCCAGTAGTCCCAGCTACTTGTGAGGCTGAGGTGGGAGGATCACTTGAGCCCAGGAGGCAGAGGCTGCAGTGAGCCATGACTGTGCCACTGCACTCCAGCCTTGGCAACACAGTGAGACCCTGTGAAATTGTATATAAATTCATAAGGATCCCTTTCTAATCATGAGGAAATAAAATTTTAGATCTTTACTTATTAGAGGAAAATATATAAAAGCAATTTCATCTCTCTTTTTACTGAAACCTAATCTCTAACCAAAAGGTACAAGTAAACTAAAACAATAAGAAATTTGGTATCTTAATCTAAAATACTGAAGATTAGACATACATATAAAAATTAACAAAATAGAAAAGAAAGCCTATTGACACTTGACTTACATTGAAATCATAAAAATGAGGGGAAAAACAACAAAACAAGAAAAATCCTAATTCTGGCAACTAAAACACATCTTTGTAACTTTTCAATCCTTTGAAAAAGAATCACTAATAGCTCAGCATACAACATACCACTCTTACTCACATTTGGTTTTCTTTTTTTTTTTTGTTTTTTGAAACAGGGTATCACTCTGTCACCCAGGCTGGAGTACAGTAGCGCGATCTCGGCTCACTGCAGCCTCCACCTCCCGGGTTCAAGCGATTCTCTGGCTAATTTTTTTTTTGAGACAGAGTCTACTCCATCACCCAGGCTGGAGTGCAGTGGTGCAATCTCAGCTTACTGCAACCTCTGCCTCCCAGGCTCAACTGATTCTCGTGCCTCAGCCTCCCAAGTAGCTGGATTACAGGTGTGCACCACCACGCCTGGCTAATTTTTGTATTTTTAGTAGAGATGGGGTTTCATCATGTTGGCCAGACTGGTGTCGAACTCCTGACCTCAAGTGATTGCTTGCCTCAGCCTTCCAAAGTGTTAAGATTACAGGTGTGAGCCACCGCACCTGGCCTAATTTTTGTATTTTTTGGTAGAGACGGGGTTTCATCATGTTGGACAGGCTGGTCTCGAACTCCTGACTTCAGGTGATCTGCCCGCCTCAGCCTCCCAAAATGCTGGAATTACAGGCATGATCCACCATGCTCAGCCCTTACTCATATTTAGAAAAGCAAATGGCAAACTGTTGAAGGGTAAGAGAGTGAGGGGAAAGAACACAAAAAATATTTAATCCATTGAGCTTAGTTTACTTAGGTAAGTATGATAGTACTCTATTTCCTAAATAAAAGTATTTTTTAAATGTAAAGACCTTCCGTTTCTAGAATATTTTCACATCTCTGTTATTGAAGTGTCACAACAATCCTGAGTTGATCAACTTTAAGTATACTTATTAAATATGGCTACATCAACAAATTCAAAAGATATGAACACAAGTTATTTCATCCTGCTTAATCAATAATAAATAAGTTCTAAATTTTGGTGACAAATGAAGCTTTCCTTTGTCAATACTAATATTTTCCTACCTTCGAACAATTTGAAAGCAATGACTTCATGGACAACCATGCATGCAACATCCAAACAATCATTTTACAAATTCAGTTCTGAGCTACCTACCCTTTCTTGTTTAGTGAAGAGATTAAGGCAATCACTCAAAGCTACACAAGTTTCTCTAGAAGCTTCTGAGACAACTTCAACTTTCTGAAGAAATGATGGAAGCATTTCTATAAATAAAAGAATAAATACAGTGAGTGGGATTTTAAGGAATCTTAAGGTTAACTAAGACCACAAAAATACTCTTATATCTATTAACCTCATCTTTCCATCTAGCTATCTTAAGCAAAACATATATGTTTATTTTCTTTCTTTCTTTCTTTTTTTTTCTCCTTGAGATGGAGCTCACTCTGTTGCCCAGGCTGGAGTACAGTGGAGTAATCTCGGCTTATCGTAACTCCACCTCCTGGGTTCAACAGATTTTCTTGCCTCAGCCTTCAGAGTAGATGGGACTACAGGCACACGCTATCATGCCTGGCTAATTTTTTTTTTGTATTTTCAGTAGAGATGGGGTTTCGCAGCATTGGCCAGGCTGGTCTCGAACTCCTGACCTCAGATGATCCTCCCACCTCGGCCTCCCAAAGTGCTGGGATTACAGGCGTGAGCCACTGAGCCCAGCCTCATGTATTTCTTGGGCCTCATTATTAAGCACACACTTTATTTAGGGCACATAAATTGGTACAGAAAAAGAAAGAATGAAGCCTTATCCTAGAAAGGTCTATACCCTAAAACAGGAGTCCCCAAACCTGGGCTGCAGACCAGTACTGGTCTGTGGTCCTGCTAGGAACCTGGCAACACAGCAAGAGGTGAGCGGAGGGTGAGTGAGCATCACCACCTGAGCTCTGCCTCGTGTCAGATCAGTGGTGGCATTAGATTCTCACCAGAGCACGAACCCTATTGCGAACTGTGTATATGAGGGATTTAGGTCGCGGGCTCCTTATGAGAATCTAATGCCTAATGATCTGAGGTAGAACAGTTTGAGCCCAAAACCATCTCCCCAGCCCCACTCCCACCCTTACCCCCGAGTCCATGGAAACACTGTATTCCACAAAACCAGTCCCTGGTGCCAAAAAAGTTGGGGAGCACTGCCCTACAAGAAGCACCAAGACAAAAAAAAAAAGTTTATAGGAATTAAATAACAACGTAATGTTTAAGAAAAACAACTGACAAGAAGGACAGCACTCCTTATAAAACATTAACATTTCCTTTGTAGATAAGTAATTTTATTCAAAAGCAAGTACTAAAAAGAAACAAAAATAATTCTGTAGTTAGCATGGTGGTTAACATATCTGAAAACAGCATTAACTCTACTTCCTATTTGAATCACTGTTTGGCATAAGTAGGTCTTTTCACTCTCAAAAATGTGTTCCTATGAAGGTCCAGTACCATTGAGTATATGTTTAAGTTGGGAATAAAGAAATGGTAGTATCAGTATATGCCCTGGTCCTCTAAAGAAAACCTTAACCCATTTACTCATTAAAAATAAAAAACAAAAACAAAATATTGACAAGAGGAAGGTCCAAAGTATATATATATCACTTAAAAACAAGTAAAGTATTATGTCCAGATTAATGCAAAATAAATGTACTTAGTTGAAATGGTTTCTGATATTTTGTTAATTATACATTAAGATACTTTAAATCTGTCCCTGCCGTCAGATAAAAATCTTAACATTTAAGAAGTCTTTTCATCAAAAAATAACTAAAAGGTGAGGACAGAACAAGATTTGTTAAAAGACACAAGATTACAGCTAGGGTGAGGCACGGTGGCTTATGTGTGTAACCCCAGCACTTTGAGAGGCCAAGGTAAAAGGATCACTTGAGGCCAGGATTTCAAGACTAGCCTGAGCAAAGAAGTAAGGCTTCATCTCTACAAAAAATTTAAAAATTAGCTGGGCATGGTAGTGTGCACCTATAGTCTCAGCTACTTGGGAGGCTGAGGCAGGAGAATCACTTGAGCCCAGGAGTTCAAGTTTTCTATACTACTGTTCAAGACCAGTATGGCCAACATGGTGAAACCCCATCTCTACTAAAAATACAAAAATTAGCTGGGCATGGTGGTGGGCGCCTGTAATCCCAGCCACTTGGGAAACTGAGGCAGGAGAATCGCTTCAACCCGGGAGGCGGAGGTTGCAGTGAGCAGAGATGGTGCCACTGCACTCCAGCCTGGGAGACAGAGTGAGACTCCGTCTCAAAAAAATATATATAATATTTATACACACACACACACACACACACACACACGGATATGAAGGCCAAATGATATTTTACCATAGTTTACGTCTTACAAAATACATCTTACAGAATAGTTTTCTCTTGTTAGCTTCTTTAATAAAGCCCAACTAATTGAAAACTACCATATTCTAAAACAAATTTGACTTTACAGACTTTATTTTCCATTTTGAACCTCTGATACACATTGTGAAGATTTATTCTCTACTTAGTTGCTAAATAGCAAAAGAGAGTACCATATGCTAGGTGCCATATGACTTAAATAGTGCCTGAACAGATGTCGCAACACGAACTGTGGACCAAGTACTGAGGAGATGTACCAGAAGAAACAGACACAGCCTATGCCTTCCATAAATTTTCTGGGTAATCTAGTAATTTTCCACTTTCAGGGCATAAATGACAGGAAAATAGAAGCATAACCATTCATAGATATAGTTCTTTTACTAAACACCATCATAAGCTTAATCATCCTGTTTTTGTCTGTTTTAGATAGTTCATAAACTTTAGATACTTGTTAACATGAAGAAACATTAATTGTCCAAATACATGCTTAGGAATACTTACAAATGTTTGACAATACTGGTTCTGCAAGGTTTCAAAAAATATTCCAAATATATGTATGCGTACATATATATATATATATAAAAAGAGGTTTTCATAAGAATCCACCATTAAGAGAGTGTCGAATTCTTTTGTCCAAAAGAGTTAAATGTTACCTCATTTCTCTGACAATCTAGTGTTAAAACAAGATTTTTGAAGTGAACTTCCACAGTGGAACAGTTTAAGAATTGCTGAACCTTGCCGTATGCCACACTGCAGTGCAGCACATCAGGGTCCATTCAACTCACACTGGCACGCTTCTTATAGAATGATGTTTACATAAGGTTAATTTTAAAAAATTAAAATCACTAAGCTTCTAGAAAAGTGACCAACTGGGAATCACTGCAAATATGTTTTAGCTGGTTAATATTTAGAGACTAAACTGTCATGAATAAATGCAAAAAGGCCAGTATGTTGCCTTATTTGGCCTGCTATAAGAATTTGATGCTGTTGATTTTCAGGAAAAACATTATTTTTTGTACTAAAAATGTTTTTAAAGTCATGAAAGCTGTGAGAAGATCATATTGGAAAAGCTTAACTTTAGAGACATAAAAAGCTCACAATCTGTCGTTTTTCATGATTACACTGAACAATTTTTAATTGGGTACATTTTTAAAACAGTGGGAAGACACTTGTTTCTTTATGTGAACAAATTAACCCCTTGTACAGACAACCTCCACTGTTATCCTAGTGTAAAAAAAAAGTCCACATTTCCTTAGCCTAACATTTAAGATGCTCAATAAACTAAATTTGTTTCAGCCAGATTGTTCTCCTGGAAATGTTTGTTTACCTAAAAACAGTCTTCAAAATACTGTTGAATACTGGATGTTGAATGCTGAATACTGAAATCTTACTTGAACATTGGAAATAATTATCCATATTCAGAAGTTTCCCTACTTGACAAAAAAAAAAAAAAATTATTTTCTTTCAAGGCCTAGTTCAAATGCCGTTCTCCCCCAGGAAGCCTTCCTTAAATATCACTGCGGAGACTGGGTGCAGTGGCTCATGCCTGTAATGCCAACACTTTGAGAGGTCAAGGCAGGAGGATCACTTGAGCCCAGGAGTTCAAGGTTGCAATGAGCTATGACCACACCACTGCACTTCAGCCTGTGCGACAGAGCAAGACCCTGTCTCTAAAAACAACAACAAAATATCACCATGGGACATGACAGTAGCTGCTCCTGGACTCCAACAGCGGCCACACCCACTTGTCATAGGGGCATGAGGCATTGTACGTATGTTGTCTCTCTGCCACCCTCTATAAACTCTCAACCTCCTTATCTCCATCCAAACACCAAGCTTTGCCCAAATAAAACCTCTCAAATATTTATTAAATGAGTAAGAAAACTAATAAAATATCTCATTCCACACGTTGCTACCATAATTCTTTTAATGTAAAATATAATCTGAATCCAAATAGCTTCAAGTTATGATATTTTACCTTAAAATAATTATGGTTCTTTAGTTTAAAAATGTGAAATGAAAACTTTTTCATTTATATTACTATGGGTTGGTTAATTAGGGCAGATTGAGAAATAAGTAATTTTTAACTACATTTTGTTTTTTACTTGTGGCACAAGAAAATATATTTTGCAGCCAGGCGCGGTGGCTCACGCCTGTAATCCCAGGACTTTGGGAGGCCGAGGCGGGCAGATCACGAGGTCAGGAGATACAGACCATCCTGGCTAACACGGTGAAACCTTGTCTGTACTAAAAATACAAAACAATTAGCCAAGCGTGGTGGTGGGCGCCTGTAGTCCCAGCTACTCGGGAGGCTGAGGCAGGAGAATGGCGTGAACCCAGGAGGCGGAGCTTGAGGTGAGCTGAGATAGCGCCACTGTACTCCAGCCTGGGTGACAGAGCGAGACTTCGTCTCAAAAAGAAAAAAAAAGGCGTATACATATATATATATTTGCCTGTTTTTTGAACATTTAACTGAAGTATTTCTATCATTTGGGACAAGTATTTAAAAGAAAAAAACTGGATGAAGTCATTTTATTTCCCCATCCGTGCCCTTCTGGTAATGGTGCTGCCTTGAATATGTATGTGGCTTGTTTTAATAATCAAACACAAACAGGAGAGAGACTAAATAGTCCAAAAACTACAAAATCTAGTGACAAAGCTAAAGATCAGAGAAAATACAGAAAATAACAACAAAATGGGATGATTTCTCTTCTGTGGTGTAAAAAAATGCAATACATAATGACTTTATACATGAAAGACCTGATCTAACCCGAATGAGCAAAGTCCATTTTAAAATGGACTTTCAAGGTGGGGCATGGTGGCTCACACCTGTAATCCCAGCACTTTGGGAGGCCGAGGTGTGCGGATCACCTGAGGTCAGGAATTCGAGACCAGCCTGGCTAACATAGTGAAACCTCGTGTCCACTACAAATACAAAAATTAGCCGGGCATTGTAGTGTGCGCCTGTACTCCCAGCTACCCAGGAGGCTGAGGCAGGAGAATCACTTGAACCCAGGAGGCAGAGGCTGCAGTGAGCCAAGGTCGCGCCACTGCACTCCAGCCTGGGTCACAGAGCAAGACTCCGTCTCAAAAAATACATAAAATGGACTTTCATATCAGATTGGAATTATATAAATGCTTCAATGAAAATCAGTACTCTTTTCAAAACAGGGAAACAATGTTTGCACATAAAAATCAACTAATCTTCTAGAAACTTCTACTCCATAAAACTATAACTTGAAAAATATCAAAAGAGGTCATGCTGAAAGACATAAAAATATAAATCTATTTTTTGTTGAAATTAAAATGACTACCTTGAATACAATCATCCACTGAAGAAGTACCTCTGATCATTTTATCTATATATCTACATCTATATAATTTACATTCATTATACTGGAGGATATAAAATATATAGCTCAAAGTGCCATGTATTAAATGACTAATAAAAAAGATAATATCAGGGATGTTGTGAGACATAACTAGCAAATTGTGCATGCTTTTAAAAAACATTAACATTTCAGAGGCCGGGCACGGTGGCTCATGTCTGTAATCCCAGCACTTTGGGAGGCCAAGGCGGGCGGATCACGAGGTCAGGAGTTCAAGATCATCCTGGCCAACATGGTGAAACCCTGTCTCTACTAAAAACACACACAAAAAAATAGCTGGGCATGGTGGCGCATGCCTGTAATCCAGCTACTCAGGAGACCGAGGCAGGGGAATTGCTTGAACCGGGACCCACGAGGCAGAGGTTGCAGTGAGCAGAGATCACGCCACTGCACTCCAGCCTGGGATACAGAGTAAGACTCCGTCTCAAAAAAAAAAAAAAAAAAAAAATTAAAATTTCAGAGAAGAGCATTGTTATTATGGACTAGAGTAATCTATAGTTCAATGAAAAGATGTTGCACTTGAGTTGGATCTTAAAGAACAAGGAACATTTTTTTATTGCTAAATATAAACCCAATAAAACAAACACTTCTAACTAGAGTGCCAAAAATACTAGTCCTGAGGGAAGATAGTTTCAGAATTATGGTCAGTGAGAACTCTAGCAAGGTGAGAAGTTTTCATCTGCCAGTTATGGAGTGGCAATTGCGTGGCAGGCACCAGCTAGGTGCTGGAGAAAAAGGGGTAAGTAGGACAGACAGTCTTTGTGTTTTTACAGAGCTTGCTGTCTAGCAAGGAAAATGGAAAATAAAACAATTCCTATTGAAAGAATAACACTGATCAAAGGGAGACTTCAGAAGAGTAAGAGGAGAGGGATATTTATTTGGAAAAAATAAAATAATTACATTTAAAAATTTAGAAAAGAGTACAAGTCACAAAGACCTAGAGTCAAACAAAACAGGAAAGAAGCCAGCAGAACTACAGAATGTGTTTTGCACTCTCCTGCAAATGAGAATGAAGTGAGGCAATGAGGAAGATTAATTTTAATCAAACCGAGTAAAATCTTCATCAGAGGGTATAATTGGATTTGCATCACTTCTGATTGAATTGTCCAATGGGTTCCTCACCTCATGGTAATGGCCTTACGAGAAAAACAGAGTCAATGAAGTAAATGGTAACTAGGGTTGAGCTACATATGATCTAGAAAGGGCCACCTGTGGCCAAGGTCAAGGGAGGAGTCTTGGGAAGGTCTGTGCCACAAAGAATAAGGCGCAGAACTGGATGACACATTAGAGTTAATCCACTCTGAGTGCTTGAGAGAGCTTCAGGGTATGACGCTTGCCTGTCTTCTAGACTTTGGCAGAAGTGGGCTGGGCATGGTGGCTCACACCTGTCATCCCAGCACTTTGGGAGGCCAAGGCAGGCAGATCACCTGAGGTCAGGGGTTCCAGACCAACCTGGCCAACATGGCGAAACCCTGTCTCTACTAAAAACACAAAAATTAGCTGGATGAGGTGGTACTTGCCTGTAATCCCAGCTAGTCGGGAGGCTGAGGCAGGAGAATTGCTTGAACTGGGAGGCAGAGGTTGCAATGAGCTGAGATCATGCCACTGCACTCCAGCCTGGGCAACGCAGAGAGACTCTGTCTCAAAAATTAAAATAAAATAAAATAAAATAGACTTTGGCGGAAGTGAAAGAGAGCAATAAATCACTTAGTCTCATAGCCACACTGTCTCACCTATTGGACTCTTCAATCTTGCTGCCTGGAAGAAAGCTTGGACCAAAGACAGAAGCTCGCTCTCCAGTGCCCTGTCAAACACACCTGAATAGGGGCAACTGTTGTGGCCTGTACCTTTGCTTGCTCTTCCTGTCCCTTCTAACACCTGAGGAGGCTGGGCCTGCTCAGAGAGAGAAACGGAAACAGGAAGCATTACATTAAAGAGTGGCTAGTGCTATGGTAGAGAAAGTGCAAGGTGATCCGAAAACACGTAAGAACATTTAGCCTAGTCTTAGAGAAGTTAAGGAGAAGTTTCTGAAAACTACATGTAAAAGACCAGAAAAAGTGATTTCCTACCTTGGAAACAACATATGCTAAGACCCAAAAGCATGAGAAAAGGTCACTGTTGCTGCACAGAGTGTAGAAGGAAGGAAGGAAGGAATAGCTAACAGAGGAAGCAGCTGAAGTGAGTAGACACACAGGTCATAAAGTCAGTCAACTTAGAGTTTAGATTATACCCTAAGGCACTGAATGCTTCTGTTAAGGATGTGACAATCCCAATTTGTGTTTCAGAAGCATCTAACTACTCTGTGGAATATTCCATGGAGGTAAAAGAAGGAACATAAGAGTGGAGGCAGGACTGGGTGCCATGGCTCACACCTGTAATCCCAGCACTTTTGGAGGCCAAGGCAGGCGGATCCTGAGGTCGGAAGTTCGAGAGCAGCCTGGTCAACATGGTGAAACACTGTCTCTACTAAAAATACAAAAATTAGCTGGGCATGGTGGCATGTACCTATAATCCCAGCTTCTTGGGAGGTTGGGGCAGGAGAATCACTTGAACCCAGGAGGCAGAGGTTGCAGTGAGTTGAGATTGGCCGTTGCACTCCACCTGGGTGACAGAGCAAGACTCTGCCTCAAAAAAAAAAAAAGCGTGAAGGCAGTGTGGTCAGCCAAGAAGTTGTGGTAATCAATGGGAAAGATGGCTATGGCCTATTTTAGCATAATGGTAGGGGGCCATAGGAAGAGAAACAAAGTAGAGTGATATGAAGAGACAGGACTGACTATCTATAGCCTGAACACACCCAATTTCAGCTAATCTTGGAAGCTAAGCAGGGTCAAGCCTGGTTAGTACTTGAATGGGAGAACTAATCAACAAAATATATTTGGAGAAAGAGGAAGTACAATGACTCCAAAATTTGGTCTTGGGAAATTGAGTGAATTGATGATGTATTTTTGGTGATGAACTGAAAGAACGAGGACAAGAAAAGAGAAGGAAAAAAACAACAGCAAAAAAGGGAGATTTCTTTGTTGTGGAATGGAAACTCCTGCTCTACATCAATCCCACTCTACCCTTGAACTTCTGAATAGAAGACAATGAAGATTTAAACACCACCTGAACTACAACAGCCAAGCTAATGTAATTGTCCTCAACAAATTCTACCTTACATTGTAGATCTGGTTATAAATCTGCAAATCTTCTCTTGTTCCTAGTTCAAATGTTCAGGGGTCAACACTGAATTCTTGATATTCATTCCAGACTGTTTATTGTTTTTTCCTGGGTTTTTTCTTTTTTCTTTTTTTTTTTTTTTTTTTTTGAGATGGAGTTTGGCTCTGTCACCCAGGCTGCAATGCAATGGCATGATCTTGGCTCACTGTAACACCCCTGCCTCCTGGGTTTAAGTGATTCTCCTGCCTCAGGATCGAGTAGCTGGGATTACAGGCACATGCCACAACATTCGGCTAATTTTTGTATTTTTTAGTAGAGATGGGGTTTCGCCATGTTGGGCAGGCTGGTCTCGAACTCCTGACCGCAGGTGATCCGCCACCTCAGCCTCCCAAAAGTGCTGGGATTACAGGCATGAGCCACCATGCCAACCTGTTTATTGGTTAAGAACACACTCTGGAGCCAGGGTGCCCAGAGCCAAATGCTAACTCTGATTTTTACAAGCTCTGTGACCTTAAGTAAGTTATATAAGCTCCCTGTGCCTCAGTTAATCCCATTCAATAAACAGGCACAAGCATACCGCATAGGGCTGTTATTAGGCACAAATAAGTTAATACAGATGCTCCCCA
Source organism: Papio anubis (assembly GCF_008728515.1). Taxonomy (NCBI): domain Eukaryota; kingdom Metazoa; phylum Chordata; class Mammalia; order Primates; family Cercopithecidae; genus Papio; species Papio anubis. The sequence goes on from NC_044994.1 coordinate 16,475,794, forward strand.
ACTTACAATATTGATATATCCCAATAAATCCACCATAAACTGAAAATGTCACTTTCAATAATTCATTAAAAGGAAAACTGTGTTGAACTACGCCAGGTTAGTGACTGTCTACACGCCACGACGAGGACGCACGCATAAAAGGATATATGTGTTTGCTTTATACTAGATAATATAAATTGTAGAGTATTGACATGTTTTATATTAGAAAGAGCATGGGACACTGGTGGTACCTGGCAGACTAGGCTGATGGGACCATCTCTTCAATCACAATCCATAAAGACACCGAATAAATCGGTAAAGTAACATAGTGCAGGGTTTGAAAGAATAAAATCCCCAGATAGGCTAGAAAGAAAGAAACAAACACAAGGCAAGGCTGATGCAACAGGCCTAACCAGTGATGCCTGGTAGTAAGGTCAAGCGTAGAGGTGGGTGTCAGACAGAACATACACCCAGAGGATTAACAGATGAGCCTGGTCGGACACAGTGGCTCACGCCTGTTAATCCCAGCACTTTCAGAGGCCGAGGCAGATGGATTGCCTGAGCTTAGGAGTTTGAAACCAGCCTGGGTGACATGATAAAACCCCGTCTTTACTAAAAATACAAAAGTATTACCCAGGTGTGGCGGTGTGTGCTTGTAGTCCCAGCTACTTGGGAGGCTGAGACAGGGGAATCGCTTGAACCCGGGAGGTGGAGCTTGCAGTGAGCCGAGATCACGCCACTGCACTCCAGCCTGGGCGACAGAGCGAGACTCTGTCTCCAAAAAACAAACAAACAAAAAACCACAACAACAACAACAAAAATAGATGAGGCTTTAATGAATGGCAGCTACATGAATGGAAGGTATGTGGCTTTGGCCTCCCAAATCAAGTGGGTAAGGCCTGGTAAGGGGGCAGACCCCTAGTGACAGTGGGAGTAGAACACTGCCCTTGTGCTCAGGGATGCAGGGAAGAACACTTTCTTGCCTGAGCTCTGGGTGAGAAACCTGAGAAACTGAAGCCCTTAGCTTGTAGCATGCCTAGATATGAAATCCAAATTTAAAACTAGTAGCCCAGAAGCAGAGAAACCTTTACAGCCTCAACAGCAACACACACAAAACTACTCTATATGGACACCTCCAAACCCAAGAAGCAGGAAAAACAAAAACAAAACAAAATCAAACAAACAAACCACAAGCTCCACTGAAGATGAGCTCTCCATAAAGCCCATCTTGTGATGACCCATTGTGATGGACATTCAGCAGAAGAAACAAAAGACTTAGCTGTGCAACAACTTCACGTATAAAAACGTTCTGAAAAAAAGGCTTTCAATTAATATGTCTGAAGTTATTAGAAATAAAATTAGAAATGCATGTAATGTAAAAGAACATGTCGCTATGGGGAAAAATAACAACTTTTTAAAACCACCGCCTAAAATTTCTAGAATTATAAAATACAGTCACTAAGATTAGAAAGTAGAAAGTCAAAAGATTAAACAGAAAAACGGACTAAATTGAGAAAGAAACTAAAGCTAGAAAATAGATCTGAGAAAAGTACTCAGAATGCAACAGAAAGAAATGGAATGAGAAATGAGGTAGGAGGATAGAACGAGAAGGCCCAACATATGTCTATTAAGAGTTCTGGCAGGAGAGAATATAAAGAATGATGAAGTAAAATTGGAAGACATAATAGCTAAAAACTTTTCTAACTTAAAGATAACAAATGAGTCCTTGAATTAAACAACAGAGTTTCAAGCAAGCTATAGAACAACAAAATCCAAAACCAGAGACAGAATAAAACTGCAGAATACCAAAAACAAAGTGAAAATCTTTGCAGTAACAAGAGGGGAGAGAAACAAAACAAAACAAAACAAAAAAAACCCAGAGAGATTACTTGTAATCCCAGCACTGTGGGAGACTGAGGCGGATCATCTGAGGTCAGGAGTTCGAGACCAGCCTGGCCAACATGGTGAAACCCCGTCTCTACGTAAAAAGACCAAAAATTTAAAAATTAGCCAGGCGTAGTGGCGGGCGCACCTGTAATCCCAGCTACTCAGGAGGCTGAGGCAGGAGAATCGCTTGGACCCAGGAGGCAGAGGTTGCAGTGAGCCGAGATCGCGCCACTGCACTCCAGCCTGGGCAACGGCGAAACTCTGTCTCAAAAAGAAAAAAGAAAATATCAGAAGTCAGAAGAAGTTGCAATCGCATCTTCAAAATGCTAGTGGAAGATAACTATAACCCAGTGAGGGTGAAATAAAGATTTAGATAAGGTAGAAATTCTTCTACTCACAGACCCCCATTGAAAGAACTACTCAAAGATTTGCCTCAGGAAAAAAAAAAAAAAGGCAGAATTCAGGGGAGAGGAGTAGGATATAAAAATCAGTGGCATTAACTGTGGAATCCCTCTTGGCAAAAGAATGCAAAATATGCCACAGTTTTGATGGTTTGTTCCCTATTTCATGTCTCTGAAAGGTCTCTTTGACTTGTACAATCTTCAAATTTACTAACTTGACAGAAATTTATTATTTGTTTCTCCCTGAGTTTGAGAGATCTAAGGTATAAATGTAAGCTAGACAAGTAGGACATTCATTTCATTCACTCATTCATCACACAGAGAGAGAGAGAGAAAGAGAGACAGCCAGAGAGAGAGAGAGGAGAGACAGACCCCCATCACATGCCAAGTTTTGTTGAGGTACCACAGATAATCAGCAAACAGGTAAAAATCCCTGCCCTAAAGTTTATATCCTGGTGGGAAAGGCAGGCAATCAACTACACACGCTCACAGGAAGTCTGATAAGTAACAAAGAGAAACTACGGCAAGGTAGAGGGGTAACAAGTGCTGAGGGGAGGTGAACTTCAGAGGATGAGGTATCAGCTAAGGGTCTCAGCAGGCAAGAGCTGGCCTGCTCAAAGGTAACTGAGGTCCAGGCACAGTGGCTCATGCTTGTAATCCTAGTACTTTGGAAGGCTGAAGCGGGTGGATCACTTGAGGTCAGGAGTTCGAGGCTAGCCTGCCCAACATGGTGAAACTCCATCTCTACTAAAAATATAAAAGTTAGCCGGGCATGGTGGCGGGCGCCTGTGATCCCACCTACTCAGTAGGCTGAGGCAGGAGAATCGCTTGAATCTGGGGGGCGGAGATTGCAGTGAGCCAAGATTCACCACTGCCTTCAGCCTAGGCAACAGAGAGAGACACCTGTCTCAAAAAAAAAAGAAGAAGAAGAAGAAGAAAGAAAGAAAGAAAAAACGTGAACTGAGAAGAATTTGAAAAAGAGATTGCTCGCAAAGGTGAGGAGGGTTGAAGTAATAGAGACTGCCATGCAGGACACAGTTAACACCCTGGCACAGGGGGAGAGGACGGTATTGCTAAGCCCAGCAAGAGCTGGAGTCTAGAACAGGACAGTGGCCAGGTAGAGGAACCCGGCAGCACTGCGGAACCACAGTCCGGCTGGAGGGAATGAAGATAAAGCCCTGAAACGATCTGGACAGAGCCTCCAATTTGCTGAATCCAATCACAAGTCCGACGGCCAAGAAGCCCCAGGGCTGAGGCTGCAGTACACAGAGCAGGACAGAGCGAACCAGGAGAAGCAAACCAGCGCAGGAGGCCAGGAAAAGTCTCCATGTGCAGGCACCTTTTGAAGAAAGGACTAGGGAAGGAAGGAAGAGAGTGACTACGCCACTCAGGAGAAAAGCCTTCCAGAAGAGGGAGCGGCTCATGAAAAGCCCCAGGCAGGCATAGGGGCATAGGCCATTGAGAATGAACAGTGCTAAGTAATATAATATTCCAGCCTGCAACTAATAATCAAAATAACCTAACCACTGTCCTTCCCAAAGCTATCACTGCTGATAAAAATATATGTTGGTTCAACTGAAGTAAAGGGATGCCATAGGTACACTTGGACAGATACAGAATACTTATGGTCCATTTACTCTAATATTAACACTTCCTCACATTCCCTGGAAATATAGAAACTGAATCTTGGAATCGACTAAAGGAAACTAACATGTCATTAAAATAGTTAATCATGGCCGGGCGTGGTGGTTCACGCCTGTAATCCCAGCTTTTTGGGAGGCCGAGGCCGGCAGATCATGAGGTCAGGAGATGGAGACCATGCTGGCTAACACAGTGAAACCCCATCTCTACTAAAAATACAAAAAAAATTAGCCGGGTGTGGTGGCAGGTGCCTGTAGTCCCAGCTACTCGGGAGGCTGAGGCAAGAGAATGGCATGAACCCAGAAGGCGGGGCTTGCAGTGAGCGAGATCACACCACTGCACTCCAGCCTGGGAGGCAGAGCAAGACTCCATCTCGAAAAAAAAAAAAAAAGTTAATCATAAACTCACAAATAACTACATCATTTATACTTTAGTGAAGTCATTTATATATGCATCATGGCTGAAGTCTAAGCATCTGTTAAGAGTTTAAGAAAACATAATTTTTAAATTTACACAAGAATAGGCACCTTTTTCTCAATGCTTGTTTGATTTGTAGGCTTTTGTTTGTTTGTTTGTTTTTTTTTTTGAGACACAGTCTCCCTCTGTCGCCCAGGGTGGAGTGCAGTGGCACTCAGGTCACTGCAATATCAGCCTTCCGGGTTCAAGCAATTCTCCTGCCTCAGCCTCTCGAGTAGATGGTTACAGGCATGTGCCACCATGCCCAGCTAATTTTTGTATCTTTAGTAGAAACAGGGTTTCACCATGTTGACCATGCTTGTCTTGAACTCCTGACCTCAGGTGATCCACCCACCTTGGCCTCCCAAAGTGCTAAGATTACAGGTGTGAGCCACTGTGCCTGGCCTTGTAGGCTATTTATAGTCAACTCCTGATAACTCATAATAGAGAATGAAGACATAAAAAGTTATTATTGAAAGGAAGATTAATAATCAGCTAGACAAGATCATATATACGTTTGTAGAATCATAAAAGGCCAAGGCCTGAAAACAATCAACTTATTTATTTTAGGGATGAGGGCAGTGAAACTCGCAAGAGTTAAAAGTATTGTTCAAAGTAACAGTCAGTAAGTGGAAGAGTAAGGATTCAAGCCTAAGACATTCTGTGTGTGTGTGTGTGTGTGTGAGTGTGTGTGAGAGAGAGAGAGAGACAGAGTCTTGCTCTGTCACCCAGGCTAGGGTGCGCCGGCACAATCTCGGCTCACTGCAACCTCTGTCTCCTGGGTTCAAGCGATTCTCCTGCCTCAGCCTCCCAAGTAGCTGGGGTTACAAGCACATGCCACCACATGTGGCTAATTTTTATATTTTTAGTAGAGACAGGGTTTCACAATGTTGGCCAGGCTGGTCTTGAACTCCTGACCTCATGTGATCACGTGCCTCGGCCTCACAAAGTGCTGGGATGACAGGCATGAGCCACCATGCCCGGCCTCAAGCTTTAGACATTCTGACTCCAAAACCCAAGTCTTCTGGGATTCATAAGCTGAATTCTCATTCTGTAGCCAAAATTAATTTACAGGCCAAAAACATTAACTTTAAATTTATTTTTTTGAAAAAGAATAAAAACATTAATCTCTAAAGCAGGCATCCTCTGTGAGTAGAAACTTTAAAATGCCCTTTTAGAATTTCAAAATAGTTTTATCAAATATAACTCTGAATTCAAAACCAAAAACTATTTAAAAATGAAGTCAAACAAAACTACAACGGGTCAATACCTATGTGTTAAAGAGTGATTTTAAGGATAGTGCTTGTTTGTTTACCTTTAGCCATGTCACACTCCTTAATCATTTTGAGAAAGTTGGAAATTTCCCTATCTAGTCGCTGTTGGCATGACTGTGCTTTCTGCAAAAAAAGAAAAGACAAAATTAAAACAAACTAATAAAAGATTTTTACATTACTTATGCTTTAATGTTTCTACCAAAACTTTCAGTACATAGATTGATACACCATAAGAGACATATGTCTTACAGAGAAAAAAAAGGTGAGAGAAAATTTCCTTGTAAACTGAATATAACATTTAGTTAATCAAGTATAAAGTAAAAATAAATATTTTTAAGTTTTAAATACATTCAACATCTGTTGTGTAGATACCATACAATTGCATCAGTTACTATCTCATTACGCCATGTATATCTGAGGAATTAAAATTCTCTGATTTATTAACACTTTTAATAGGCCTGATGAAATTCATCAAGAAGTTATAAAATGCATTTCTTAAAAATGTATTTTAAAAACTGTTTTGTTCAAAAAAACAAAAAATCCAGATGGTCCTAACATTTGGAAACCACAAACTGACTCGTTCAGCAATCTAAGTGCATACAGCCCCCACATCATCAGACCAAAAAGGACATTTTCTTAGTGTGTCAAAGCTTCTGAAAATAAGGTAAAGTCAATTATAGAAAGCATTCTTCCTTGTAATTTGAAAGTTCTACATTTTTAGATCCCTAAAGGCAAAAAAAAAAAAACCCATAAATACAGAATTTCATGATGAAAGTTGCATCCCATCTTAGTGCAGATTTAGAAATCCAAAATGAAAGATGAGTCAAATCCATGTATTATATTAAAAATGTCATTTTGAAGGTAGTTTTATATACCATTTCCCTTTAAAGAGGTGGGAAGAATAAGCAAGGAAATTATCATTGTAAATTTGCTTGGTTATCAAAATAGAAAATATTTATTCTGAGAATCTTGACCTTATAAACAGTAAAATCACATTCTTTTAGGTAGAGGTAGTATCTTTAGCCTTATGAAACTTCCCTACTTTACACTCCTAATCTCAGCTAACCCATCACAAAACATTTTGCACCCCCAAAATCAAAGTTACTATACATCAGTATGTCAGGGTGCCATAGGTAAATAGTAAATACTCTTTTCTCCTATTTCACCTTATAAATTTTTTAGTGCTTACAAAGCTCAACTCAACCACAGTAGAATTATTCATGTTATCACATTAGTGACAGGCAATGTTCTCTTCAAAATTTGTATTACTCTCCTTTGTTTTGAGGGCTCTAACAACACCTATGTATAATTCACTTGGTGGGGAGAGCGGGGAGAATACCTACACCTAAAACACCATATATGCCTGATAAGTTTTCCAGACACAGCCTGTGATTACAGGTTGAGGGGCAGGGAAAAAGTTTATCTAGAGGCACCGAAACATGCACTGCAACCAAATGCATCACTCATGATTTATTAATAGAAAATCATCATTCTTGCTCTATACATATTTAATAATATGCTTATGTGCAAGTCAATGATACTGTTTTATCCTCTCCTTTCTATGATGAAAGTAAGCTGGAGGCATAAAAGTAAGCAATGGCTTCAATTGCAGACTATGAATCTGTCCTGAAGTTATAATTAAAGGCAGGAAACACCTTCTGTAGCATCATCTTCAAATACATGAATCACATTTATCTTCCCTTGAATCATATTTTCATCTAACAGTTACTAAAAAGTTTCCTTGATCGATGATTTACTTGTTTTAAAGGGTACATAACAGTTCAGCTGGAGAAGATTCAATCTACACATACTGTTTTAAGTTGGGTACAAACTATGTCTTTTGTTCTAAACAATTTAGTGCTTTTTAACTGATACTAAAAAGAACAGAGGTTATTAATATAATAAAACATAATATGGTCTCCCATTTGCTTAGTTGCTACTAGTTATATTTTGAAAAACTAAAAATCAATTTATGAAAGTTAATTCTTATTAATATTTTGCAGAGTCCAACATGGTTTCTCATTCTTGACTTCTATGCCATTGACATTATGTCACGAACTGATATGATTTAGTTGTGTTTGCACCCAAATCTCACCTTGAATTGTAGCTCCAATAATCCCCACGTTTTGTGGGAGGAACCTGGTGAGAGGTAATTGAATCATAGGGGTGGGCTCTTCCTGTGCTGTTCTCATGATAGTGAATAAATCTCATAGGATCTGATGGTTTTATAAAGGGGAGTTCCCCTGTAAAAGCTCTCTTGCCTGCTGCCATGTAAGACATGCCTTTGCTCCCTCTTCACCTTCCGCCAAGATTGTGAGGTCTCTCCAGTCATGTGGAACTGTGAATCAATTAAACCTCTTTCCTTTATAAATTACCCAGTCTCGGGTATGTCTTTATTTGTAGCATGAGAACGAACTAATACAGGGACTCTTTTTAAGTTTTAATTTCTATTTATTTATTCTACATAAATAGAATCTCACTATGAGCGATGTTATAATACCTAAAGTTTAACAGTATTTTAACTTTGCCCAAGTTATATGGAGAAAGCACACAAGAACAAGGATTAAACCCATTGGTACAGGGGCCTAGGGGATCAGAAGTTACCCCAGGTGAGCACCTGTGCCACATTTACAACACAGGTCTCCTGCTTAGAAACCAAAATTTTAGCTGTTGGTTTTGTGAGTTAAGCTAATGTTAAACTACCTTATGATCCCTAACCTACAGGGCAGCTCGAAAATGCATATCAAGGGGATGAATAGCTAGAGAAGAATGCATAGGCTAGGAGAGAAGTAATTAATTCCAGGTTATTTGCTGCAGAAAATCCACATTTGGTTAATTAAGCACAGAAGCAGATTGCCACCTACTCAGCAATAAAAACGAAGAAACTACTAATACACACAACATTACGGTGAAAAAAGACACCTAAGAGCACATACTGTATGATTCCATTTACACGAAATTCTAGAACAGGAAAACTGACCATGCTTGTAATGCCATTGTCACTATATCAGTGTCATTAGGTCAGTGGTTGCCAGTGATGGAAGTGGAGGGTATTATCTGGGAAGAGCAGCAAGGGAACAACATTTTGACATAATGAAAATATTCTCTATCTTGATAGGAGTGGTGGTTACACAGACAATATACGTTTGTCAGAATACATCAAGTTGAAGACATAAAGTGAATTCCTTTTTTCTGCAAACATTATATTTCAGTAATAATTCAAACTTTAAAAATAATAGATTGTAGAACTCTAATCACTTTCTTCTTTGCAGAAAATGGCCACTATTACAGGTAGTGGTGTCCTAGCACTTATCTTTCAGTCTTGCTAACTCCAGCCAAATCCACTTCAAAGATAGCCTCATACTCTGGCCAGGTATGGTGGCTCACTCATGTAATCCCAGCACTTTGGGAGGCTGAGGCGAAAGAATCAGTTGAGCCCAGCATTTCAAGACTTCCCTTGCAACATAACGAGACCTAATCTCTACAAAGAAACAACAGCAACAAAAATTACCCAGGCTTGGTGGCACATGCCTATAGTCCCAGCTACTTAAGACGCTGAGGCAGGAGGATCACTTGAGCCCAGGTGGTCAATTCTGCAGTGAGCTGTGATCACACCACTGCACTCCAGCCTGCATGACAAAGTGACACCCTGTCTCAAAAAGAAAAAAAAAAAACCCATACTCTATCTTTCCTAAGTCAACCCAAAAGCACATTTATTCTTTCTGACATCTGGCGATTATTATGCCCCTGTTGTCTAACTTTCTTAGTGTTTCACTTTGCAATATGTATTTACGTAAAGTAAAAATAAAAAACAAAAAAATGAAAGGATATATAGAGAAAAGTAATTCCCCTTCACACACCTGACAATCTTATTTTGCACCTTTCTCAGCTGCAGCAACAAGTGCTAATTTCTCATCTTTCCTGAATGATCTAAATCTTCACAAATATATATGTGTACATCCCTGTTTTTTCTCCCAAGTAGTATCATATTTGATACATCATTTTACGCCTTGTCCTTTTCACTTAACTGTATATCTTAAATATATCAGTATATATACATCTGCCTCATTCTTGCATGGATGTACCAATCTTTATTAGCTCCACATTGATGTACATGCAACTTTCTGCACATTTATTTTAGTTGGGAATCAGTTATTCTTTTTTTGTTGTTGTTTTTGAGAGAGTCTGGCTCTATGGTCCTATCGCCCAGGCTGGAGTGCAGTGGTGCGATCTCAGCTCACCGCAACCTCCGCCTCGCAGGTTCAAGCAATTCTCGTGCCTCAGCCCCCTGAGTGGTTGGGATTACAGACGTGCACCACCATGCCTGGCTAATTTTTGTATTTTTAGATGCAGGGTTTCGTCATGTTGGCTAGGCTTGTCTTGAACTCCTGGCCTCATGTGATCTGCCCACCTTGGGAATCATTTATTCTTAAATCAGAAAAGCCTTATATTATTTTCTCATTTGATTAAACTCGAGCATCATTTGCTTTTTTTTTTTTTTTTTTTTTGAGACAGGGTCTCACTCTGTCAACCAGGCTGGAGTGCAGTGGTGTGATCTTGGCTCACCGCAACCTCCACCTCCTGGGCTCAGGTGATCCTCCCACCTCAGCCTCCCAAGTAGCTGGGACTACAGGCATGGGCCACCATGTCCAGCTAATTTTTGTATTTTTAGTAGAGACGGGGTTTTGCCATGTTGCCCAGACTGGAGTGCAGTGGTGTGACCACAGCTTGCTGCAGCCTCAGCCTCAAAATTAAAAAAAAAAAAAAAAATTATTTTTAAGATGGGGATTTGCCATGTTGCCCAGGATAGTCTCGAACTCCTGGGCTCAAGCAATCCACCCACCTCAACCTCCCAAAGTACTGGGATTACAGACATGAGACACCATGCCTGGCCTGCTCATCACTTCTTGTAACACAGAAGCAGTTCAGATCCTACAGAATCAAGACATCTTCAACAAATAAAACCCCCACTTTGCTAGTACCACCCAGAGCATCTAAGAGCCTATCCCAGCGCTGTCCAGTAGAACTTTCTATGATGCTGGAAATATTCATTATCTTCGCTGTCCACTGTGGTAGCCACATGTGGCTACTGAGCACTTGAAATGTGGCTGATATGTAGCTAAATATAGTTAAAATGAATAAGTGAATTTTTTTTTTAGTCGTCTCCCTCTTTTGCCCAGACTGGAGTGCAGCGGCACAATCTCAGCTCACTGCAACCTGTGAGCCCCGCCCCACCGGGTTCAAGCGATTTTCTTGCCTCAGCCTCCTGAGTAGCTGGGAATACAGGCACCCACCACCATGCCTGACTAATTTTTGTATTTTTAGTAGAGAGGGAGTTTCACCATGTTGGCCAGGCTGGTCTCAAACTCCTGACCTCAAGTGATCCACCCATCTCAGCCTCCCAAAGTGCTGGGATTACAGGCATGAGCCTCTGTGCCCAGCTGAATAACTGAATTTTTAAATTTTAATTAATTTAAATGTAAATAGCCACATGTGTAAATAGCCACAGGATATTTAATAGCTATCATATTGGACAGTGCAGTTCTATAACAATACTGTGCTTCACTAATTTCCAATTTTTATTCCTGAAATATTTTCAAGTTGCTATTACAGCAACAACCACGAGGTCAATAATTCTAGGATTTGTCTTATACAATTATATTGTATAAGACAATGTTCACTGAAAAATGTTTGTACTGAAAAACTGACTCACTCTTTCTTTCTAAGAGACAGGGACTCACTATATTGCTCAGGCTGAACTCAAACCTCTGGGCACAAGTGATTCTCCCACCTCAGCCTTTCGCTAATTTCTTATAGGTCTGTGTACTAATCCAAAAGCTTGTTAAGGAAATAAAATCAGTTTTGTTGTTAATTCAGATGATTTTAGAGTATATCAGTCCTGGAATTCCTAATTCCCCTTAGAATGTCCATAGGTACCAAGAATAGAACTTTCCATAAATTGGCCCCTGAATTTCACTGGAACTTAAGAACTCAAGAATGAAGGGCATCCTGGAGCCAGTCTACTAACAAGCTATAATTCAACACACTTCAAAGCTCATTTCAGATTTTACCTATTTTGAACCAGTCTCCAGATGTTAAGACAGAATCAAGATTCACAGAATTGGCCAGGCGTGGTGGCTCATGCCTGTAATCCGAGCACTTTGGGAGGCCGAAGCGGGAGGATCACTTGAGGTCAGGAGCTTGAGACCAGCCTGGCCTACATGGTGAAACCCCATCTCTACTAAAATTACAAAAATTAGCCGGGTGTGGTGTTGTGGGCCTGTAATCCCAGATACTCGGGAGGCTGAGGCGAGAGAATCACTTGAACCCGCGAGGTAGAAGTTGCAGTGAGCCATGATCACAGCACTGCACTTCAGCCTGTGCAACAGAGCAAGACTCTGTCTCAAAAAAAAAAAAAAAAGAGAAAAGAAAAGAAAAGAAAAGAAAAAAAAGATTTACAGAATTAGCATTCAAACTCTGTTGGAGAGGAGCATGCAAAAGCTAAACGTGCTTAATACTATAGTGCTCAAACTCTCACTGACTTTAGGTGCAATAAAATCTAAAAGGCAAAACCTTCATGGTTTTAAAGTTAACATGTGAACAAAACATTAAAATAAGGAATAAACTGACAGATATAGTCGAGGTTGATGACCTGAAAATTTGAAAATTATGCTAAAGAATAAATCTTTTTAATGGTATGTAAGTTAGTATGCCTTTATTTTACCTGTAACTTCCATTTTAAAACTTTTAAAATTATCATAATCCTAGGAAAGCTATTAGTATGCTTTGTAAATCCTTCTAGGTTTTATCATTTACCTCTTATTGAGGATAGGTAAATAGGGAAGGATTTCTTTTCAATTAGGGAATACCAACTGAAAGTTAAAATATTTAGCATCTTTATTTTTTTTTACTTCTTTAATGTAATTTTGGCCATATATGTTAAATCTTCCATATTTTCCCAGTTTTAATGTTATTTAAATGCTGTAGTAGATGTTACTTTTGCAAAGTCCACTGATCTGAAAATTTTGTTTATGGTTCTCGCATACACACTAGGCTTTAAACCAGAGGTAGTATGGTAAAGGAGTTGTCAGCAATTCCGGGGAATGTCTTCAACAAACATGGGAGAGTTCAAATTCTTTAATGTTTCGTCATAAATTAACATTGGGATTGAAAGAGTCAAAATACCTTTTATATTTAAATGTATAGGTCCCTAAGTTGATAAAACTCCTTAGGTATTAGGGAATTTAACTTCATTAAAAATGTTGAATTAGAAACATTCAAATCTTGCCACCAACTCATTTAATTTATAAAGACAAAAAAAATTAAATTTAGTAGGCAAATTCATATATCCTGACATAATTATTCAGACTGAAACTCATCATCATTCCATAGTTCTAATTTTTCCAAACTCAATTCCCATTCTCTTAGATACAAGATGTAAATAAAAGGTACAGCCAGAAAATTGATGACCTCTCAAAACACCTATTTCATTTCAATTACCTATGCTGATAATCCTCTGGGGATGAGGCACTGGTGTCACTTCAGATGACTTCTCCATTCATTCTTGATGCCTTACCTTATCTCTCAGCAACCAAGCTACAGATTACAAGTGGTTTTAAAGGAAACCTACCGACCAGAAAAGGTATCACTATGGTTGCATTATTTAAACTCTGAAATCTGCAGTGAAGTCATAAAGGGCAGCAAGTCAAGCTATGCATGCTCCCCGTCCTGGCAGCAATTTTCAAACAGAATGACAGTCTGTTAACAGCAATGTAAAAAGCTTCACCTAAAAAAGTACAGTGCCTTTAAGGCACATGCCCATCTCATCAGAGCATATCTACAAAGGCATTTGACAGTATTACCATGACAGACATAAACTACCAACACAACGTAAGTCAGCAAAGAACAATACTATTTCTATTGTTAGAAATCATAATTTCAAAACCTTACATCTTAAAAAAAAAAAGTTCTTAATAAAACTTGTATGACATAGATAGCTATAAAGGTCAGGTTACATTTTCCTATTTACCTCTAAGGATTTCTTCAAGTCTACGGCAGAAACCATATCTTCCTCCTCCTCATCAGTCAGCTGGTCCTGGGAACAGTAGTGAGTGCTGTAAGCAGAATGTTCTTCTATTGCTTCCAGCCAGTCCTGAAATCATGCAAGGATTTAAACGAGAGTGAAAAGCACTTTTATTCCAAAGAGATAATATTACAATGATATGATAAGCATAAAATTTACCTAGTGAAATAAATATTATGGCCTCAAAAAGGAAAGCGAAGCAACCAATAATGAAACAGCAATGTAGGTCTCTTGTTCGTGATATGTCTGGATAAAAGGTTTTCCTAGTACTTTAAAAAAATCATCTATAAGTTTACATATTCATGAATGTTAATATTCAAACACATTACAGAAATTAAATAACGAGAGAAAACTTTGTCACTTAAAATTATAGGTTCTCATGACTGGGCACTGTGGCTCACGCCTGTAATCCCAGCACTTTGGGAGGCCGAGGAGGACGGATCATGAGATCAGGAGATCGAGACTATCCTGGCTAACATGGTGAAACCCCGTCTCTACTAAAAATACAAAAAATTTGCCAGGCGTGGTGGCGGGTGCCTGTAGTCCCAGCGACTGGGGAAGCTAAGGCAGGAGAATGGCATGAACCCAGGAGGCAGAGCTTGCAGTGAGCCGAGATTACGCCACTGCACTCCAGCCTGGGCGACAGAGTGAGACTCTGTGTCAAAAAAAAAAAATTATAGGTTCTCATTTTCAATATTAAGAACCTGTAATTTTATAACTTAACAGAATAAGTTACTATATCATAATGGATCCAGATACACAATTTTACTAACTTACTATCAAATTAGAAGCACAAGAAACTAAGGTCATATTAAAACAGCCAGTACTTGCCCTGATGCTTTAACTTTTACTCTATTTTTAAAATAACAGTGATTTCACAAAAAAGAATGTTTGGCCTAAAAGTACCCTATCTTACTTTTTCCTCATTTTCTTACACTACACTCAGGGTCAAATCTTACCATTTTATGAAATGTTGGGAGAGTCATGAGTTAGACTGTTTAGGGTTCTTTGCAGGGCCAAAGTTTACCACTTTGGAAAATAGATTATTTAACCTCTTACATAGTTTACCAAAAAATCAAGATATGTCTATGAACAATGCTTTGATTTATTTTTTTAAATTTTTTAAATTTTTTTATTTTTTATTATTATACTTTAAGTTCTAGGGTACAGGTGCACAAGGTGCAGGTTTGTTACATATGTATACATGTGCTATGTTGGTGTGCTACACCCATTAACTCGTCATTTACATTAGGTATTTCTCCTAATGCTATCCCTCCCATACCCTCCCCCACAATAGGCCCTGGTGTGTGTGATATTCCCTTCCCTGTGTCCAAGATTCTCATTATGTTCACCACCTAAGTGAGTGAGAACATTACGGTGTTTGGTTTCTGTTCTTGGCGCATAGTTTGCTGAGAATGATGGTTTCAGTTGCATTCATGTCCCTACAAAGGACACTAACTCATCCTTTTTGCTGCGTATTCCATAGTGTGTATGTGCCACATTTTCTTAATCCAGCCTGTCACTGATGGACATTTGGGTTGATTCCAAGTCTTTGCTATTGTGAATAGTGCTGCAATAAACATATGTGTGCATGTGTCTTTAGAGCAGCATGGTTTATAATCCTCTGGGTATATACCCAGTAATGGGATGGCTGGGTCAAATGGTATTTCTAGTTCTAGATCCTTGAGGAATCACCACACTGTTTTCCACAATGGTTGAACTAGTTTACAGAACACTGCTTTGATTTAAAAGAATAAGAATAGGCCTGCCACAGTGGATCACACCTGTAATCCCAGCACTTTGGGAGGGCAAGGTGGGCAGATAACGTTCGAGACCAGCCTGGCCAACATGGTGAAACCCCATCTCTACTAAAAATACAAAAGTTAGCCAGGCGTGGTGGTACATGCCTGTAATCCCAGCTACTCAGGAGGCTGAGGCAGGAGAATTGCTTGAACCAGAAAGGCAGGGGTTGCAGTGAGCCAGGATCACACCAGTGCACTCCAGCTTGGGTGACAGAGCAAGGGAGGCTCTATCTCAATAAATAAATAAATGAAAAAGAAAAGGGCCGGGGGTGGTGGCTCATGCCTGTAATCCCAACACTTTGGGAGGCTGAAGTGGGCGGATCACAAGGTGAGGAGGTCGAGACCAGCCTGATGAACGTGGTGAAACCCCGTCTCTACTAAAAACACAAAAATTAGTGGGGCGTGGTGGCATGCACCTGTAATCCCAGCTACTCGGGAGGCTGAAGCGGGAGAATCGCTTGAACTGGGGAGGCAGAGGTTGCAGTGAGCCGAGATCCCACCACTGCACTCCAGCCTGGGTGACAGAGCAACTCTGTCTCAAAAAAAAAAAAAGAAAGAAAGAAAGAAAGAGAGAAAGAGAGAAAGAGAGAAAGAGAGAAAGAGAGAAAGAGAGAAGGAAAGAAGGAAGGAAGGAAGGAAGGAAGGAAGGGAGGGAGGGAGGGAGGGAGGGAGGGAGGAAGGAAGGAAGGAAGGAAGGAAGGAAGGAAGGAAGGAAGGAAGGAAGGAAGGAAGGAAGAAAGAAAGAAAGAGAAAGAAAGAGAGAGAAAAGAAAAGAATAGGGATACTCCATTAAGTGACTGTACTATAAGTATTGGTCAAGTAAATCCCAATTTTCTAGCTTGCTGCTGTTGTTTAATTTATCACATAGGAAGGCTGAGTCTGCACTGTAATGAGTATCAGAACACGTGATTTGTAGTCCAGGTTCTGTCACTCACAAGCTGCCTGGCCTTGGGAAATCACTTCAATCTTATAATCCTTAGTTTCCTCACCTATAAGTTAAGGCGTAGACCTGTCATTTACATTAAAAGGATGCCCCTTACATTCAGAGAATTAAAACTGAAAAAGAAATTACGAACAGAAAATATCTGCTGGTACATTCTGATAAATAACTAATTCACATACTAAATTTTAAAAGCTTCATTTAAAAAGTACAATCAGGGCCGGGCGCGGTGGCTCACGCCTGTAATCCCAGCACTTTGGGAGGCCAAGGTGGGCGGATCGCCTGAACTCAGGAGTTTGAGACTACCCTGGGCAATGTGGTAAAATCCCGTCTCTGCTAAAATACAAAAAAAATTAGCCGGGTGTGTTGGCACGCGCGTGTAGTCCCAGCTACTCGGGAGGCTGAGGCATGAGAATCGCTTGAGCCTGGGAGGCAGGGGTTGCAGTGAGCTGAGATCGCACCACTGCACTCCAGCTTGGGCTACAGAGTGAGACTCTGTCTCAAAAAAAACAAATAAATAAAAATTTTTTAAAAAATAAAAAGTACAATCGACAAGATTTTGGATGTTACCATTGAACCTATGTTATATTCTCCGTGTCTTTAAATGTTCTGTACGTTTTAGGAAAGATACATGAATCCATAAGATTACCTCTCTTGACTGTTGAAGGCTGTTCTTAGGAACCCGGAAGCCATGAATGGTGTCATCAAAGCATTTAATAAAGAAGAGGCAGCTATCGGTGGATTTTACCTTAGATATAAAGAAGTCAGTAAGACAACATTCATTCACATAAAAGAGGACCCTAAAATTATCTATACATAAAATTTAAAGTACTCACATGACTTAAGGATACCCAGTTGAACACTTAAATATTGATAGACAAAAATCAGAAAAAAATAGATTACAGTGGGAGTATCAAATGCACTGTAGTTTACCTATATCGGGTCTGGCTCTCAACTTCTTAGTTACTCAACATAAATACTCTGGTTCATCAGGTATGTCATTTTTATCCTTTCTTAAGTATAACTTAATATGCACTTGGGTTATAAAATCATTTAGCTACCACAGTTCCCATTTTTTATTACCTTTTTGTTTGAGCTGAATATAAAATAATCAGCAGTAGATAAGGTTGATAAAGAAGGAGAAAAGGGAGAGAGTAAGAAGAATCAGAAATAATTATGGGTTTTAAAATAAAAGTTTGGCATGAAAAGGATTTTAAGTCATTTATGTCAGAGGTTGCAAAATGTTTTGTGAAAAATCAGACCTTGGTGATGACCTTGAGCAGTAGGATATAAATAACTCCCACAAGCTTAACATTCCAATAATGGAACACCAGACATAAATGGGTTAAGAACGGAAAAAGGTAGATTTCTTCAAGACCCTATCAGAGGCCCCCCACCTCTGTAGTTGGTGTAAAGGTGTAGCAACAACACCTTTATCATGTGGAAAACAACTCTAAAACCTGGATACAAAAGAAAAGGCAACCACATGGAGGAACCTGGACCTGAACAAAAGCTGACGGACTCTGACAGGGAGTCATGCTCTCTGGAGGAAAGGGGCCAAGGAGCTGTGGAAGTAAGTTCCCACGCCTCAGGTTTTGCACCTGGGACTAAGCACAGTCCACATGGTGACAGGACAACAGCAAGGGCACATGTGGAAACCCCTGTCTCTGGACATTAGTAAAGCAAACCTGGGAATCCATAAGCACTAAAGAGAACAGGGGAATCCCCCAAGGGAAAGAGACAGAGAGGGGGTCCCCAGATTCTGTCTACTACTCACATCTCTGACTCATGAGCCACACACACATAGAAGCAGCTCATATAAACACAACCTATCTGAACTGAGTCCGGAGCCACTGCCCAAGTCACACAGTTCATGATCCAAACCAAGCCAAGAACAGGACTTGCTACAACGGACAATACTTAACAGAGATAAACAACAGAATCCGAAATCTCCAGAACTCAACATTCATAATATTAAGAGTACCATCCAAAATTACCTGACATTCAGGCTGGGTGTGGTGTCTCATGCCTATAATCCCAGCAATTTGGGAGGCTGAGGGAAGAGAATTGCTTGAGGTCAGGAGTTCGAGACCAGCCTAGCCAACATGGCAAAACCCCATCTCTACCAAAAAATACAAAAATTAGCCAGGTATGGTAGCGTTCACCTGTAATCCCAGCTACTCAGGAGGCTGAGGCAGAGAATCGCTTGAACCTGGGAGGTGGAGGTTGCAGTGAGCTGAGATTGTGCCACTGCCCTCCAGCCTGGGTGAGAGAGTGAGACTCCATCTCAAAAAAACAAAAACAAGAACAAAACAAAACAAAACCCAGAATTATCTTACACGTGAAGAAGCATGAAAGTAGAAGACATTCACAAAAGAAAAATCCAATTAAAAGGCAAAAATTGCCAGAATGGGTAATAGAAACTAAAACATATGCTATCCCCAAAAGACAGAAAATAAATATAAAGATACATATAGGCTGAAAGTAAATTGATAGGAAAAAGACACCATGTGAACAGTAAACATAAGAAGGCCAAAGTAGTTATGTTCATATCGGACAAAATAAATTTTAAAACAAAATGTATTACAAGAGATAGAGGGCCACAAAACAATAAAAGGATCAATTAATCGAGAAGACAATAATCATAAGTATGTTATCAATAACAGAGAAGGAAATGCAACATTCCACAAGCATAGTTGGACACTTTCACATCCCTCTTTCAGCAATTCATACAACCACTAGTCAAAAACCAAGACACAAAAGATCTGAACGCTATCAACCACCACCATGACTGAATTAATATTGATAGGACTCTACAACCAACAATAATAGCAAAATACACGTTCTTTTCAAGTGCATGTACTAGGATATTTCATAATCAAATAAGCCTGGGTAAATCCGACAAATATTTTTGGACAATCCATCTCTCATTCCATAATACATGGAGATAAATAAAAGTTGACTGTATTTTAAAATTTTGTTCAAAATGCAGAGGCCACGACGTTACTTGTTCTCAAATAAAAATATATACAAGTGCTTTCTACAGCATTCCACGGAACCCCAAGATTTTACAAGGCTGTATACATGATTTGGGTCAATCACTTGAAGAACTGATGTCACAGAGGAGCAAATGATCCACGTTTCATCCTACCGTGCATACTGCTTGAGTCAGGTGTTTGCATCCCTGGCGGTAAATATTATGAACGGCATCGGGCCTTCAAAATAAAGATGAAATTATGAAGACAAAAGGAAAAGAGATAAGTGAAAAATATTCATATTTCAAAATTTATACAGTGAAATTTGTTAAGTGTAAAGATCGTAATACTTACTGTTTCCTATACCACGAAAGGACTCCATGCTCTAACACTACCCAGAATAATCTCCAGCCAAAAAATCTTGAACTCTAAGGGAAAAATAACAAAGATTTCCCAAGCTGACACATCTAGATTCAAATAGTTGACTGATAAAAAGTAATTAAGTGATGATAGTCATATTTGAGTCTTTAGACAGTAGTACTGAACATTTAAAAAAAATGATCAAACATGAACTTAGGTACTAAGTGCAGTAATGAAAACATACCACTACAGGGTGACAGGAACAGCAGAAATGCCATACTGATAAGATCAATGATGATTACACTTTATGGTTCTGGCAAAACTGTTCAGGGATTATTTACAGAAAATATACCAGCTGTGGGCTTCAAAGACAATTTCCTCAAAGTCATGAATGAATGTCTAAAAAAGAAAATTATCCTAAATTTATCTTATACAATATAAGCATACAGATGCATAAATAGATAAATGGATTGCATGCAAATGCAAAAGAAATTATGTGCTCTTCCATGGTTAATTCTAGAAAACAGGATTCTCTAAAATGTAGCAAGTATTAGGACCAGAAGAATTGTATATATGTACCACGTGATAATTCAAATATCAATTTTCTTCTAAGTCTGCCATGGTTTGATGTTCATAACAAAAATAATACTGTAATTCTTTGATCTAGTAAGAAAAAAAATGTATTTTCCCCCCACTCCTTTTCATAAGAACTTAGTCACCTAAAAGCGACTCATCAAAACCAAAAAAACACCTAAAAGTGACCATCAACACACAGAAAAGTAACTGCTACAACCAGTGGAAGCCTCTTGAAATCCAATAGTATAAAAGTGGTTTGCTGGGTGCAGTGGCTCACACCTGTAATCCCAGCACTTTGGGAGGCCGAGGCAGGTGGATCACGAGGTCAGGAGTTCAAGACCAGCCTGGCCAAGATAGTGAATGCTTGTCTCTACTAAAAATACAAAAATTAACCGGGCGTGGTGGTGGGCGCCTATAATCCCAGCTACTTGGGAGGCTGAGGCAGGAGAACCACTTGAATCCAGGGAGCGGAGGTTGCAGTGAGTACCCCACTGCATTCTAGCCTGGGTGACAGAGCAAGACTCTATCTCAAAAAATAAAAATAAAAATAAAAAAATAAGTGGCTTACATTATAAGATCCAAAAGTGATTAAATCACATATATTTCAGAAATGATTTTTAAAAAGTTTTAAACAGAAATAGAGCACCTGAGAATTATTCTTTACAGTTATATAATTAAAAAATCACCCGAACCTACCTTCCAGAGAGGGCCCTCATATCGTTTCAATGCTTTGTAGATGACCTGTCAAAAACATGTTTTCATGAAAAATGCATCTACATATTTCACACATTCAAAATTTTTTTCTAAAAATTGTTAGATAAATTTAATTCATTACTCTGTACCTTATTAACAAGAATGTGTTTCATTTCAGCACCCTGGGCAAGGTCAAGAGGTTTCTGATCTGTGTAAAATACAAAGAAAAACGCCATCAACAGCTTAAATGTACTATAACCGTCAATGCTGTAACTCCAGCATCTAATATTCCTTCATTTTTCTATTGCCTATATCTTTTTCTTTTCCCCAAAAACTACCTACCAGAGAGAGGTTGCTGACCTCCCTTTTGGTCGCTATTAAGCCAGGAAATCAGATGAACTTTGCAACAAATTATCGTGAACTCACAAATTTGTGGCTTAAACAATACACATTTATTATCTTACAGTTTCAGAGATCAGAAGTCTGAAATCCATTTCACCGGGCAGAAATCAACACGTGGACAGAGCTGCATTCCTTCTGGAGGCTCCAAGGGAAACATTTCCCTGCCTTTTCCACTTCTATCGGCCAACGACATGACGTGACATGGGGTCTCTTCCATCTCCAAAGCACATTACTCCAACCTCTGCTTCCAGCATTCTGTTCTCTCTCTATACATAGGCCTCCCTCCTGTCAGGAGCCTTGTAATTACGTAGGTCTACCTGGATAATTCAGGATTTCCCCTCATCTCAAGATACATAACTAATCACAAATTTGGGGTCTACTCTAGCCGACCCCAGCTACACTTCAGCCGCCATGCTGCATAACGGGTAGTAGAGATGGCTCACAAGCTGAAGGTGTGATGGTCCACAATTTAGGACAAAAGAAAAAGGTGACAATGGAGAATAAAGCCAGCAAGCTATCAATGTTAATTTTTCCAATCTTACACATGCACATTCCACATTTTGCCAAATAACAACAAAAACGGAATTTGTCTTATCAAAGTTATTTATTGAATACTGAAGTGAGCAGGACATTAAATGAAGGACAAAAGGTAAAAAAAAAAAAAAAAAGAAAAAGAAAAAAACCCACAAATAAATCAAACCATCTCCTAGCCTGAAATAGCTTATTATCAGAGAAACGAAAGCTACCTATGAAAATTAGAACAGTCCTTTCAAAACAACATATCAATGAGAACTCTGGAACTGTTTATGCAGTAAGGTGATATATTCTATCAGATAACTTTTTAGGCCAGGCGCAGTGGCTCACACCTGTAATCCCAGCACTCTGAGAGTCTAAGGTGGAAGTATGGCTTGAGGCCAGAAGCTTAAGACCAGCCTGGGTAACATAGTGAGACCTTATCTCTACAAAAAAAGAAAAAAATTTAATTAGCCAGGCATGGTGGCATGTGCCTACGGTCCCAGCTACCCTGCACTCCAGACTGGGTGACAGAATGAGACTCTGTCTCTAAAAACAAAAAGGGGGTTGGGGGTGGTTTAAAATAATACTATTTTTATAAATATCAAACACCTGGTATGTGTTGGCAGTTTTTTTGTATGAATATCTTCTAATGAGGGTCTGTTATGTACCGATTACTATTTTAGGCACTGAGGATTCAGCAGTGAACATAAGAGAAAAAATACTGGGGGGATAGGAAAGCATAGAAGGCCAGGAAAGACAGATGATAAATTAATTTTAAAAGATATAGCAGACAAAGAACCACGGTACGCCCAGACTTTTTAAATAAATGATTTGACAGAGTGACTGGGATACCACTTTAGATTGGAAAACGAGGGGTTGATCAGGGAAGGCCTCTTTGAGGAAGGGATGTCTACGTTGAAAAGAAGGATCCAGCCTTGTGAAAATACAGGGAAGGACAGTCTACCAGAGGGAACGGCTGATGCAAAGGCTTTGAGGTAGGAACAATTCAGCAGGCAAGAGAAAGTCAGAGAGGCACACAGAAGCCACATCACACAAGGGGTTTGTAGGCCAGACTTTTGTAAGCCAGCATAAGGAGTTTGAGTTTTATTCTAAACAGGATGAAAAGCCACTGAAGGGTTTTAAGTAAGAGTAACATGATCTGACTCATGTTTAAAACTCTGTTAAAGTGTTAAAAAATTATAGTATTGGCTGGGTGCAGTGGCTTATGCCTGTAATCCTAGCACTTTGGGAGGCCAAGGTGGGCGGATCACCTTAGGTCAGGAGTTCGAGACTAGCCTGGCCAACATGATGAAACCCCATCTCTACTAAAAATACAAAAATTAGCCGGGCGTGGTGGCAGGCGCCTGTAATCCCAGCTACTCTGGAGACTGAGGCAGGAGAATCACTTGAACCTGAGAGGCGGAGTTGCAGTGAGCCAAGATCGTGCCATTGCACTCCGGCCTGGGGGACAAGAGTGAGACTTTGTCTCAAAAAAAAAAAATAATAACAATAATAATACTAAAAATAACTGGGAAAATATGAATTTTGGCTGTTTCATGATTTTGATAAATTACTAGAATATTATTAATAAGATGATGCTATTGTGCTGTTTAATATCCCTATCGAGATAGAAATTGACATACCAATTTATTCCTTTAAACTGCACAAATTCAATGGTTTTTATAGGTGCACAGAGTTTTGCAACTATCACATGCTTGTGGTTTTTCTTAAAGGGTGCCCTTATTTTTTATTAATATACTGAACTACAGACGTTCCCCAACTTACAACAGTTTGACTTAATGGTTTTTCAACTATCACAGCTCACCACAGCCTCGACCTCTTGGGCTCAAGTGATCCTCTCACCTCAGCCTCCCTGGTAGCTGGAACTACAGGCACATGTCATCACACCTGGCTAATTTTTGTATTTTTTTTGTAGGAATGGGGTTTCACCAGGTTGGTCTCAAATTCCTAGGCTCAAGCGATCCACCAGCCTCAGCCTCCCAGAATGCTGGGATTACAGGTGGGAGTTACTGCACCTGGCCTTAAGTGTATTTTCAACTTACAATGGGTCTGTGGGGACGTGGCCCCACAGTTAGTTGAGGAGCACTGGGTATGTACAGATAAAATGGCATGGCAGGCCTTCTCTTTCCAGTTCTTCCCAGAATTGGGAAAAGCTGGGTTGACAGGGTAAAAAAAAAGAAAAACAAATACATTTTTAAAAAACAAAAAGAAAGAGATGGCATGATGTCTAGAATTGCTTCACAATAATTCAGGGAGTGGGAAGAGGTATGGAGTGGCCATTATTGCTAAGTTCTGGAGGAGGGTAATGGGTTCATCAATTAATTATGCTATTTGATTTCTTAAGCTTTGACAATTTCCATGTTTTTTTTTTAAAAGGTCACTCTGGCTGCTGTGTGCAGTATGGCTTGTAAACATGGGCAAAAGAAATGCAGAGAGGCTAATTACAAAGAGATGGCAATAGTGCTGGTAAAGGATACTGGTGGTTTGGACGAGAAGGTCAGTAGTAAAATGGAGATCATTTTAATATAGAGAGAACTATGTGGCTTTTCTTTTTTTTTTTTTTTTTTGAGACGGAGTCTCACTCTGTCGCCCAGGCTGGAGTGAGTGGCACCATCTCGGCTCACTGCAAGCTGCGCCTCCCGGGTTCACGCCATTCTCCTGCCTCAGCTTCTCGAGTAGCTGAGACTACAGGCGCCCGTCACCGCACCTGGCTAATTTTTTTTTTTTTTTTTTTTTTTTTTTAGTAGAGACGGGGTTTCACTGTGTTAGCCAGGATAGTCTCCATCTCCTGACCTCGTGATTCACCTGCCTTGGCCTCCCAAAGTGCTGGAATTACAGGCGTGAGCCACCACGCCCGGCCTTGTATGTGGCTTTAAGATTTATTTTGGAGGAAGATTTATAGAGCTGCTGATGGGGAACCCAGGGCTGGTGATACATTACTTCTTCAGTGGGGAAAAAACTTTTTAAAACATTAACCAAAAAAATTAATACTCAGTTTAGTTTTTCTGCCTAGCACATAGGAAAATGTCTGACGAAGGACTGCCAATTCTGTGTTATTTTCATTATACGTACAGGGCACTTTGGAGAAATTATTTCTTTAGGCAGAGAGATAGACAACACTATGATTTCTTTCATAGAATTCTGCCCTAATACCAAAAATAAATTCTGAGCTCCTGCCAACTAGATGAAATTCCAGGCTAGAGACCTCATTTCTGGATTCGATGCCTAAAATGCCTGGCACACAGTAAGAATTCAATAAAATGCTTTTGAACTAAATGAAATAGCCTCCTAGATGGAATCTAGATGGGTTCCATTACCAGTTAAAAAATACACTACCTCTCTTACCAACCACAACAAAATACAGTGAAAAACAGGAATGATGTAATATTTAAAAGTGTGCATGACAAAGATTTGTCCCTTAATGAGAAAACTCCATGAAGATGCCAATTCTCCTTAAATTAATTTACACAGGATGTAATTTCCATTAAATCCCAATGAAGAGCCTAAGAAAATTATTTTAAATGCCATCTGGGAGAATAAACAGATAAGGATGTCAAAGAAAATCCTTAAAAATGGTAAGGGGAAATCTCACACATTAAAACATTATAATCATTAAAAGTGCAATACTCTCTAAAAAACTTTTTTTTTTTAATGCACTACTGTCAAGAGAAGAGACAGATGAGTGAATGAAAAACAATAAAAAATACACAGAGGCCAGGCACCATGGCTCATGCCTGTAATCTCAGCACTTTGGGAGGCTGAGGTAGGTAGATCGCTTGATGCCAGGAGTTCGAGACCCGCCCAGCAAACATAACGAAACCCCATTTCTACTAAAATTACAAAAATTAGCCAGGTGCGGTGGCGCATGCCTGTAGTCCCAGCTACTCAGGAGGCTGAGGTGGGAGCATTGCTTGAACCTCGGAGGCAGAGGTTGCAGTGAGCCAAGATCACCGACAGAGCAAGTCTGTCTATTTGAAAAAAAAAAAAGAGGCCGTGCGCAGTAGCTCATGCCTGTAATCCTAGCACTTTGGGAGGCCGAGGCGGGCGGATCACGAGGTCAAGAGATCGAGACACCATCCTGGCCAACATGGTGAAACCCCATCTCTACTAAAAATATAAAAATTAGCTGGGCGTGGTGGTGCGCACCTGTAATCCCAGCCATTCGGGAGGCTGAGGCAGGAGAATTGCTTGAAGCCAGGAGGTGGACGCTGTAGTGAGCCAAGATCACGCCACTGCACTCCAACCTGGGCAACAGAGCAAGACCCTGTCTCAAAAAAAAAAAAGAAAAGAAAGAAAGAAAAGGAATTCTTAGAATGTATGAGAAAGGCATGACAAAATAATGGAAAAGGAAAGATTACTTGATAAAGGGTATAAAGGTAAGGGATTGACAAGTTGAGACTCCCACATCCTAACACACACTCTCACATTCACTTTCCTGCTCAAAGCCCTCCAACCACACTCACACACCACCAAGCTCCTGCTCACAGCCAACCAGGCCCTGCAGGCCTGGGCCTCTGGTAGCTCTGATGCTATCCACTCTTCTCCAGCTCACCCTGCCCTGGGCACACTGGCAGCTTTCCTTTTCCTCAGTGTGCCACGTGTTCTTCTACTCCAGAGCTTTTACACTGGCTTTCTGTTTTCCTTGAATGCTCTTCTGCCAGAAATCCTCAGGGCTCACTCCTGCACTCAGCTCAGCTGTTTGCTCAAAGTTGCTTAGAGAGCGCTTCCTTTATATCCCTTCTAAGACACCCCTCACCCTACCATCACTCTCTAGCCCCTTCATCCTATTTTATTTTCCTGCACCTCACGGCCTGACAGCACATATGCATTTATTTGTTGTCTATCTCCTCCCACCAGAATACGAGCTCAGGAACATGGAGACTGTTGGGCTCTGTTCACTGTTGGGCCTCCAGCACCAAGGACGGTTCTTGGCACACAGTGGAGGCGCAGCATTGCTGAATGAATGAATGTGATTAAACTGGGAGGAAAGAGAATTAAACATTTACCAAATCTCTACCTAAGCTCAGAAGTCTTAGAAGAAATCAAAGAGATGGATTAACCAATTTGATTAAAAATTTTAAATATCCTTGCTTTTATTTTTTAATTTTATTTTTTTTTCAGAGATGGGTCTCACTGTGTTGCCCAGCCCACAAACTCCTGGGCTTAAGTAATCCTCCTGCCTTGGCCTCCCAAAGCGCTGGGATTACAGGCGTGAGCCACCATAGCCAGCCCCTTGTTTTTTAAAAAAGAAAAGAAAAAAACAGACTAAGACATTTTCACTGTAAAAAAAAAAAATACAGAATTGTTCTTATCACTAGACTTTTGAGTGAAAAAATTATGTTATATCCTCATGAAGTACTGGGGACAATGTGGAAAAGCTGTTGATGCTTCATAAAAGGGGAACTTTAATAGGCCAACTCTATTTACAACCTGTCAATTAAAATGAAGAGACACTTTGTGAGGTGTCTGCCAGTCCTCATCCATTCACCCCTCTCTGTCCCTATCCACATTCCCAGGAGGAGGCCCTGGCAGCCATCTCTGTACCACATGTCCTGCCCCTAAAGTCCCAAGTGGCCACACTAGGCACAGACGCCTGACACAAGCAGGTACTAACACATTATCTCCCACTGAAATGTAACACTGAGGTTGAGAGATTGTGATCTCCTAAGTGGAGTCACGGGGCAGCCATCTTCCATTATGTATACTGGAAAATAAAACAGCTGGTCTGCTAGAAGACATGGTCAGACCACGCGGTGAGAGACAGACACACACAAGGCAGCCATCTTGGTTCCTAACAGATTTCTGGTTCCCAGTTCCATGCCATCTGATGCCTAATGCCATTTCCTGCTTTGGAATATCATGAAATGCCTGTGTATTCGTCTATGAGTAATATATAACTTTTATTTTGCTTATATTCTTAAGGTAGTATCTATTATTTAAAACTTTAAAAGAAATACGTTACAATGGAACATTAACAACTAAAACTAAAACTTTAACAACTAAAAACTAAATCTTTGGATGTTTGGGTTAGAGGTGATTATATACTTTTCTACTGTTTTTGTTTTCCTCATTACAACTATAACAAGCATTAGTTCTACAATTTTTTAAAAATGTTCTAAAATAGACCTGAAAATAGATTAGAAGGATGCCAAAGTAACTGTGACTATGCTTTGGTAATTTGTGCTTTTTTTTTTTCTATTTTTGAAGATTTCTATAATGCAAATGTTGCTCTTATGGTGTTTTTTTTTTTTTTTTTTTTTTGAAACGGAGTCTTGCTCTGTCACCCACGCTGGAGTGCAGTGGCACAATCTTGGCTCACTTCAACCTCCACCTCCCAGGTTCAAGCAATTCTCCTGCCACAAACTTCTAAGTAACTAGGATTACAGGCGTGCTCCACCATGCCCGTCTAATTTTGTATTTTTAGTAAAGACAAGGTTTTACCATGTTGGCCTCGAACTCCTGACCTCAAGTGATCTACCCCCTGCCATGGCCTGCCAAAGTGCTGGGATTACAGGAGTGAGCCACCGCACCCAGCCTTTGATTGATTGATTTTTTTATTTTTTTTAAGAGGGAGTCTCACTCTGTCACTCAGACTGGAGTGCAGTGGCAAGATCTCGGCTTACTGCAACCTCCGTCTCCTGGGTTCAAGTGATTCTTCTGCCTCAGCCTCCTAAGTAGCTGGAAGTATAGTCACCTGCCACCACACCTGGCTAATTTTTATATTTTAGTAGAGACAGGGTTTCATCATGTTGGTCAGGCTGGTCTCGAACTCCTGACCTCAAATGATCTGCCCACCTCAGCCTCCCAAAGTACTGGGATTACAGGCTTCAGCTACTATGCCTGGCCTGATTTTTTAAAATTATTCTCTTTCAGAAGATGCCATTCTGACTTCTGTCAAAAAAAATTTAATAGCTTTAACAGGAATGTTCAACTTTGGTTACTAATATAAACTATAGAGTAAATATACCTTTGAATACCAATAGTAACTTTTCAATATTTACAAGGGAAGTTTTTTTCCATTTAGACTGGTATTTGTATGGAACTATATTAATTCTTATTTCATTTGGACTCTTCTGAATCTACATTTTTGAAGGAAAAATCATTATAAAATGCCACACAGAAAAACTGCTCAAGTCTTTGGCAAACTGGTAAAGACACTAGAAATCTAGAAATCACACTTTTTTTTGTTGTTGTTGAGATGGAGTCTCACTCTGTCACCCAGGCTGGAGTGCAGTGACGCCTCACTGCAACCTTCACCTACTGGGTTTAAGCAATTCTTCTGCCTCAGCCTCCCGACTAGCTGGGACTACCAGGCATGTGCCACCACGCCCGGCTAATTTTTTGTATTTTTTTTTTTTTTTTAGCAGAGACAGGGTTTCACCATGTTAGCCAGGATGGTCTCGATCTCCTGACCTCGTGATCCGCCCACCTCAGCCTCGCAAAGTGCTGGGATTACAGGTGTGAGCCACTGCACCTGGCCAAAATCTCACTTTGACGTCAATTTTTGCTTTTGTAACTCCTAGTTTATCCTTTTCCATTGACTGCCTTCACACCTCTGTCGAAAATTAAACTACCGTACTTACATGGGTTGATTTCTGAATTCTCTCCAGCTCCACAAACCTGTATCGGTCTTAGGGATACAGAGAAAGGCTCTCTGGGGAAGCAGAGTTTGAGCTAGCTCTTAAAGCAAGACTAGGGTTGACCAGATGGACAAGAAAGACAAGAGCACTTCTGGCAGAGAGAATAGTATGTGCAAGGTGAGGACAACGCAGTGAACCACAGAGCCTCTGGGACAGCTTGTCATGTGTAGAGCTACACTGTCCAATATGGTGGACAGTAATCACATGCAGCTACCCAGTGCTTGAAATGTGGCTAGTCCACACTGAGATGTGCTGTAAGCGCAGAGATACACACCAGATTTCAAAGACTTAGTATCAAAAAAGGAATGTAAGGTCTCACTGATAATTATTGTTTACCGATTATATGTTGAAATGGCATTGTGGATATGTTACTTTAAATAAAACACATAATTACAATTAATTTCACCTCTTTTTTCACTTTTAACATGGCTACTAGAAACCTAAAATTACATATGTGACTCCCGTCATATTTCTATTAGACAGTGAGAGTCTACAGCATAACAGCCAGTCAAGCAGGGGATCTCTAGCCAATTTTCTTTCTCCTTTCCACTTCTACTGATGTCAGTAAAGCTCAGGTCCTAGCTAGACATAGTGGCATGCATCTGTGGTCCCAGCTACTTAGGAGGCTGAGGCAAAAGGGTCACTTGAGCTCACAGTTTGAGGCTGCAGTGAGCGAAGATCGCACCGCCGCACTCCAGCCTGAGCAAAAGGGTGAGACCCCATCTCTAAGGAGAAAAGTTTTAAAAGAGATTGGGTGCAGTGGCTCCCACCTGTAATCCTAGCACTTTGGGAAGCTGAAGTGGGCGGGTCACCTGAGGTCAGGAATTCGAGACCAGCCTGGCCAACATGGCAAAACCTCATCTCTACTAAAAATACAAAAATTAGCCAGGTGTGGTGGCGCATGCCTGTAATCCCAGATTCTCAGGAAGCTGAGGCAGGAGAATCACTTGAACCCAGGAGGTGGAAGTTGCAGTGAGTCGAGATCGTGCCACTGCACTCCAACCTGGATGACAGAGTGAAACTCTGTTCAAAAAAAAAAAAAAGAAGAATAGTATGCCCTGCTAGCCTTATGTAATACAAATCAAGTCACTGAGTTGTCCATGGATATAACATATCAGTTAATTTTAATTACATATAAAATATATATGAACTGAATATATAAAATTAAACATAGGTACACTGGCCTGCCTTGCGATGAAGGCTAACGATTTATGACTATAGCACAGAGTTCATATTCGCCTTTGCTTCCACAAATATCTTTGTATAAAAAAGTCTCTAAACTTCAAAACTCAAATTCACCAAGGAAAGCATCTTCTAAATCTTATTGTGGTAAGCTCACTTTTTAGACTGTTATTCTACATAAGGCACTCGACTTGACAGCTCCTATAATAACATTATACATTTTAAGTTGAATGTGTTTTTTTATCTTAAACTGTTGTGATGGCAAAACTATTTTCCTCAAAGCTGATTGGTTATGCGGGTCTATGACAGTACTTAAATGTAACCTGGCTATGCCAAGTTTAAGACACCTTTTTGTCCTGAGGCTTTTTGGTACTGACCATGATATCTGCTTGAAGAATTTTGTTTTATTATTAAGAAATAAATGTGTCTCACTCCTTGAAAAAAAAAAGTTCAGGTCCTAATCACCTCTCACCCACGACCATTTCAATGGCCCTACTGTACAAGTGTAACCTGCATTTTGGGATGACCTCTGACTGCTCCCCTGGATGCAGCAAACGGGATTTCACCTATACCTGACTTGCATTTTTCACCTTAACCTTTTCTGATAATCTTCCCTCAGCTCAGAATACCCTTTCCCAAACTCCTGCTTATCAAAATCTTACTAGATTATAATGGTATTGTTATTAACTACCATTATTATCAAGACAAAAAGGCTCAAAATAAAAAGACAATAATGGTAATGAAGGTAAAAAGTAAAGTATTTAAAGGTAAACACTTTTTTTTTTTTTTGAGACAGAGTTTCGCTCTTGTTGCCCAGGCTGGAGTGCAAAGGCACGATCTCAGCTCACTGCAACATCTGCCTCCCGGGTTCAAGCAATTCTCCTGCCTCAGCCTCCTGAGTAGCTGGAACAACAGGCACATGCCACCACGTGTCACCACTTGAACTCCTGACCTCAGGTGATCCACCCGCCTTGGCCTCCCAAAGTGCTGGGATTACAAGCGTGAGCCATGGCACCCAGCTCCTAGAAATGAAAACATTTTTTCAATCCTACTAGGACTTCAGGATCTGTATCAAGTACCTATTCCTTTATGAAACTATTTCTTTTTTTTGGTTTTTTTTTTTTGAGACAGAGTCTCGCTCTGTTGCCAGGCTAGAGTGCAATGGTGCGATCTCGCCTCACTGCAACCTCCGCCTCCTGGGTTCAAGCAATTCTCCTGCCTCAGCCTCCCCAGTAGCTGGGACTACAGGCACGTGCCACCACGCCTGGCTAATTTTTGTATTTTTAGTAGAGACGGGGTTTCACCATGTTGACCAGGATAGTCTTGACCTCGTGATCCACCAGCCTCGGCCTCCCAAAGTGCTGGGATTACAGACTTGAGCCACCGCATCCAGCCTGTGAAACTATTTCTAATGACTCCAAACCTTCAACAAACATGCAGCCCTTCCCAGGTGTTACGTGCTATGCATTACTCCAGGTGCTGGGTGAACCAGACAATGAAGTATGAGGCCTGCCCTTAGGAGTTCAGTGTCACGGGAGACAGCAACATAAGCCAACAAACACCATGGAGTGTGATTTAGGCTCTGATGGAGGTGAACACAGGGTCCTGTGGGACCCCTGACAAGGCCTAACCCAGGCTGGTAGCAAGCAGCAGGATGCATCCTAAAAAGTGATGTGAAAAGGCCCTGATGGCATGTTCCTCTTTTAAATATCCAAGACACCTTTTACAGCTTCTTTTCTGGCTTCTGATTCTGTCTTTCAAATTGTCACACACGTACGGTCAATCCTCATTATTTATGTATTCCATATTTGCATATTTGCCTATTGCTAAAATTCACTTGTAACCCCAAAGTCAATATTCACCGTAGTTTCTCAGTCACTCACAAACATGCCCAGAGTGGTGAAAATGTGGGTTGCCCAGTGCTCATTTTCCCAGCTAAGGTAGAAGAAGGTGATGCCTGGCCTTCTTGTTTCATTCTAGAAGCTCTCCGACTATAAACAAATGTCCTCGTCATGGTCTATTTAGGGTCACACTTTCCACCCTTTGTGCTTTTGTTGGTGACTTTGCTGTTTAAAATGGCCAGGCATGGTGCCAAGTAGCCAGGCACAGTAGCTCACACCTGTAATCCCAGCACTTTGGGAGGCTGAGGTGGGCAGATCATTTGAGGTCAGGAGTTGGAGACCAGCATGGCCAACATGGTGAAACCCCATCTCTACGAAAAATACAAAAAAATCAGCCGGGTGTACTACAGGTACCTACCTGTAGTCCCAGCTACTCGGGTGGCTGAGGCAGGAGAATCACTTGAACCCAGGAGGAGGAGGTTGCAGTGAGCTGAGATGGTGCCACTGCACTCCAGCCTGGGCGACAAAGAGAAACTCTGTCTCAAAAAAAAAAAAAAAAAAGGCCCCAAGCATTGTGCTGAAGTGCAGTCTAATGTACCTCAGTGGAAAAGGCTGTGATGTGCCTTATGAGGAAAACTTTACTCAAGTGTGAGCTATGATGCTGTTGGCTGTGAGTTCAATGTGAATGAGTCAACAATATGTATTAAATAGAAACAGCAAAAAAACAAAACAAACAAACAAAAAACATAAGGTTTCATAATGATCAATTCATGAAAATGTTGAGACCTGAGGCTTGCAGGAACCTAATCCTGTATTTTCCTCTAGGAACAATAGTTCAGTGTTTCCTAATTCAGTGCTGGTGGCAACTTTACAGAATACAGATACTGCAAATAACAAACCATACAGTTTAACAAAGGCCGGATACTGAAACAAAACAATTTTATATAGCATTGACTTCATTTTATAGTTTCAAAATGGCCAACAGTGGTTTTCACCAACATGCTTACCATTTTTGTTCTTCAGATTAGGGTCTGCTCCACTTCTTAGAAGCTTTAAGGCACATTGTTTATGGGCCCGGTAAGCTGCACAATGCAAGGGTGTATTTCCTAACTGATCCGAACAGTTAACATCAGGAGGATTGGGCCTGTTGAGCTAACAATTAAAAAAATGCAATGCAGAATTATATATCAAAGATAGACTTTCTCTCATAATTCACAGGAAGGTGTATCAGCAGAGCCTGAAGAATAGCCAAGCTCCTTGGCATCTAGGCTGTTAGTGGTTTCTTGCTCACTAAACCAGCCAACCCTGCCACTCCTATGCTTATTCTGAGATGCCCTGAGATAGCTCTCAGGTCTGTGTCCAGGTCTCACACCCCTCTGACAACAGACACTCTGCACTGTGCCAGTGCCATCTCGCACACCTCAGACACTAAGATTTCACAATGATTTACTTGCCCCTACCAGCCTTGCAATTCACACTTGTGACAGCAGAATCAGTCAGCCAGTCTTTCAGAGGAGTGAAAACCATAAATGTTAAATGTGTAAATGTCAAGGTTCTACTGAATTTGTTGTTCCCAACTTATTGCTTTAGAAGCTTCTTTATATAGCCTCCATTTCACAAAATTTAAAAACTGCTTTAGGCGCTATACTTAGAAACCTAAGAGGCCTTTTCAAATGAGCTGAAATAACTTTAAAGCAAATGGCAGTGCTTCAGTCATGAATTCAGAACAAATTTAGAGTTTCATGTTTAATGAGACTGTGAAGGAATGGAAACTCAAAAGTAGGTCTTCTAAGGCAGGGGGGAACAGGCAAACGTTTCAGTCTAATGTGGTATAAGTATTCCAAAATATTGTCCCTTCTTTGCATAGTACCTTCCAGAAGTGTAGCATTCCTCCCAGAAACTACTGCTGATCAAAACTAGAAAGACTTTTCCTTTATAGGGTCCTATTTATTATGTTTCAATTGGCTTAATCACAAAATGCATATTTTTTATATATATATAAGTTGTCCTTACGTTAACTATTTACCACGAAAAATCAGATTCTTATCCATCAGGTTTTCAGGGGGATTGGGATGGGTATAAATCAGAAATCCAGAAAAATATCACCATTTAAAATGTGTCCTGCTTCAATTATCACCATGCTGAGTGTTTTTAGATATTTAAGAACGTTGGTTCTATTATTATGATCTCTGGAGTTCTTGGTTCCACAATTCAACTAAATTATGTACTTAACAGTAAGTAAAAATTTTCCTGAAGTATAAAGAAAGACTGCTTTTTGTCTTTGGGGGTTTTTTTGTTTGTTTTACCAGAGCTGTGAGTTCTGTTGTTTTGCCTTCTCTTGCTGCTGCTAAAAGTAATTCTTCAAGCTTTCTTTGTTGAGTCCTTTCTACAGCTGCAAAAGAAAAGTACTTATTATCCACCGCTAGTCAGGATGAAATTACAAATTCATTATAAAGAATAAAGTGATCATGATGAGAAAAACCAAAATGTTTTGGATTGTAATTCAAATGCAGTTAAAATGCATTGTTATTACCTTAGACAAGTCGGATTACAGAATTCTATTTATTTCAGGTTTGGATGATTTGGGTTTTTAATTCAGAAGTCTTTAAGTATTTTACTCACTAACAATCATCATCAAAACTAATTATGGATTACTTTTATGTACTGAAATACTATTACATATTTGCCTTGGAAAGGTAGATAAGTGGGATTCATACCTTCCAGAACCTTAGAATGTGAAAAATAGCAAGAAATAGCATGGATAGACGTACACGTCATATAAATACATGCAGACATATCAATTTATTTATAAATTGCCACATAAAAATATAAAATGTATGTATGTATGTATATATGTTGAGAAAGTCATCTGTCCATAACTTTACTTTAGCCAGGATGACCTGAAAAACCTTTTATAGTTCCTCCTTTGCAGCCTCTGCACAGGACACTGTAGATGTATATTTAGTGGGATCACCAAGCCTGTCACCTGTCACCCAGGCTGGAGTGCAGTGGCACAATCATAGCTCATTGCAGCTTCAAACTCCTGGGCTCACACGATTCTCCTGCCTCAGCCTCCCAAGTAGCTGGGACCACAGGTGTGCACCACCACACCTGGCGAATATTTTCATTTTTTGTAGAGACGGGGGTCTTACTATGTTGCCCAGACTGGTCTCAAACTCCTGGCCTCAAGCAATTTTCCTGTATCGACTTTTCAAAGCACTGAGATTATAGGCATGAGCCACCTTGCCTATTTTTATATCTTTAACAAATACTTTAGCACTTACTACATGCCAAGGGCTATTCAAAGCTCCTTAAAAATACTAACTCATAAAATCCTCATTAACTACTCTGAGGTAGGTGTTGTTATTATATTGATTTTTACAGACAAAGAAACTGAGGCACCAAGAGGTTATGGAATTTAACCAAGGTTGTACAACCAGAAGTGGAGGAGCTGGGATTTGAACTCAAGCAGGCTAGTTCCAGAGTCCGTGCTCGTATCACCACACTTTCTCTGAAGTCATACTTACAGCAAAAAAGCAACTGGTAATCTGACCTGTGTAAGAGTCTGGAATATGTAAATAAGATCTAATTTCTGCTAGATCTGAATTCTATTTTGGTTTAGAGAAAGGAAGTGCTTTCAGAGAAAGGCTTGGTGATCCCACTAAATATACGTCTACGATGTCCTGTGCAGAGGCTGCAAAGGAGGAACTATAAAAGGTTTTTCAGGTCATCCTGGCTAAAGTCAAGTCATGGATAGAGAAGCAGGGGGGGAGCCAGGTGACTGGGGAAATAGATGAACATTTGTTAACAGTAATCACTATGTGCTAAATGCTGTTTAAGAGTCTACATGTACCATTGCATTTAAACTACAGGGAACACATATATTGAATCCAGGAATTGCTGAAACTAGTTTACCTTTGTCTTAAGAAATGACTAACATTGCTATATACTATCATCTTCTTTTCCCACATTTTTATTTCCACACCCAGACTCTACCTCAGAAGACAGCCAAGCCTCTCTGTAGACTGCCCATGGTTTCTGCTGGGCCAAGCCTCTCCGTAGACTGTGCATGGCTTCTGCTGAGCCAGCCTCTCCGTAGACTATGCATGGCTTCTGCTGGGCCAAGCCTCTCCGCAGACTGTGCATGGCTTCTGCTGGGCCAAGCCTCTCCGCAGACTGTCCACGGTTTCTGCTGGGCCAGCCCCTCCAGACTGTTGTCCATATTTCGCCAAGCTCTCTCGTAGACTGTGTGATGGTTTTGCCAACAGCTCTCCAGACTGTGCATGGCTTCTGCTGGGCCAAGCTCTCTCTCAGGAGACTGGGTCCAGTGGCTTGCCAGCTGTGTTTCTCCAGACTGTGCATGGCTTCTGCTAAATGCTCTCTCCGTGAGACTGCATGGCTTCTGCTGAGCCAAGCCTCTCAGACTGCGCATGGCTTCTGCGGCTGGGATGCACTAACTTCGATCTTTCCTCCCACTGGTTCTACGGCTGCTGAACTAGGAACTCTTTGAGAACAGTGACATCTCCTATACCTCTCGCACATCCCTCCGCCACTGCATGTATCACCCTGACCTGTAATTTATCCCTCTGTAATCTTGAAGCCAGGTACTTGGTCTTTTTGTGTATGGTTTTGTTTTGTTTTTTTGTTTTTTGAGATGAGTCTCACTCTGTCGCCCAGGCTGGAGTGCAGTGATGTGATCTCGGCTCACTGCAAGCTCTGCCTTTCGGGTTCACACCATTCTCCTTCCTCAGCCTCCTGAGTAGCTGGGACTACAGGCACCCGCCACCACGCCTGGCTAATTTTTTTTTTTTTTTTTTTTGTATTTTTAGTAGAGAGGGGCTTTCACCATGTTAGCCAGGATGGTCTCGATCTCCTGACCTCGTGATCCACCTGCCTCGGCCTCCCAAAGTGCTGGGATTACAGGCATGAGCCACCGCGCCGGGCCAGGTACTTGTTCTTATCTGTGTAACCAAAGCATTTATGACAGAGTCTGGCACAATGCATAGTTGGTCAATAAATATGTGTTGAATATTCAAATAATGCTTAATATTTGTCCCAGGTTTTAGGGAAGGAAAAGAAAAGATACCCTATTGTTTCTTTCTCGGTTGTCTAGGCTCATAAGTGAAGGAAAATGGCAGGAATTTGGAGTTGAAAATACTATATATGTTCTTAGATTATGTTCCTGTCCTGTATTCTTTCAGGACACTGAAACAAAACTACTGATTATATCAATGAAAAGCAAATATTCTAGTCTGGGTGGTCAGGCTTCTAGAATGCTCACAATGTTCTACTTATAGATGTGGATGCTGTTTACAGAGATGTACTCCACAGAAACAGTTCTAAAGGAGCTATACATTCATGATGTGAACTTTTCTGCATATACTTTATATCTCAATATTCTTAAAGCAAATGCTACAGATCCAAAAAATATTTGTCCTATAAGATTTAAATTTAGTATCACTCTAAACTGTCTTTCTTTTCCATCAGAATCAAGTAAGTAAGGATCTTATAAGTCACAAAGTCTACCTCTGTCCTGACTGATGCTTACATACATGCAGAGAATAGGCTGAATAGTAGTACACTTGAAATGCGGGAGAGCACCTGGAAAATAGCTTTCATTCATGATAGCAAATCATTACTTTGCAACCACTAACCAATGATTAGGGCAAATATTATCAATGAATGCTAAAACCACTGAGTAGAAGTTTATTGGTAAATAGGGTATTTACATTGTCTCAATTTTTCTCCCTGTAGGTCATTTATTAATTACCAAGGGAAAAGATGTCTTTACAGTGGACCACAAAGTGATCAGAGTTAACATCACTGATAATGAAACAAAGTGACATTATGTGCCTCCTAATGGGATGCACTGGCATGGGATATAAACTCACCTACATAATGTTTCTGACAGAAATACATATCCTGAATCTAATCACAAGAGAAAAACCAAAATCAAGGGCCATTATACAAATAATTCCACAACCGCTTTCCTCTTCAATAAGGTCAATATCGGCCAGGTGGCAAGGCTCACACCTGTTAACCCCAATACTCTAGGAGGTCAAATTAAGAGAATCACTTGAGGCCAGGAGCTCCAGACCAGCCTGGGCAATATATTGAGGCCTTGTCTCAAATAAAATAAAATAAAATAAATAAAATAAAATAAAATAAATAAAATAAAATACAATAAAATAAAATAAATAAAATAAAATAAATAAAATAAAATAAAAAATAAAATAAATAAAATAAATTTAAAAAATAAATAAATAAATAAAATAAATAAAATAAAATTTAAAAATAAAATAAATAAAATGTAACAAAACACAAACAAACAAACCAAACTTAAACAAAATGCACACTCAATCCAAACTAAAATAAAATAAGACAAAATATAAAAATAAAAATAAAAAATATAAAATATAAAATAAAATGCAAATGAAATGTAAAATAAAGTAAAAACATAACAAAACATAACATAAGCCAGGTGCATGCCCATAGTCCTCAATCCAAAATGGGAGGCTGAGGTGGAGGACCTACTCTGAGCCCATGAATCTCAAGGCCGAAAGTGAGCTGTGTGATCACACCACTGCACCTGCCTGGTGACAGAGCAAACCTCATCCAAAAAAAAAAAAAGTCAGTATCAAGATAAGGGCTGAGGAGTTGTTTCAGATAAAAGGAGATGAAAGAGATTATGTCACAATTAAATGCAACGCAGATCTGGATTGATCCTAGATTGGAGGGGGAAAAATGCTACAGCAAGACATTATTTGACAACAGGCTAAATCTGAATATAAAAATATATATTATACACATATGTTAATGTTAATTTTCCTTGAAATTGAGCACTATAATATTGTGATTATGCAGAAAATAACCTTGTTCTTAAGAGATACTGAGGCCGGTGCAGTGGCTCCATGCCTTGTGAATCCTTTGGAAGTGACTTTAAAAGCCTAGGCGGGAGGATCCAGGTCAGAGATCTTGACCATCCTGGCTCACACGGCAGTCCCCCATCTCTACTTCAAAAAAAAAAAATACAAAATTAAGTTAAGCCTGCGGTATAATTTGTAGTCCCAGCTACTTGGGAGACTGAAGCAGTGAGAATGGTGTGAACTCAGGAGGCGGAGGCTTGCAGTGAGCCGAGATTACTACACCCACTGGGTGCACTCCAGTTCCTAAGTGAAGAGGAGGAGGACTTTGGTCTCAAAAGATGGAGGATTAATTTCTGAAGTATTTGAAGTATCACTATGTTTGCAAGTTACTCTCAAATAGTTCAACAAAAAAATTAAAAGTAAATAAATAACAAAATATTTAACAGTCTAAACCAGATGTGGCAAAATGTTAATAATTGGTGAATTTGAGTGAAGGACATACAAATGTTTACTGTAGTATTCTTGAAACTTTCCCATAGGTTAGACATTTTTCTTTTCTTTTCTTTTTTTTTGTTTTTGAGACAGTCTCACTGTTGGCCAGGCTGGACCACAGTGGCGCGATCTTGGCTCACTGCAACCTCTGCCTCTCGGGTTCGAGCAATTCTCCTGCCTCAGCCTCCCGAGTAGCTGGGACTACAGGCATGTGCCACCATGCCTGGCTAATTTTGTGTGTGTGTGTGTGTGTGTGTTTTTAGTAAAGATAGGGTTTCACCGTGTTAGCCAGGATGGTCTCAATCTCCTGACCTTGTGATCTGCCCGCCTTGGCCTCCCAAAGTGCTGGGATTACAGGCGTGAGCCACCACACCCAGCCGAAATTTTTCAAAATAAAAAGACAAGATGTAGAAGAAGGTGGCATTAGTAATAGTGCCTAACAAGTCTCTCCTTTGCTGAATACCTCCAATCATGTATCTTTCAAGGCAATCCAAACCATTATTCCTATATGTTGGACCCAAAGATAAACTCCCTGCTACTCCATCAGCTGGGCAATCAACCAGCCCTGGTTTGGCCACAAATAAGATCATTCCTTCTCCCAAGCAACAGCTCTCAGGTACTTGAGTATGATTTCATTGTGCCTGCCTATGTCTTTCTAGGGTAAAACATTTCCTGTCTCTCCATGCATTATCCTATGACATGGTTTCTTTTTTGTTTGTTTTTTTGAGACGGCGTCTCACTCTGTCACCCAGGCTGGACCACAATGGCACAATCTCAGCTCACTGCAACCTCCGCCTCCTGGGGTCAAGCAATACTCCTGCCTCACCCTCCTGAGTAGCTGGGATTACAGGTGCCTGCCACTGCGCCCGGCTAATTTTTGTATTTTTAGTAGAGACAGGGTTTCACTATCTTGGCCAGGGTGGTCTTGAACTCATGACCTCATGATCCACCCGCCTCAGCCTCCCAAAATGCTGGGATTACAGGCGTGAGCCACTGCACCTGGTCCTCCCAGGTTGGAGTGCAGTGGCGCGATCAGCTCACTGCAACTTCTGCCTCCCAGGTTCAAGTGATTCTTCTGCCTCAGCCTCCCAAGCTGCTGGGATTACAGGTGTCCACCACCATGCCCAGCTAATTTTTGTATTTTTATTAGAGATGGGGCTTCACCATGTTGGGCAGGCTGGTCTCAAACTTCTGACCTCAAGTGATCTGCCAACCTCGGCCTCCCAAAGTGCTGGGATTACAGGCATGAGCCACGGCGCCCGGCCCCTATGACATGGTTTCTGATCTATTTATGGTCTTATGGTCTACTTACGGTGGGTTCCTCAAGGTACTTCCAGTAGTCTGCCAATGATCCATTTAACACTGTATCCACAAATGATATTATATGTGGGTAAGGTGCTCTCATTAGAGCAGAATCACTCAATTCAGTCTCTACTTCTATTTCCCAGGCTAAGACCACATCAGCTGACAAATCATATTACCTGTAAAGTCAGCTAAGCCCTTTTCCTTGTGCAGTTTGGTTTTGAAATGTCTTGGGGCATGTCTTTACAATTGCCCTTACTAAATGTCAACTTGTCAGACTAACCTAACATTCCAGTCTGTCAGGAAAACCTCAGTTCCGGGTTCTCTTCTTGTTATAATTAAAATAACAGGACATAATTAAAGACAGTACCTCATCTTCCCTATTTGGTCACAAATTATTAAAGGGCAGGAACCACAGCTAATATGTTCTACATGTTACTATATTCATATAACACAGTGTCTCATAGAATATGTTATGTGCTAATTTGCTTGTTCATTGATAAGGAGAGGATTCATTTTGAGTGCAGAAACAAGACATTGACCTTAAGAAGTCTGACAAATAGACTTTGTGTTGTTTTTTAAACTATAGAACAAGTGAGAAGATTTTAGCTTTGAGGTAATAAACAACAGGATCTTGGTTTTTACCTAAATAAAAATATTGAAAATTTAAATTAAGAAATCAACATCCTTTAAGCACAAAATTATATTGCCTTTCTCTGAATTCCAAAAGAAAGAAAGGGTATGTGTGAAATTGCAACTCTAATTCAGTATCTTTACTTATTAAGTAGAAAATTAAAGATCTTCTCTTCTCAATATTAGAAATACTACTAAAAAATAATTATAGGAAAGCCCTGGCCATTCAAAGAAGGATCCTATTGTATGAGGGTGTCCAAATATAAGCATGGAAATGTTCTTGTTTTAAGCCGCTTTAGAGAAAGTCCTGAGTTATTGCAGACTCATGTTTTCTTAAATGCAAATTAGTCTTTGACATTTATAACAACGAAGCTCAACCATCAAGAAATTACTGCTGCCTGCTATACTGCAATGAAGTCCTCAAGAAGACTGAGAAGGCCAGGCACAGTGGCTCACACCTGTAATCCTAGTACTTTGGGAGGCTGAGATGGGAGGATCGCTCGAGACCAGGAGTTCAAGACCAGCCTGGGCAACATAGTGAGACCTCATTTCAATAAATAAAGAAATAGCTAGCCAGGTGCGGTGACTCAGGCCTGTAATCCCAGCACTTTGGGAGGTCAAGGCGGGCAGATCACCTGAGGTCAGGAGTTCAAGACCAGCCTGACCAACATAGTAAAATCTTGTCTCTACTAAAAACACAAAAAATTAGCGGGACATGGTGGTGCGTGCCTGTAATCCCAGTTACTTGGGAGGCTAAGGCAGGAGAATTGCTTGAACCCAAGAGGCGGAGGTTGCAGTGAGCCAAGATCACACCACTGCACTCCAGCCTGGGCGAAAAGAAAACTGAGGCAGCCAGAGCTATCTTCCCAACATCAAGTGACTCCCAAAAGCAACACCTCTTACAGGTGCACACCACCGTATCCACCTAATTTTTAATTTTTTTATTATTATTTTTTGTAGAGACAGGGGTTTCACTATGTTGCCCAGACTAGTCTCAAACTCCTAACCTCAAGTGATCCTCTTGCCTCAGCCTCCTAAAGTGCTAGGGTTACAGGCATGAGCCACCACACCCAGCCTGAAAAACAGATTTTTAAAACTTGCCATAATTTTGTACAAATTAAGAGTTGAAAAGCTTTAAGTGAAGAAACTATCATATAGGCAATTG
This sequence comes from Papio anubis, assembly GCF_008728515.1. Lineage (NCBI taxonomy): Eukaryota > Metazoa > Chordata > Mammalia > Primates > Cercopithecidae > Papio > Papio anubis. The sequence goes on from NC_044994.1 coordinate 16,518,921, forward strand.
TGTGTTTCATCAATGACTCCACGATGACATTATCATTAGAGCCATCAGCTGGTTATCCTGTGTTTTGTCCTCTTTCTCAGAAGCCATTTTTAGTCATAATCTGAACCTTGGTTATAATGAAAGTAAATGCTGTTTATGTTCACATCCATGATATTTACCTTCAAGCATGCTTCTGATCTCTTCAGCATGAGTAACTTCTTTTGCTGTCTGTCCACTCCCATTAACAACAGTAGTATCAGCATTGTATTCTAAGAGAAGCATTACCAACTCCTAAAAATCAGAGAATTGATTTTTAACTATTAAGCTAAGATTTTATTGCATTACCACCCTTTTCCAAATTTCTAACTACTACAGAGTCTCCACAATAGAAAAAAGTACCATATGAGACTATATCATGTTATGTCTACAATAAGTGATTCAATTGTGATAATACCTGACAATTGCCTAAACAATTGCCAATCCACAACTGATACATAGCCAACTTCTATGATTGATTTTTTACGTAAACTATCTGGCTGTTCTGACAAAATAATTCATGTGGTCAAATTAAATGTGTTAGTAAACACAGCCACTATTTAAATTAGAGAAGGAAGTACATTCACTGAAGATCATTCCTCTAAGGCCTGTTGAGAAATATAATTTCTGCCCAAAAGACCAAGATTTTTTAAAATTAATCTTGATATTTAAACAAAATAAAGCATTATTTTCTAAAGTGATACACCATTATTGACTGATAGGATACACCATTATTGGAGGAATGGTTTACAATGAAGCATTATAATTAAGCATTAAATAAGCATGACAAAAAAAAAAAAGGAAAAAAAAGAAAAAAAAATAGATAAGGATGATGATCTCCTGGAGTCAATATTCAACAACAGATAATACACTACATATTTTTATTTACTCTAAGTGGCTAGCTGGTCTTATAGAAATTTCAAACTAATTGATAATGTACATACATCCCGTATCAATGGGTCAGTTACACCACTTAACAAGACAGCAGAAATTGAGGAACAGAATTTCTGATATTGTGGACAGTATTAGAAATTTGATGTTTGATTATCTTAAGATACACAGCACCTAGGGAGGGGATGATGGCAATGCTTGCTCTTCAGTCTTGCACCAAGGGAGGCTGAAAAACAGTGCTATTCTAACTTCTAGACTGACAGTGCCTGTAAAATATGAAGTGATATCCTGCGTCGCTACATGTTATGTTGTCCTAGGAATTTCATCTTTCCTTTGGGCCATAACATACATTTCCTACATTCTTTTAGAATGTTTTCATGGCAAAAAAATGCTTAAATAAAATCTAAAAAACATAAACAGGCAAAAAATACATATACTTATTATTTTTATCATTTTATGACCACTATAAACATTTTGGTGTATTTCTTAATCAATTTCCCTATGCAAAATTTGAGTTTTTGTAACATAATTTTACTTATATGCCACAATTGTTTTATACCTACATTTCCCAGTACAGTACATGGTGTTTACAAACACATTTTTCATATTTGAGTATTATTCTATAAAATGTACTATCACATTTTAAAAATAGAAAAATGGTTTTGTTAAATCTCCTAATATCTTAATAAAGTGAATTCTTATAAAATATCTTAACATTTTCTATCATCTTAAAGGTAACATTTTGGGATTCACATTTTCATGCTTTACCTAAATAGTTCATATTAATTAAAGAAAGTAGAGCAACCCACAGAATGAGAAAAATATTTACAAATACAAGTCTCTTCACTCGTATCCAGAATATATAAAGAACAATTACACCTCAACAATAAAAAGACAACCCAATTACAAATGGGCAAAGACAACAATGAACAATCCAAAAAGGGAAACTAAGAAAAACAATTCTATTTATAGTAGCATCAAGAATAATAAAATGCTTAGGAATAAACTTAACCATGAAGACAAAAGGCTTATACACAAAAGACTCAGCACAAAACACTGCTGAAAGAAATTTAAAATGACATCAATAAATGGGAAAACATCCTGTGATCATGGATGGAAAGACTTAATATTGTTAAGAGGAGAATAATACCCAAATACAGATTCAATGCAATCCCTATCAAATACTAACAACATTTTTACAGAGACAGAAAATCCCATCCTAAAATTCATGTGGAATTTCAAAGGACCCCAAAAAGCCAAAATAATATTTAAAAGAAGAACAAAGTTAGAGATACATCTTGACTTCAAAACTAACTACAGAGCTACCATAATCCAAACAACATGGTACTGGCATAAAGACAGACACACAGACCAACAGAACAGAATAGAGAGCCCAGAAATAAACTCTCAGATATATGGTCAAATGATTTTTGACATAAGTGCCAAGACAGTTAAAGACAGTGTTTTCAGAACATGGTACTGGGAAAACTGAATATCCACATGCAGGAGAATGAAGTTAAACACATACCTTATACCATATATAAAAACTAACTCGATATAGGTCAAATATGTCAAAACAAAAACTATTAAAATTATTAGAAGAAAAAATACCAAGAAAGCTTCATAAGACCTGATTTAGCAATGATTTCTTGGATACGACACCAAAAGCACAGGCAAAAAATGAAAAACCTCATCAAACTTTGAAACTTTGTACATCAAAGGGCCCTATCAAGAGAGAAAAAGGGAACCCAGAGAATAGGAAAAAATACTTGCGAATCATGTATCTGACAAGGGATTTATATACAGAATATGTAGAGAATGTCTAAAACTCAAAAACAAATAACCAGATTAAAAAATGGGCAAAGGACTTGAATAGACATTTCTCCAAAGAAGATGTACAAATGGTCAATAAGTCCACAAAGGTAATCCCAGCACTCTGGGAGGCCAAGGCAGACGGATCACTTGAGGCCAGGAGTTCGAGACCAGCCTGGCCAACAAATTAGCCGGGCATGGTGGCATATGCTGGTAGTCCCAGCAGCTACTCAGGAGACTGAGGCACAAGAATCCCTTGAACCCAGGAGGCAGAGGTTGCAGTGAGTGGAGATTGTGCCACTGCACTCCAGCCTGGGCGACAGAGCAAGATTCTGTCTCAAAAAAAGATAAAATAAAATAAGCAGTCTAAGTTAAACACAATGGGTATATTCTCCAGTGGAGATAGCAGAAAGGAGGATTTTCAATGAAAACTATTCAAAGACCAACTCAAATATTGTGTAGGGAGCAGGTGCTGGAGGAAGATGAGGCCCATTTTAGGTGCATGAAGTTTCAGATGCCCGAGGGGCAGCTAGGGACGCCCAGCATGCAGCAGAGCAGAGGACCTGGATGCCTAGAGCAGAGCCTGAGGTCAAAGTGCCGATGTCTAGTGAACCCCAGGAGGAGAAAATAAAGCCATAGAGTAAATTGGTTTGTTGAGGGGGAAAGTTTCAAGAGAAGAGAGAATGTGGGAGATTTTTTGTCTTTTTGTTTTTGCTTTTGTTTTCTTGGGGGGAGACAGGGTCTAACTTTGTCACCCAGGCTAGAATACAGTGGCACGACCTCGGCTTATGGCAGCCTTGACTTCCTGGGCTCAAGTGATCCTCGCACCTCAGCCTCCCGAGTAGCTGGGACTACAGGCGTGTGCCACCATGCCTGGTTAATTTTTGCATTTTTTTTGTAGAGACAGGGTTTTGCCATGTTGCCCAGGCTGGTCTCGAACCCCTGAGCTCAAGTGATCTGCCCACCTCGGCCTCCCAAAGTGCTGGGACTACAGGCGTGAGCCACTGCACCTAGTTGAGAAGAATGTTTAAAATAAGAAAAAAAAAAAAATCAAAAGAACATCTATAATGAAAGGTAAGGAAAAAAAAGGCAGGAATCATAAAAGCAGCCAGAGAAATGAACTGTAGCATGCCTCCTCCCAGAGAAGTAGTCAGCCTCGTTAAAGTGTAGCTATGGAAAAGTAAGAAAACAGAAACTCTTAAAGTATGTAAACCACTGCCGACCTTTGGGAAAAAATTCAGTTAACTGGGAAAGCCAAGACTCAGACTAGAAAGGGTCAGATTAATCAGGTGTTAAGGAAGTTGAAAGACCAGGCACAGTGGCGCACGCCTGTAATCCCAGCACTTTAAGAGGCCGAGGTGGGCGAATCACTTGATATCAGGAGTTCAAGACCAGCCTGGCCAACATGGCGAAACCCCATCTTTATTAAAAATACAAAAATCAGCCGGGCGTAGTGGCGTGAACCTATAGTGCCAGCTATTTGGGAGGCTGAGGTAGAAGAATTGCTTGAGCCCAGGAGGGCTCAATGGGCTGAGATTGTCCCATTGCACTCCAGCCTGGGCAACAAAGCGAGACTCCATCTCAAAAAAAAAAAGGAAATTGATAAAGGAGATGTAGATATATATATTTATTTAATGCAAGCATCCTCCTCAGAGAAGGCTTCCTCACTCACTGTCTAAAGTAGCATTATCCACTCCCAATCTCTCATCCCCTTACCTTACTAATTTTCATAGCACTTCTAAATGCCTGTATTGTTTGCTCCTCTTGGATGAAAAAAGGGATTTGGTCTCTTGTTCACTGTTACACTCCCTGCACCTAGAGCAATGCTATTTGTTTTTCAATACTTTTTCCTGAATAAAGATGTTTTACTGAAAATATTCCTGGCTAAGACAGCACTTCAGCCAATTTGACAACTAACTACTAAAAAGTCAGAGGAGTAAAGTACTCACTTTAAGCATGATACTTTTATTTTTTAATGGCTGCACAGAGTATGTTTGGACCAGCAGCGCCACAAGGGTGGGAGCAAAGAACAAAGTGAACACAGCTATGAATCATGCTCCCAAATCACCCCAGCTCCACTTTCCGCTCAGCAGTCGGTCGTTTCCTTATTGCGCCATTATATGGCTGTCACCATCACATAAGTCATCTCAGATGAAATACTTAGAGAAAAATCCTCATGCCCAGATTATTTTTTAAAAAATATAACAGCTTTATTGAGATGTAATTCACATACCATAAACTTCACCCTGCTAAAAGTACACAATTCTGTGGCTTTGAGTATATTCATAGAGTTGTACATCATCACTATCTAATTTCAGAACATTTCATCACTCCAGAAAGAAACCCCATATCTGTTAATAATCACTGCCTATTTCCCCTCCTCGTAATCCCCTAGTAACCACTAATCTACTTTCAGTCTCTATGGATTTGCCTACTCTGGACATTTCTATAAATAAATCAAACAATACGTGGCTTTTTGTGTCCGGCTTCTTTCAGTCAGCAAGTTCTCAAGGTTCTTTTATGTTTTGGCGTGTATCAGTACTTCATTCTCTTGATTTCTGAATAATACTCCATTGCATGAATATACCACATGTTTATTAATTAACTAATGAATATTTGAGTTATTTCTACTTTTTATTTATTTTTATTTATTTTCGGTAGAGACAGGGTTTCACACTGTTGCCCAAGCTGGAGTGCAGTGGCATAATCATAGTCACTGCAGCCTCAAACTCCTGGCTCAAGAGATCTTCCAAGCTCAGCCTCCCAAAGTTCTGGGACTACGACAGGCCCATGCCACTGTGCCCAGCTATTTTTTTTTTTTTTTTTCATGTTTTGTAGAGACAGTGTCTTGCTATGTTTCCCAGGCTGATCTTGGACTCCTGGCCTCAAGCAATCTTCCCGCCTTGGCCTCCCAAAGTGTCGAGATTATAGGCATGAGCCACCAAACTCAGCCTCTCCTTTTTAACTGTTAGGAATTATGCTGCTATGAGCACTCCCGTATTGATTTTGAAAGATAATGTTTCTGTAAAATTATCTACCTTCAACAGAAATACCACATGAAAAGTTTTACTTCTTGTAAAGCAATTTCTTTTTTTTTTTTTTTTTTTTTGAGACGGAGTCTCGCTCTGTCACCCAGGCTGGAGTGCTGTGGCGAGATCTTGGCTCACTGCAACCTCTGCCTCCCAGGTTCAAGCGATTCTCCTGCCTCAGCCTTCCACCTTCCAAGTAGCTGGGATTACAGGCACCCGCCACCGCACCCAGCTAATTTTTATGTTTTTAGTAGAGACGGGGTTTCACCATGTTAGCCAGGCTGGTCTTGAACTCCTGACCTCAGGTGAGCCACCCGTCTTGGTCTCTCAAAGTGCTGGAATTACAGGCATAAGCCACAGCGCCCGGCCATAAAGCAGTTTCTTAATGCAGGCTTCACGTTTCAAGATTAGAAAGGAGAAATAATTTCTAAAAATCTTGCTTATTGGGCCGGGTACAGTGGTTTTCACCTGTAATCCCAGCACTTTGGAAGGCTGAGGCAGGCAGATCATGAGGTCAGGAGTTCAAGACCAGTCTGGCCAATATAGCGAAACCCCGTCTCTACTAAAAATACAAAAATTAGCCGGGCATGGTGGTACGTGTCTGTAATCCCAGCTACTTGGGAGGGTGAGGCAGGAGAATCACTTGAACCCAGGAGGTGGAGGTTGCAGTGAGCTGAGATCATGCCACTGCACTCCATCCTGGCCAACAGAGCAACACTCCATCCAAAAAAAAAAAAGAATTATGCTTATTGAACTCCTAGAGACTATAAAGAGAGGTTCAAAAAAACTATTTAAATAATGAGTCATACAACTCATATTAATGCAATGCCAAAGACATATCAGAACACCTTTTTGAGGTTTCATCATGTTGATATACTGTTATAGAGAGGGCAGGATAATGTGTTAAAACATTTAAAAACTCAGCTACCAAAAGATGGTCACCTGAAAGGGTAAGTTTTAATCCAGTGCCCATATGTGTGGAAATACAACTCCCTAGGCTTTGGCAAATAAAGAAAGTATCCCCTAAAACCCAAATTTCTGTTGAAAAAATCGACAATAAATATATAACCACTTAAAAGATAATATATTAGTTCTTTCCTGAGAAAAATAAAAGATATAATCAAGTTTAAGGCCAGATTAAAGACTTAAATAATTATTTCTAAGTAAATATAATAATACCCAATATTTAATTAACATTTACTTGTATCAGACACTGTTCTAAAGTTTCACTTTCATTAAACTCGTTTTAATCGTCACAAAAATCATACAAGGTAGGTGTTATTATTACACCTCTTTTTAAAGATGTGGAACCTGAGGCACAGAGGTTAATATGCTTTATACAATACATAAAAACACCTTCAGGCCAGGCACGATGGCTCACGCCTGTAATCCCAGCACTTTGGGAGGCTGAGGTAGGTGGATCACTTGAGGTCAGGAGTTCGAGATCTGCCTGGCCAACACGGTGAAACTCCATCTCTACTAAAAATATAAAAAGTTAGCTGGGCATGGTGACGCACACCTGTAATCCCAGCTACTGGGGAGGTTGAGGCAGAAGAATCGTTTCAACCTGGGAGGTGGAGGTTGCAGTGAGCCAAGATCGCACCACAGCACTCCAGCCTGGGTGACAGACTGACGCTCTGTCTCAAAAAAGAAAGAAATCAAAAAGCCTTCAAAAAGGTAAAAGAAACACCACAGTCTACTATATATATTGAACAAAATTCACCACACGATGAAGCCCAACAGTAAGTAAGCTTCACTCACTGTCAGGTGCGGTGGCTCACACCTGTAATCCCAGCACTTGGGGAGACTGAGGTCTGGGATTGTGTGAGCTGAGGAGTTCGAGACCAACCTAGGCAACATGGCAAAACCTTTTCTCTACCACAAATTTAAAAATCAGCCAGGCATGGTGGTGCACACTTGCAGTCCCGGCTATTTGGGAGGCTGAGGTGGGAGGTTCACTTGAGCCCAGGAGGTCAAGGCTGCAGTTAGCTGTAATCACACTACTGCCATCCAGCCTGAGAGACAGGGTAAGACGCTGTCTCAAAGAAAAAAAAAGTCTTACTCATGCTCTCATAACTTCTATAGGCTTTGAAAAGTGTCGGTATTAAATATGAATCAATAGCCAATTACAACCTGAGATCTGACATATGACCAGCACAAAGGAGAAAGATCCAGACAGACCAGAAAATAAAAGTTTGAAAGACATGAAAATCTGGAAGAGAACCTTTAAAAGAACTATAATATCCTCAGAGAAATGAGATATTTCTTCATTAACCAAGATTGGATGCTATTAAAAAAGGAACATTCAGTCAAAAAGCTAATATTCTTAACCAGGAAAAATAACAGCAGAAATAAAATATGCAATAGAAAGACTAGAAGATAGACTTGAAGACATCTCCCTGGTTAGGTTTTGTTATACGGCACAGTCAACCTTAAGAAACAAATATTATCCCAGGTAGACATGACCTATTGAAGTGAGCCCTCAAAAGGGGCTAGCCCCTTCGTGGCAAAGAGATGAGAAGCATGAGTAAGTCCAGACACAGCTGTGTGGCCATGATTTGAGGGTGGCCTATAAGAGCTGAGAGTGATCCCTTGCAAAAAAAAACAAAACAAAACCAAAAAAAAACAAACAGTGAACTCTGCCAACAACCTGCGTGTACTTGCAAAAAGCCCCCAACCACAGATGAGAACACAGTTCAGCTGACACCTTAATTTCAGTCTTCTCGGTCCCTGAGCAGAGAATCCAGCTAGGCTGTGTGCTTGGAATTCTGAACTTCAGAATCGTGAAATAACAAATGGGTGTTGATTTAAGCCTCTAAGTTTATGGCAATTTGTTATGCAGCAATGGAAACCTAATTCACAGGTTTAAAAGTCTAAAGGTAAACACAGTAAAATTCTAGGACACCAAGGGTGAAGGGAAGATCCCATCTGACCCCTAATGACATTTTTTAGCTTGGCATATGGCCACCAAGAATAAAGACTACATTTCCTTGCTACCCTTTAGCTAGTGTGGCCATGAATATTTCCGTCAATGGGATTAAGCAGAAGTCTCATATAACAGCCTCTGGGAATCTTCTAGAAGGGGCAGTTTGTATATAATCTTTGTCCCTTTTTTGCTCCCCCTAGCCTGCTTCCTGGGATTGGGATGCTCCCAATTGGGATGATATGGTCAAAGTCACACATCGTAGAACATTAAGACAGAAGAAATCTCAGTATTTGAGTATTTGCCACCTGACTAAGACCACTTATCTAGACTTTTAGGTTACAGAGAAATAAACTAACGTTTTTGTAAGTCACTGTTGTATTAAGTTATCTGTCATTCTTTTTTGGGGGGTGGGGGTGGGTAGAGATGGAGTCTCACTATGTTGCCCAGGCTGGCCTCAAACTCCTGGCTTAAAGTGATCCTCCCTCCTCAGCCTCCCAAAGCACTGCTATTACAGGCATGAGCCACCGAGCCCAGCCTGTCATTCTAATTTTAATTTATATACTTCCAGTGATTAAAGAATAATCAGGTCACACACACAGGACCAGGAATCAGAATAGCCCTAGACTTCTCAACAACAACACTAAAAGCTAGAAAACGGTGACATACCTCCAAAATTCTGAGAGAAAGTGATATCCAGCCTAGAAATCTATACATAGCCAAACTATCACTCAAATACAAAGGTATTTCCAGACATATGAATTCTCAAAAAACTTATTTCCCATGCAACCTTTCTCAAGCAGTTCCTGAAGGCTGTGTTCCACTAAACGACAGACAAATCAAGATGGAGGAAGACACGGGACCCAGGAAACAGGAAATCCAACATCAGAAAGTGGTGAAGAGAATTCCCACAATGACTGAGATATAAGCTCCAGAATGACCACCACGTGTACAGCTCTGGAGGCCAACTAGTCCAGGTAGAGCAAGAAGACATAAAAAATGAGGCTGGGCACGGTGGCTCACACTTATAATCCCAGCACTTTGGGAGGCCAAGGTGAGCAGATCACTTAAGATCAGGAGGTCGAGACCAGACTGGCCAACATGGCGAAACCCCATCTCTACTGAAAAATGGAAAAATGAGCTGAGTGTAGTGACACACACCTATAATCCCAGTTACTCAGGAGGCTGAGGTAGGAGAATCCTTTGAACCTGGGAGGCGGAGGTTGCAGTGAGCTAAGATCACGCCACCACACTCCAGCCTGGGCAAGAGAGAAGACTCTGTCTCAAGAAAAAGAAAAAAAAAAAAAGACATAAAAAATCAGGAGAGCTGCTCCCAGAAGTGGTAATTACATGACATTCATGATCATAGTAAAAGACAATAGAAAGCTCTTTGGAGCTCTTACAAAGACTTCAAAATTATGTGACGAGAGAAAGAACTAAACTAAGAAACCCCATGCAATTGTTTTGTTGTTGTTGTTGTTTGTCTGTTTCTGTTTTTGTTTTTGAGATGGAGTTGTGCTCTTGTCACCTAGGCTGGAGTGCAATGGCGCGATCTCGGCTCACTGCAACCTCCGCTGCCTGGGCTCAAGCAATTCTCCTGCCCCAGCCTCCTGAGTAGCTGGGATCACAGGTGCATGCCATCACGCCCAGCTAACTTTTGCATTTTTAGTAGAGATGGGGTTTCACCATGTAGGCCAGGCTGGTCTGGAACTCCTGACCTCAGGTGATCGGCCCATCTCAGCCTCCCAAAGTGCTGGGATTATAGTCACGAGTCCCCGTGCCCAGCCTGCAATTGTTAACTCCAGAAAAAATAAGGAGTTATAACAAAACAAACAAACAAACATAGGATCCTAAGTGGCTCAAGCTAGCACAGTCAGAATAATATAAACTCAATTATTTAACCAAAATCTAGTAATAGGCTAAGAGAATGAAAAAGCTAAGTGAAGTGGCTTTGGCAAGAATTAAGAACGGGAGAAACAGGCTGGACACAGTGGCTCACGCCTGTAATCCCATCACTTTGGGAGGCTCAGGCAGGGATCACTTGAGCCCAGCAGTTCAAGACCAGCCTGGGCAACATGACGAAACCTCGTCTCTACAAAAAGAATATAAATTAAGCGGGCATGGTGGCATGAGCCTGTAGTCCCAGCTATGAGGCTACGGTCAGAGGATTGCTTGAGCCCGGGAGGTCGAGGCTGCAGGGAGCATTGATTGTGTCACTGTACTCCAGTTTGGGTAACAGAGTGAGACCGTGTCTCACAAACAAACAGAAAGAATGGGAGAGACAAAGAGCAGAACAAAATGCTTATCTTCCAGAGATAAGCCAACAGAAAAATAAAACAATTAGTGGCATCAATATATTACCTATAAACAGGAGGTTTAAAAAAAAAAAAAAAAAAAAAAAAAACTCAAGTAAGAGCTAACACTATTAAAAGTAGGTGCTTCTGGAAGTGGTAAAGAACCACCTCAAGGACTCCTGCCCCTTAAGCAAGGACACAGGTCTAGGATGGAGGCTGGACCCAGACAACAGAGAACCCCCAGCCCACATCCTCTACTTCTACCCCAAGACTAGCAAGTACTGAGAACAGGTAACAGCAGTCTCTTAGTGGGCAGAAGCCAAAGCGTGGAGAGAACCCACTGAGGCACACAAGGCAAGCCTAAGGCTGAGGGTGAAGCAGAAACACGGGGGAACCACCTCCCAGCGAATCAGCCTGTGCCCTCTGCATAGGCAATACCGAATTTGGAAACGGAAGGAAGGTGAAGCCTGAGGTGCACTGGAAGTAACCATAGCAACAACTAATCATAGCAACAGAGATAAAGGATGCCTTCAATGGGCTCATCAGTAGACATCAGAGCACCACTGAGGAACGTTCAGTAAAATTGAAGACAGGTCAGCAGAAATCAGCCAAACTCTAAGAGAAAAAGAAGAGAAAAAAGAAGAAACAGAAGTGAGCATCCATTAGCTGTATAATGACATCGGTGTAGTACGAGGCAGCAGTTTCTCAATCTAACAAAAAAAGAAAAGAAAAAAAGAAAAAGATGATGAAAGTAGTATCTGCTATCATTTGTCCATCTAACTTCGCCCTTCGGAATGCTGGGCTCTATTAACTGTTTCCTTAACTCTGCAGGTCAGCCCTCCTGCTGTTCCCCCTCTGAACCCGCCACTCATTACCGTAACTGTGCCCCCCCTCTCCTCCCCGCTCCTGATGGTTAAGTGCTGCCTCTCCTGGCTTCTACTGCCTTGGGGTCCAGTCACTTTCCCCACACCACCCCTTGCTGTCAGTGAACTCAGGTCCACGGTGGCATTCTCACAGCAGCCCTAGACCGTGGAGGGGAACTGCCAGGGAGCTTCTCCGTGAGGCTGGTGCCTTTCTCACCAGCAATTTCTTCTGCTTTGGTAAATGATGTGTGCTCTAGGCCCTTCCATAGAATTTAATCACCTGGAATGTTTTCTGGACTTCATACTATATCCAATCTAGCATGCCCACTTATTAAAAACCTGCCTTCCAGACTGGGCGCACTGGCTCATGCCTCTAACCCCAGCACTTTGGGAGGCCGAGGCAGGACGATCACAAGGTCAGGAATTTGAGACCATCCTGGCCAACATGGTGAAACCCCATGTCTACTAAAAATACAAAAAATAGCTGGGCATGGTGGCAGCCACCTGTAATCCCAGCTACTCGGGAGGGTGAGGCAGGAGATCATTTGAACCCAGGAAGCAGAGGTTGCAGTGAGTTGACATCGCACCATTGCACTCCAGCCAGCGTGGGCAACAGGGCGAGACTCCATCTCCAAACAAAAAATAAAAACAACAACAAAAAAAACCTGTCTTCCATGGTACTTCTGGCCCCTTGACATCTCTTACTGGGGACGATTTCTTTTTCCCTGATGTTGGACCCATCCCAGTACAACTCAATCTGTACCATCAAAAGATATCAATGGTGAAAGGTCAGAAGCAGAAGAGAGTCTCCCCATTAAAAGTCATGATACCAGCCGGGTACGGTGGCACACGCTTGTAATCCCAGCACTTTGGAAGGCCGAGGCAGGCGGATCACCTGAGGTCAGGAGTTCGAGACCAGCCTGGCCAACATGGTGAAACCCTGTCTCTACTACAAATACAAATATTAGCTAGGCATGGTGGCGTGAGCCTGTAATCCCAGCTACTCAGGGACTGAGGCAGAAGAATTGCTTGAACCCGGGACACAGAGGTTGCAGTGAGCTGAGATCACGCCACTGCATTCCAGCCTGAGCAACAGAGCTAGAATCTGTCTCAAAAAAAAAAAAAAAAGAAAGAAAGAAAAGAAAAAGAAATATTAGCCAGGCGTGGTGGCACACACCTGTAATCCCAGCTACTTGGGAGGCTAAGCCAGGAGAATTGCTCGAAGCTGGGAGGCAGAGGTTGCAGTAAGCTGAGACAGTGCCACTGCACTCCAGTCTGGGTGACAGGGCAAGACTCCCTCTCAAAAGATGAAGGAGAAAAAAAGTTATGATGCCTTGTCCAGTTTCTGGACCTGAGTCAACTTTGGACACAGAGCTATCAGTAAATAGGAGAGGCCAGATCCTCCAGGGAAAGACTGCAACACCAAAGCAAACATGCACTGTCATGAATTCCCCAGACCATTCCCAAAGAGACCAATGATCATTTACTCAAGAAACTGTGCAATGGGGAAAGGGGCGCACCAAGACATTTCACAAGCTGTTAGATCTGAGGTCCAAGTTGGCACTGACACCAAGAGATCCAAAGTGTCAGAGGCCCCTGTGTTAGAAAGGGGGCGTGCGTGGGAGTGAAATGATAAATACTGCCCTCGCCGAGCTCTGGCTCACGGTGCATGTGCTGGTTGGGTCCAGAAATACACCTAGTGGTCATTCTCCCAGTCCCTGAATATGACATTGGAATAGACACACTTAGTTGTTGGCACAACCCTCACATTGCCTCCTTGCTCTGTTGTATAGGAGCCAAATGGAAGTGGCTACCCACCCCCAGCCACGGCCAAGACATATCAAAACCAATATCCCATATGGGAAGGATGGCAGAAATCAGTGTCACCCTTAAAAACCTAAGAGAGGCTGGGCACGGTGGCTCAAGCCTGTAATCCCAGCACTTTGGGAGGCCGAGACGGGTGGATCACGAGGTCAGGAGATCGAGACCATCCTGGCTAACACGGTGAAACCCCGTCTCTACTAAAAAATACAAAAAACTAGCCGGGCGAGGTGGCAGGCGCCTGTAGTCCCAGCTACTTGGGAGGCTGAGGCAGGAGAATGGCGTGAACCCGGGAGACGGAGCTTGCAGTGAGCCGACCCGGCCACTGCACTCCAGCCTGGGCGACAGAGCTAGACTCCGTCTCAAAAAAAAAAAAAAAAAAACAAAAACCTAAGAGAACGCAGGGGCCATGGCCCCTACCATATTTCCATTTAATTCACTCATCTGTCAGTATAAAACCCAGATGGAATGTGGAGGATGACAGTGAACTTCCACAAACTCAACCAAATAGTGCCCCAATTATAGCCACTCTGCCACCTCAGGTACATGGTATGCAGCAACTGATAGGGCAAATGTACCTTTTCTATCCCTATTAGGAAAAAACATCAAAGACAGTTTGGATTCACATGGACAAGAGTATACACGTACAGCTTGCCTCAGGCCATCTGGGAATCCGGCAGCAAATCACACTGGTCCACTTACCAATAACATTGTCAATCAAGAAAAATGATGAGACACAAGTCTCAAACATTTTAGATTTATTTGCCAAAGTTAAGGACACACGCCCAGGAGACAGGCAACTTTCTCTGAAGATGATTTTTGAGGGCTCCAAATTTAAAGGGGAAAGGGCAGGATATTGAGAAGTATATAATTTTCAGGTAAGGGGGTGGGTAGGAGAAAATAGTCATGCCTTTGTCTGGCTCCGTGAATCTGCATTTTTTTACATAAGATGATATAAACAAATGGGGCAGAAGAAAAACGTAGGGAATCTGCATTCTACGTAACACAGACAAAATGGGGTGGGGAACAATCAGATATGCATGTGTGTGTGGTGGGCCGGGGTGACTGCACCTGTAAAGCTAAGCTACCAATTTGCACTGCTCACTAGGAATTTCCTTGTGAGCAAAATATGGGGGAGGCGTGTAGCTTTTCATCTTGTAGCCATCTAATTTAGGAACCACAAGGGGGAGGCAGGTTTGCATGACCCAGTTCCCAGCTTGATTTTCCCTTTGGCAAAATAAGTTTGGGGTCCCAAAATTTAATTTCCTTTCATAACATCATGCTAACAGAACCCGGAGAAGAGGCTTCTGCGAGGCTAGAATGTTCAAAGCCTTGGTGAGACATATCTGATCCAGAGGATGGGAGGTAAAACTCAGGAAGAATTCAGGGACTTTTCCATGTCAGTAAATTTTTATAAGTTCACTGGTCTGGGCAATGACAAGACACTTCCTCAGAAGTAAAGAATAAATTACTGCATCTTGCACTTCCCATAATAGAAGGGAGCACAGTGCTGGTTGGCTTCCAACAGGTTTTGGGGCAGGTTATTCCACACCTAAAGATAATGCTCTGATTCATATGCTAAGAGGCACCAAAGGCTGCCTGAACATTGGGGTCCTTGCATCCAAGGACCAGCAGGCAAGAATAGTCACCATCTTAGCAGAAGTAATTGAACTTGATCAGCAGAAAAAAGTAGGGCTGTATGCAATGGGGATGCATGTGGAAGAACAGGTTTAGCACACAGATGAGAAACTTAGGTGTCTCCTGGTATGCTCTTGTCCAATTTTTACAGTAAATGGACAAGGGCAGCAACTCCAGCCTAAGAAGGGCATGGCATCCAGGGGCTCAGACCTCCAGGGACGAGGGTTTCCAGAGCAGCCTGTATCCATGACTTACTGTTCCAGGGCATCAAGACCTGGCCTCTCATCCCCAACAGGGACAACTTTGAAGCATCATCTCTTCTGCAAAGCCTCGCACACAGCAGGAAGGCTGAGGCATCGCTTGAGTCTGCAGCGTTACTTGTCCACTCCTTCCCCACCCCCTTCCACAGTCGTGATGCCACAAGCACTCCATAAACCTGCTGCCCACTCATCTCCGTCTCGGCTTCCCTGAGAACCAATCTACAACAAATGACATGGATATTTCGAGATAGTCATTTTCCATCAAATGAAACAATGCGTGTCAAGTTGTCTGGGCATCGCCTGACACACAGTAGGCCTTCAATACATAAACATGAGAAATGGTCTCCCAGGAAATCCTAAAGCCCAGGATTATACATATATTCTGTATGTTAGGTGAGAGAGAGAGAATTTCTGAGACACTGAACATAGGAAGCATTTATTGTATTTGTTTATTTACTATTTTAGAGACAGGGTCTTGCTCTGTCATCCAAGCTGGAGTGCGGTGGTGTCATCATAGCTCATTCACTGCAACCTCAAACTCCTGGGGCTCAAGCGATCCTCCTGCCTCAGCCACCAGAGTAGCTGGGACTACAAGCACATGCCATGTAACAGGTTTGAGTTTTTTAGAGATGGGGTCTTGGCTGGGCACAGTGGCTCATGCCTATAACCCCAGCACTTTGGGAGGCTGAGGCAGGTGGATCACTTGAGCCCAGGAGTTTCAGACCAGCCTAGGCAACGTGGCGAAACCCTGTCCCTATAAAAAATACAGAAAATTAGCTGGGTACAGTGGCACATGCCTGTAGTCCTAATTCCTGGGGAGGCTAAGGCGGGAGGATCGCTTGAGCTCTGGAGGTAGAGGTTGCAGTGAGCTGAGATTGCACCACTGTACTCCAGCCTGGGCGACAGAGCGAGCCCGTCTACAGAGAAAGAGACAGAGACAGAGAGAGAAAGAGAGAGATATGGTATGTGTGGGGGGGCGGCTCTTGTTATGTTGCCCAGGTTGGACTCTAATTCCTGACTGCAAGTGATCCTCCTGCCTTTGCCTCCTGAGTAGCTGGGATTGTAGGTGTGAGCCACTACACCTGGCTCTGGAAGCATGCATGTGTTTTACAAGCATTCTCAGCTGGGCATGATGGCTCATGCCTGTGATCCCAGAACTTTGGGAGGCTGGGGTAGGAAGATCACTTAAGGTTCGAGACCAGCCTGGGCAACACAGTGAAACCCTGTATCTACAAAGATTTTTAAAAATTAGCCAGGTACACTGGTGCACGCCTGTAGTTGCAGGTGGAAGGATCTCTTGCACCCAGGCATTCAAGGCTGCAATGAGCTATGTGGGCCCCACTGCACTCCAGCATAGTTGAAAGAGTGAGATCCTGTATCTAAATAAATAAATAAAAATTTTTAAAAAACTATTCTCAATTCTGCTAAAAGGTCAGTGCAACAATCCAAATATTCATTATACATACCATATTCCTATTTTAAATTGATTATAAAAGGCATAAAAACTTTAGAATTCTAACTGCATCTGAAAGGTAAAGTAAGGAACAAATACTAAACAACGTATTTTAAAATTATAGTATTCTGATTTTTATCAAAGAACACTAGAGGGCACTAATGTACCAAGAAAAGCCCAAAGGTCCCTCAAAATTTGGGGAACTGCATTTTGTTTTGTTTTGGTTTGGTTTGGTTTTTTGAGACAGAGTTTCGCTCTTGTCACCCAGGCTGGAGTGCAATGGCGCAATCTCGGCTCACTGCAACCTCTGCCTCCCAGGTTCAAGTGATTCTCTTGACTCAGCCTCCTGAAGTAGCTGTGATTACAGGTGCCCGCCACCAGGCCCAGCTAATTTTTTTGTATTTTTAGTAGAGAGAGGGTTTCACCATGTTGGCCAAGCTGGTCTTGAAGTCCTGACCCCAGGTGATCCATCTGCCTCGGCCTCCCATAGTGCTGGGATTACCGGCATGAGCCACGGTGCCAGGCTGGGGAGCTGCATTTTTAAAATATTCCACAGGATAAGATTTTAAACTGCTTTATAATAAACCAAATCCCTTTTCAACTCAACATTCTACTTACTGAATCACAGGATCATAAGATATTTTAAAATTATCTTCATGGTAAATGATCACATAGGAATTAGATAAACTGATTCTTTTCATGAGAACAATTAGAAATTAAACTCTTTGCATAATTCAATCATGCTTAGATAATGAGCACAAACATTTTTTAATGTTTCCTACATACCACAATCATGTAACTTCAGCTAAGTGTTATTTTCTAAGATAACAGTTAAGAAAATACAACAGATCTTCAAACAACACCATTCCATTCAACACCGTTTCACTGCAATGTTCACAAGAAAAAAAATCGATTCTTGGAGAGGGCCACTGTCTGTGTCGAGTTCACGTGTTCTCCTCATGTCTGTGTGCGGGTATGTCAGGTACTGTTTTCCTCCCACATCCTGAAGTGTGCATATTAGGTGAATGAGCGTGTCTGAACTGTCCCAGTGTGAATGTGGGTGCGTATGTGAGTGGCACTGTGACAAGATGCATTCTGTCCAGGCCTGGATCCCCCTGTGCTCCCTGAGTTGCCGGGATAGGTTCCAGCCACCTTCGTACCTGAACTGGGATAAATGGGTAAATAATTATCTTACTTCTTTCTACTAATCTTTTTAAATGTATGAATAGCTCACATTTATTTCAATGTTTAATATTATAAGTGTTTGCTCTTCATTTAAAAGTGTGGTAATTTTCTTTTCTTTTCTTTTTTGACACAGAGTCTCACTCAGCTGCCCAGGCTGGAGTGTGGTAGCATGATCTTGGCTCACTGCAGCCTCAACTTCCTGGGCTCAAGTGATCCTCCCATCTCAACCTCCCGAGTAGCGGGGACTATAGGTGCATGTCACCACATCTGGCTAATTTTTTTGTAGAGGTGAGGTCTCCCTATGTTGCCCAGGCTGGTTTTGAACTCCTGGGCTCAAGCAGTCCACCTGCCTTGGCACTCCGAAGTGCTGGGATTATGGGCATGTGCCACCATGCCTGGCAGTGATTTTTTTTTTTTTGTGACTAGAACTATGCTGTAGGAACTTAACTCTTGTTTATATGCATTGGCCTATGGTAAAGTTGGTTTCCTTATACATCATTTATCCAAGAGTTAGTTTCCAAAAATCTATCATTGACATTAAGTGAGGACTTACTGTATATATGCTGATGTGCATGTCAAACTAAGGCCCAGTTTAGCATGGTCTCATGTTCAAAGTTCAAGAAAATAGCAGAAATGGCCAAATATGTAAAGAGCTGAACACAGAAAAATGAACTTATTCAATCCAGGTAATTACAGAGATGAGAGGTAAAACTTACCTTGTATTCATGGAGGACACAAAAAACAAAACATGATAATTCCTTGCTAGCAAGATTAATGCGACTTAGTAGCAGAGTTAAGACACAGACAACAGGCTGGTACAGTGGCTCCCTCCTGTAATCCCAGCACTTTGGGATTGACAGCACTTGAGGTCAGGAGTTCGAGACCAACCTGGCCAACACGGTGAAACCCTGTCTCTACTAAAATTACAAACTATGGTGGCATACGCCTGTAATTCCAGCTACTCAGGAGGCTGAAGCAGGAGAATCACTTGAACCTGAGAGGCAGAGATTGCAGTGAACCAAGATCGTGCCAGTGCACTCCAGCCTGGGTGACAGTGGGAGACTCCATCTCAAAAAAAAAAAAAAAAAAAGACGTAGACAAAAATAATACTAATACAAGGTAGAGGATGAATAAAAGTGCTGTACTGTGCCCAGGAAACCTGGAAGAGTAGAGTTTCCTTCTAGCTGCAAGATGTTAGGAAAGAATTTATGGATATTACATTTGAGCGGCACTTTGAATGGGTAGATCTGGGCTATGCAGAAATAGATGACAATAGAATTTTCTTAAGTATATAGAAAAGAATGAGCAATACAAGACTACAGAGGGAAACAACAAGTAGTTCATGTAGTCAGGCAAATCGAGCCATCTGCAGCTCATATTTGAAACCCCACAAAGTCAAGCATAGAAATTAACCACAACCTTTGTTTATTATAAAAGGTTCTTTTTTCTCAGCTTAAGACTCCATATCTGGTTCACAAATACCAACTTATGAACAAATAGACCAGAGTGGTATAAAATGCACTAATTCAAATATGCTTAGCATACAGAATCGACTCATGGTAATGTATTAAACATTAGTTAAATTTAGTCATTAGAATAATGAAAAGTGTGAAACAATATAATAATAAACTTGTTCTTTAACTCGTGATAAATTCACATAAAGCTTCCAATCATGTGATTATGAAACCACCTTTAGGTATCATGTTGGACTATGGTCAACAACTAGAATATACAAGAAATACACCCTATGTCATAGTTAATTTTGCATATCATTTAAATAGTCAAAAAAACATTAATATGGGGTAAAGAAACTTTTAGTTATGAAAGGACAACAGAAGTGTTATACTGAAAAAATTAGCATAAAGCTGGACAAAATTGTCAAAACTAACCATTTCGTGGTGCTGGATATCCATTAAAGAAACAAACTGAGAGGCAGTTACTCCAGAGGAACGGCAGGAACTTGGAGGAAGAACACTGGGAGTCTTTAGCTTTCTAGTCACAGGCTGTTACTCCTTCCCACTTCCCCAAACAAGTCTGACCACGGCAGGCCTGGCAGTGAAACCCAGCAGTTTTGCTGCCAGAGGGAAATGACTTGATTTAAAACAAAAGGCAAAAACCCAGTAAAAGTAGCAAATACAGCAGAAAACAAATGAGAATACCTACATGCTTGCTAGCATGAGGCTGCTTTTTCTATTAGAGTGTATTAGCTTTCCACCACTGCTGTAACAAATGACCACAAACTTGGTGGCTTAAAACAACAGAAAGAAACGTGTTACCTCATAGTTCTGTATTTGAGAAGTCCAGAATGGGTCTCGTTGGGAAAAATCAAGGTGTTGTAAGGGCTCTAAGGGAGAATTCATTTCCTTGCTTTTCCAGTTGCTAGAGACTGTCCACATTCCTTGGCTCACAGCCCCCTTTCCTCCAGTTTCTAACGCAGAAACACTGTATCTCTCTGACGATTCTCTCATAGTCACATTTCCCTCTTATTACACTTCTTTCTTTTTCTTTTTTTTTTTTTTTTTTTTGAATCTTGCTCTGTTGCCCAGGCTGGAATGTAATGGCGCCATCTTGGCTCACTGCAACCTCCACCTCCTGGGTTCAAGTGATTTCCTGCCTCAGCCTCCCGAGTAGCTGAGATTACAGGAGTACACCACCACACCCAGCTATTTCTTTTCTTTTCCCTTCCTTCCTTCCTTCCTTTCTCTCTTTCTTTCTTTCTTACAGGGTCTCCCTCTGTCACCCAGGCTAGAGTGAAGTGGTGAAATCATGGCTCACTTCAGCCTCAACCTTCCAGTCTCAAGTGATTCTCCAACCTCAGCCTCCCGAGCAGTTGGGACGACAGATGCACACCACCACACCGGGCTTTTTTTTTTTTTTCTTTTTCCTTTTTTCAGAGATGGGGCTCTCCCTATGTTGCCCAGGCTGGTCTCAAACTCCTGTGCTCAAGTGATCCTTCTACCTTGGCCTCCCAAACTGCTGAGGTTACAGGCGTGAGTCACTATGTCCAGCCTCTCTTACACTTCCAAGGATACCTGTGATTACATTGGGCCCACCGAGATAATCCAAAATAATTTTCCTATTTTAAGGTTAGCTGATCAGCCATCTCAACTCCATCTGCAACTTTAACTTCCCCCTGCTGTGTAACCTAACATACTTACAAGTTTTGGGGATTAGGACGTGGATGTCTTTGGAGGGCCATGATTCTGCCTACCACACAGGCAAATGGCAAAACAGCCTAAAACTTAACAAGACTACCCTGAAAATGAAAGAACTGGAGTAGGAGTAGGTAAGCTTCCCAGGTACCCCAGGCTGCTGGGAAACTCCACACATCTGCAGGAGAAAGGAGAGGGGGCCTTGCAAAAGTCAGAGCAGAGGAAGAAGTGAGAAATGCCTGGACTCTGAGAGCACTCTCCAGCCTACACACAGATCCAGGGCAGAGCGCAGGAGCCTAAAGGGATTGAGGAATGGAGCCCACTGCTGCCCAAATACGGGCTCACCACTAGGCTACACAGATGCAGGCATGAATCCTCAAATACTATGCTGAAAGCCAGGCACAGTTGTGCATGCCTACAGTCCCAGCTACTCGAGAGGCTGAGGTAGGAAGATCACTAGAGCTCAGGAGTTCAAGTCCAGCCTAGGCAATATAGTGAGACTTGTCTCTAAAACAAACAAAATAAAAAAAAAATTTTTTTTTTAACTCAGCAGAGGTATTAGCTGGCCAGACTCACTCCAGATTCCACAGATTAAAGCCAGGCTGGTGAATACACTTAACAAAAGGACTGCAAGACCTCTATGTTGAAAACTTCAGGCCAGGCGTGGTGGCTCACGCCTGTAATCACAACACTCAGAGGCTGAGGTGGGTGGCCCAGGAGTTCGAGACCAGCCTGGACAACACGGCAAAACCTCATCTCTACAAAAAATACAAAAATCAGCTGGGCATCGTGGTGTGCACCTGCAGTCCCAGCTACTCCGGAGGCTGATGTAGGAGGACGCTGGAACCTCAAGGATGCAGAGAGCCACGATTGCATCACTGCACTCTAGCCTGGGTGACAGAGTGAGATCCTGTCTCAAAAAAGAAGAAAAAAGAAAAAAAAGCTTCAAAACATTGCTGAGATAAATTAAAGAAGATCTAAATAAATGAAGAGGTTTCATATTCATGGATTAGAAGAATCCATATTAAGATGGCAAGTCTCCACAAATTAACCTATAGATTCAAGACAACACAATCTCCATACAAATTCCAATATATGTTTTTATAGAAGCTGAAAAGATGATCCCAAAACTTATATGAAATGCAAAGGACTGAGAATACCCAAAATAACTTTTTGAAGATCATATTTAGAGAACTTACACTGTTTAATATCAAAACTTAGTTATTCACACCTGTAATCTCAGCACTTTGGGAGGCTGAGGCGGGCAGATCACTTGAGCCCAGGAGTTTGAGACCAGCCTGGGCAACATGGAGAAACCCCGTCTCTACTAAATATACAACAAATTAGCCAGGCATGGTGGCACACACCTGTAGTCCCAGCTTCTCAGGAGGCTGAGATGGAAGATCACCTGAGCCTGGGAGGCAGAGGCTGCAGTGAGCCGAGACTGTGCCACTGCCCTGCAGCCTGGGTCACAGAGCAAGACCCTGTCTCAAAAAAAAAAAAAAAAAAAAAGAAAAAAGAAAAAAAAAAAAACAGAAACATTTAAATTACGGTCAGTTGATTTCCAACAAAGGTATCAAGGCAATACAATGCAAAAAGATAGTCTTTTCAATAAAACTTGAACAGATAACAAAAGGTGGCATATCCATACAGGGGAATATTCAGCCATAAAAAAGACCAAACTACTGATACATGCTACAGCATGGATGAACCACAACAACATTATGCTAAATTAAAGAAGCCAGACACAAAAGTTTGTATGATACTATTTACAAGAAATGTTTAGGCTGAGTGCGGTGGTTCGCACTTATAATTCTAGCATTTTGGGAGGCTGAGGTGGGTGGAAATCATCTGAGGTCAGGAGTTCGAGACCAGCCTGGCCAACATGGTGAAACCCCATCTCTACTAAAAATGCAAAATTAGCTAGGCATGGTGGCAGAGGCCTGTAATCACAGCTACTTGGGAGGCTGAGGCAGGAGAATCGCTTGAACCCAGGAGGCGGAGGTGAACCAAGATTGCGCCATTGCACTCCAACCTGGGTGACAGAACGAGACTCAGTCTCAAAGAAAAAAAAAAAAGTTTAGGAAAGGCAAATATCTAATATCTAGAGACAGGACACAAATCAGAGTGGTACCCTGAGGCATGGGAAAGGGGCAGGGGATGAATCTAAACAGGCAAGAGGAAACTTCTGGGGTGACAAATGTTCTAAAACTGGATTTTGATGATGTCGCACAACTGTGTAAATGTATAAAAATCACTAAAATGCACACTTACAATATGTGATCAAATCATGCTTTTCCTCTGCTCTCCTACCACAGCAAGCAACACTGAAGACTTCTGTGGTCAAATGTGGGTGGGGGCAGTTCTCCCCACCACCAAGCAAGCAATCAGTTCTGCAGCAAACACCAACTGTATGTCCTTTAATTCAATTCCAACACTATCTACCCAGAGATAGTATCAATCCCACAGGTGAGGGCTCAGTCCCAGGACTTCTCCCCACCCCTCAGACACAGCTGCAGGTCCAGACCTCCAGAACTTCTGATTGATGGGCTTTAAGTTAGGGTCCCCACAACTCCCTGTTTGAGTTCCATTCATTTGCTAGAGCAGCCCACAGAACCCAGTAAAACACATTTACCGGTTTATTATAAAGTACATTACAAAGGATACAGATGAAGAGATGCACAGGGCAAGGCATGGGGGAAGGGCACGGAGCACCCATGCCCTCACTGGGGCGCGATCGTTCAAGAACCTCCACATGTTCAGCTACCCAGGAGCTCCCAGAACCCTGTCCTTTCAGGTTTTTATGGAGGTTCCATTAAATAAGTATGATTGATTAAACCACTGGCCAGTAGCGAGCAATTTCCCCTTCAGCCCCTCTACCCTCCCTGGAGGTTGCAAAGTTGGGTTGAAAATCCCAATCCCCTAGTCCTGCCTTGCTCTTTCTGGTGACCAGCCACTATCCTGAAGCCAGCTAGGGGTTGCCAGTCATCTTTTTGTATATCTTTAGTGTAAAAGGTCAAAGACCAAATATATATTTCACAATATCACAGGTGAATTTTATGCAATGTAAGTTATACCTCGATAAAGCTATTTTTCTAAAAAAAGAATAATCAGGAGTTCCCCATTGCTGGAGTACACAAGCAGAAACAGAATCATCTCCTCACAGGGATGCTACAGAGTGGGGGTGTCCATGACCTTAGTACTTGACCTCACTGTCCGACTCAAAGATCTTGTGGCCTTTTGACCCAAAGTTCTGGTGTATACATTTGATTGTGTGGCTTTCTCCAGTTGCTGGTCAGATGGTTATAATAGAGAAAACAATGGTAACTACTCTTCCAAATACCTCACTTACAAACATTGAACATAGAATGATTTTCACCTTTCGTCCTGTAAAGGCAGCTCGATGAAGCGGCGTGTCTCCCATGTCATTCAACACATTCACTTCTGCACCAGCCTAGTAAACATGACCACTTTAAATATCAAGAAATATACAATGGTGAAAATCATTCCTTCAAAATACATTAAAGCCTTAAAAAATTAAAATTGTTAATACTGTTTAGGTGTCACTACTAACAATAAATTAAATTTATAGTAAAAATAAAAAGCCAGCATGGTGGTATGGGCCTATAGTCCCAGCTACTTGGGAGGCTGAGGCAGGAGAATCACCTGAACTCAGGAGTTCAAGGCAAGTCTGGCAATATAGCAAGACTCTATCTCATATATGTGTGTGTGTGTGTGTGTGTGTGTGTGTGTGTGTGTGTGTGTAGTAGGTTTCCTGAAAGGTAAAAATCTACCTGATAGGTAGAAGAATAAAAAGTAAAAAGGTGCTTTTCATTAAAAAACTATACACTTTGGCCAGGTGCAGTGGCTCACACCTGTAATCCTAGCACGTGGAGGCTGAGGCGGGCAGATTGCTTGTGCTCAGGAGTCTGAGACCAGCCTGGGCAACATGGTAAAAGTCCATCTCTACAAAAATACAAAAACATTAGCCAGGCATGAAGGTACGTGCCTATAGCTCCAGTACCTGAGGGACTGAGGCAGGAGGATCACTTGAACCCAGGTGGTCAAGGCTGCAGTGAGCCAAGATTACACCACTGCACTCGGCGTAATCTCAGCTCACTGCACTCCAGCCTGGGTGACAAAGTAAGGCCTTGTCTCAATTAAAAAAAAAAAATCCATATACCTTCACTCTACTTTAGAAGCAGTCATACTGATAAAAGGAGAATGATCTCTGAATGAAATACCACATTTCCTCCATTATCACTTTAATAAGTTTTCAGGAAAAAAGATGCCACTATTTAAACGTACAGATGAATTGTAAGATGTAACCAAATTTCAGAAATATCAGAATGTGAGAAGTTATTCATCACAGAATTAAGAAATATGAACTCTCAATTCTCATTAAATGCAGTGCTAAGAGATCGTGAATTTTTTCTGTTTTTTTTTTAATTTTTATTTGTGTATTGACATTATTTTTTAATTATTTAGGGTGTGCTTTGGTTATTTTTTCAACTGTCACACTCATAAAACTGAAAATAAAATCTTCATTAATATGCCCACTTTTATAATTTTTAAAGGCTAGTAATACAAAAATCTAATGATTAAACATACAATTTTAATTAACCAGGCCAACCTAATTCATGTATTCAATAAAGAACACTTAGGTGTCTTGAATGATAAACAATTGCTTTAAATAAGTCACTGTGGCTCAGGTGGCTTTTCTAAGACTTTCATTTAAAAATTTACATAACAATAATATTTATTGTAGTCATTAAAAATTAGTCATAAATAGACCTTCAACAGATCCTGGACCACTTGTCTGTGTCCAAAATAGCATGCCAGATGTAGAGGTGTCCAGCCCAAGTTAGACTTACTTCTTCCTAAAAATGTAAAAATATAAGGTATTTTTAGATTATATTTAGGTAATTTTACAACAAAATTAACTTCTCCATAGCAAGCGACCTCAATACTCTCCTTTGCAAAGTACTGCTGATGAGTGAGAGGCAAGGTACGTGACCTTGTAAGAAGTGTAATGGGTGTAAAGGACGAGAACTCTCAAGGTGCAGATCCGGTGCCACCTTCTGACTCAATGTCCTCACCTCTAAAGGGGTAGAGGGAGACTGGACGGGGGTTACATTCGAGCTAGATGATCTTTAGCAGCTTCTTGACTCTAGGGCTCCAAGTCTTTAATCACCTTGCCATCATCAGGTCAAGAGGGGTTTTCTTGACATTGTTCACAACAAGCAACTCTCTTTGAAAACCTGTATCAGGAGGGTAGATGGAGGAGATGAAGGCAGCGCACAGCAACTCTCTGTACACCTGTATCACAACAGGAGTCAGTAAAGAATATTTCCTGCAGCACCTGGGATATGGTTTGGATTTGTCCCCACCCAAATCTCATGTTGAATTGGAGCAGGGGCCTGGTGGAAGGTGACTGGATCATGAGGGCGGATCTCCCCCTTGCTATTCTGGTGACAGTGAGTTCTCATGAGATCTGAGGGTTTGAAAGTGTGTGGTACGTCCTCCCCTTCACTCTCTCTCTCTCTCCTGCTGTGCCGTGGTAAGCTGTACCTGCTTCCCTTTCACTTTCAGCCATGATTGTAAGCTTCCTGAGGCCTCCCAGTCAAGCTTCCTGGTAAGCCTGAGTAACTGTGAGTCAATGAAGTCTCCCTTCTTCATAAATTACCTGGTCTCAGGTAGTTCTTCATAATAGTGTGAAAGTGGGCTAATACAATCTGGAAAGCTATGAACTCTACAGATAGTGCTAGAAAGTAGATTCTTTGACTGCAGATAAAGTCTCAGTTAATGAGGATATTGGGTTGCCAAGGTGAAAGAGAGGATCAAAGTTAAAGGCAATTAAGTGTCAGATCCTAGCAGTAGAGCTGAGGAAAGGCATAAACAATTGAATGTTGCAAAAACTACTAATTCAATTTAGCAAAAAAACATACACAGGGCGCTATTTAGAGCTGAGATAGCCCAAAATCTTCCCCAAATTCCCAATCAGACTGTAGCGAATACAGCCCTATTAAATCTGAAAATCACCTGCCGTGATGGGGCTGTTACAGCCCAAGAACATGTTATTCCAGGGGCCACTGCAGGGAAGGAGCGATGGTTTCACAGTTACTGTGAGCTGCAGTACCTCACTTACATGACACACTACCCTCAGCTCCTGGATTCCAGGATCTGAACCCACAGAAACCTCAGCCACCAACCTCAGCACACCCACAACAGGCCTCTAACAACCCCCCAAGGGACTGCAGCTGCCAACAGTGTCCCTGGGATTGTTTGCCATTTACCCAAACTCCTACATCTGTTTCCTCTCAAGTGTGTGCTCCGTGGAACCCCTAATTACACAGTCAATAAATCCCAGAGCCTCAGTCTCTTTCACTGAACCTATCTTTTGCTTTCTGTTCTTAGTGAAACCTAGCTCATCTTGATAAGGAACCCCCACTTATTCCTCAGGTGGGGTCCCCTGTCCCCCCTGTACCTCACTGAACAGAAGTCATGTGAACCTCCACATCAAAACTCCCACTACTGGCCGAGCATGGTGGCTCATGCCTATAATGCCAGCATTTTAGGCCAAGGAAGGCAGACTGCTGGAGCCCAGGAGTTCAAGACCAGACTGCACAACATAGAGAAACCCCATCTCTACAGAGAATAAAAAATTTGGCCAGGTATGGTGGTGCACACCTGCAGTCTCAGCTACTCCAGAGGCTAAGGTGGAGGATCACCAGAGCCCGAGAGGTCAAGGCTGTAATGATCCATGATTGTGCCACTGCACTCCAGCCTGGACAACAAAGTGAGACACTGTCTCAAACAACAAAAAACCCACTACTGCTTTTGGTTGATGACTTCTCCATTCACATCACAGCTCCTCCTTTGAGGCTTCTGTCATTAAGCCGAAGCTCTTGGCCTTCTCTGCTGCCATCTGCCAGCCTCCCAGTGGCCCTACCCTCACCAAGTAACTTCAGGCAGTATAGACTTTCAGTCTGCTGCACATCCTGCCACCATCCTCAGGGGGTCAACTGCCTACTCAGCACCTTGGTCTCTCAGTTTCTTAGCTTCCCTTATTTCTCACAAACCATGCCTCTGCTTAAGGTCAGGGACCCACTGCCAGAGCCACAGCCTGGGTGCCATCAACACCCCTGGACTCAGAACACAGAAAGCCACTTTCCCAAGCACTCCCGACTTCGCAGCCTGTCCACACAGCCATCCCCCACACTTTCTTTTCAACTTACCCAGCCCCCAGCTCTAATCACTTTCTTTTTTCAAAAGAGGGTGTCCCTCTGTCACCCAGGCTATAGTGCAGTGGCACAATCACAGCTCACTGAAGCCTTAACCTCCTGGGCTCAAGCAACTCTCCCACCTCAGCCTCCCGAGTAGCTGGGACCACAGGCATGCACCACCACACCTGGCTAATATTTGAATTCTTTTGTAGGGATGGAGTTTTGCCGTGTTGCCCAGGCTGGTCTCAAACTCCTGAGTTCAAGTGATCCTCTAACCTCAGCCTCCCACAGTGCTGGGATTACAGGGGTGAGCCACTGTGCCAGGCCTAATCACTTTCATGTATATGTAAATACCCTCCATCTTCACTTCCTTCAATACATTCAGTGTCTATTCTTTAATCCCTCACTTCAACATTTCTTTATCATATCCTGAAAATCCTGGCTTCACTATAATATCTGTCACAGCAGCCTAAAAAGCCTCCAAAGCCTGCTAAGTACACGAGCCCAGTTTCTCCATAATCACACCCAGGTGGCTAACCAATGGTGAAGAAAAACAACAGAGCCCTGTGGATTTACACACCATAAACTCAGGACCTCACGCTAGCTGAAGGCCCTTCTGTAAGGTCCTGTCCAAGCATCTCTCATATGTTCCAACAAAAAGTAATTCAGTCCTTCACTATTCTCCTCAAGCCTTTTACCCAGACAACTCTACCTTAGCAAATGATGTATTTCAGCTTCACAGAGAAAACAGAAGCTTTCATAGAATTCTCTGCGCTTCCAGCACCAAATCAACCACCCCGCCTGGATCTACAGGCACTCTGCTAAACTTTCCTTCCGAGGTCTAAGACTAACCGTTCTTCCCGGATCCTGGGGCCCACCCCTTCCTGTTTCTCAGGCCCTCCTTTTTCACCTGTCTTCAACCTCTCCCCCTTTAGCTGCCATGGGAAGGAGTAAATGCTCCGATCTCTCCCATTTAACGAGGAAACACAAATGAAACCCTCCCTACTCCATGCTCCCTGGCAGCTACTGCGCCCCTCACTCTCCCCATTCTCCTCTTCACTGGCTCTTTCTACCCGACAGTCCTTCCTGTCAGCCCCCACCGACTGCAGATGAAGCTCATCTCCCACCAGGTCATGAACACCATCCTCAGTTTTTAACAAGAAATGGGTCCCGGGGGCAGGTTTCCGCCATCACTGCATCACTGGACAGCACGGCCACATTCTTCCCTGGCTGCCACAGCCCTGTACCCTGTGGGTCCTCTCATTTCTCTGGCACTACTTTTCCATATCCTTTGGAAAATTTATTTTCCCCGACTAGTCCATTACTGGTCACTTCAAAAGTGGTACTTCAGCTGGGCATGGTGGCTCACACCTGTAATCCCAGCATTTTGGGAGGCCAAGTCGGATAGATTGCTTGAGTTCAAGATGAGCCTGGGCAATGTAGTGAAACCCTATTTCTACAAAAAATACAAAAATCAGCCAGGCGTGGTGGCGCACACCTGTAATCCCAGCTACTCCAGAGGCTGAGGTGGGAAGATCACTTGAGCCTGGGAGTTCAAGGCTGTAGTAAACCATGATCACACCACTGCGCTCCAGCAGGGGAGACAGAGCAAGACCCTGTCGCAAAAAAGAAAGAAAGAGAAAGAGAGAGAGAAAGAAAAAAAGAAAAAAAGAGGTATTTCATGGCCCTCTCCCACTGCTTCCGTTGTTTCTGTGCTGTTGACTTCAAAATCCATATTTCCATCTCCACAGTGTCCACTAGACATCTCCATTTGGCTGGGCAGGGTTCCTCAGGCCCACAAAGCACGAAGTTGAACTCACCTGTCGTCCTCCATACACATACTCACAGGAACCACCAGGCCCCTCCCACATGTGTGTTCACAATGGATGGCCCCTCATTCCCCTCACTTCTCACTCAACAGCAGCAGCACCTTCCTGCTTTCTCCTTTTCACCCCACACTCAATTAGCTTGACTGACTCCAACTCCTAAATATTCATTACATCTAGTTTTCTCCATTACCACTGCTTCTGCCCCCATCCAAACCACACTGTCTCCTCCCACTTCCTATGACAGCTTCTGAGCTGGTGTCTTCACATCTAGTATTTCCAAATAGGGCTGTGGATCAAGAAATGAAAATTTCCAAGATCCAGCCAGGCGCAGCAGCTCAC
The DNA here is from genome assembly GCF_008728515.1 of Papio anubis. NCBI lineage: Eukaryota > Metazoa > Chordata > Mammalia > Primates > Cercopithecidae > Papio > Papio anubis. The sequence continues at coordinate 16,549,651 of NC_044994.1, forward strand.
ACCTGTAATCCCAGCACCTTGGGAGGCCAAAGTGGGCAGATCACTTAAGGTCAGGAGTTGGAGACCAGCCTGGCCAACATGGTGAAACCCCATCTTTACTAAAAATACAAAAATTAGCCTGGTGTGGTTGTGGGCACCTGTAATCCCAGCTACTTGGGAGGCTGAGGCACAAGAATCGCTTGAACCCAACAGGTGAAGGTTGCAGTGAGCCAAGATTGCACCACTGCACTCCAACCTGGGCAACACAGCAAGACTATGTCTCAAAAAAAGAAAAAAATTTCCAAGATCCTACATTTCCTTTTAAAACTTCATACAGGTTTTATACTCTTTCACAACTTATCGATATCTAAAAGGGTGTGTTCAATGAATAAGAAATGTCAAGTTTTGGAGTATTTTACAAAGAACAGTACACTACATAGAATATTAAAACACTGGCAGGCATTACTGGGGAATATTAAAAAAACTTCACATTTGGACCACCTAGTAAAGTGACGGCAATACACAGAACTGTGTGTTGAGACTGCCAATATAAGTACTTAGTTTGCTTCCAAAATTTATTATTTCTTGGAACATCACTCATAGAATTTACAAAAAGTATATTATGTATATACATATTTATTTTATTTTATTTTATTTTTTGAGACAGAGTCTCACTCTGTCGCCAGGCTATAGTGCAGTGGCACGATCTTGGCTCACTGCAAGCTCCGCCTCCAGGGTTCAAACTATTCTCTTGTCTCAGCCTCCCGAGTAGCTGGGACTACAGGCGCCCGCCACCATGCCCAGCTAATTTTTGTATTTTTAGTAGAGATGGGGTTTCACCATGTTGGCCAGGATGGTCTCAATCTCCTAACCTCATGATCCGCCCACCTCAGCCTCCCAAAGTGCTGGGATTACAGGCATGAGCCACTGTGCCCGGACACATATACATATTAATATTTATTTTATTTGCAAGAATGACTCACACTAGCAACAGACAGGACCAGGAACACATACTTGTAACACAACACCAGCTACAAGCAAAACTAGTTCTATTCTCCTCTCCCAGACCCTAAAAAAGCTAACTTTCACTTTCCACTCACATCAGCCCTTCTTTCCCTCACTTTCAACTTGACATCAGTGGATTCCTTCCCAACAGTAACATCTCTATGTTGACTTTTAACCTTTAATTCTTGCAGGAGAATCACAGTAATTTATACCATTTTCCCAATTTGTCATGATTTGGAAAAACAAGAAAGAAATGAAAGAAAACCAAGAAATGCCAGGAAGGAACCCCCGACATGGAAACATTATTCACGCCTGGTCTTGCCCACCCCTCCCCGCTCCTTTGAGAACTGCACATCAACTGACTATGTCACCTTCTGCATCAACCCTTCAAACTACCCTTAAGATAAAGTCTGACTGACAGGTAAAATGAGGTGAAAATTGAAAAAAAAATTAACATATTTCTCAGCTTTACATTTCCAAGTAGATGACTTTCTCCTAATTGGCCTGAGGCAACCATGGGTGGAGGTGGGAAAGGGAGACAGAAAAGGGTCACTGAGGATGATCAAATGTTTTGGCATTCAAAATAGAATCCTGAGGTAAAGATAAATAGCCAGTCTTTGCTGAAGAATAGGGGCAAATTTTATATATTTTTTATTTTTTAAATATTTTTTTTTCCTCAGATCATTCTCCATAACAAAGACATTTTAAAATTCCTTTTTCCAACTCAGTCTCTAGACAACCCAGATCCTCAGATCACAGTTTCTTCCCTATTGCAAAGATGCTATTTCTTCCCCACTGAGGGTGAGGTCATGAGGTTTGCTGTCCTGGTACAAGAGGAGGAAGTAGCAAAAAGAATAAAATATCCATCTGAAGCCAGCCCTTTCTGGGACTGAGGAACTGTGGAAGAAGAAAAGACAAAAGCTGAGACACATGGCTCTGGATCTTACACTCAGAAAGTGGGATGCATTGAGGAGACGCGGAGAACAGGAAAGCTGCTTCCGGGATGCAGGAAAAGACCCCTCTAGGTCGCCCATCTTAGCATTCCCCTGCCAGGTGCCGCATCAAAGTAGACTCAGTAAGGTGTCCTAAGGGAAGGCTACATTTTGGCTAACCAGAGCTATTCTAGTTTCCGCCATGGCATTGGCTCCCACATGCCACTCTCCCAAGAGGGGAACAGGAGTGTGTCTGCATTGAACCAGCAAGCCTAGGCCAGGTGCCAGATGAAGATGTGACAGAGGGTAACACGAGCCACATGAGAGTCTCCTGATACAGCCAAGGAGTCTTACTATAGCACACAACACACTGAGAGACCTGATTCTTTGACTTTTTACCTGAGTTTCACGTCAGGTTCCAATGCTTAAGGAGCACCAGGAAGACAAGGATGGCTGAGGAACCAAAGCCGAGTCATAGATTTGAGGAAACCCTGCCCTCTCCACTGCACAAACACACAGCAAGGCTCGCCTCTACACTCGAACACCAAGTTAGAGGAAATACAGGGGAAGGGAGATCAAGACTTTATCAAAAGAGCTACTAAAAAAAAGTATGGCTAGATGCAGTGGGTCACACCTGTAATCCCAACATTTTGAGAGGCCGAGATAGGAGGATCGCTTGAGACCAGGAGTTCAAGACCAGTCTGGGGAACACAGCAAGATTCCATCTCTACAAAAAATAAAAAAATTAGCCAGGCGTGGTGGCATGTGCTTGTAGTCCCAACTACTCTGGAGGCTGAGGTGGGACAAAAACTTGAGCCCAGAGGTCTGAGGCTGCCATGAGCTGTGAGCAAGCCCCTGCACTCCAGCCTGGGCAACAGAACAAAACTCTGTCTCAAACAAACAAACAAAAAAGACAGAAGTACCCAAAGACTAACATTTACTCCCCTGACACCTCCGAGAACATGAAGGGGTTTATTACAATACCAGAGCCATTTTAGAGAACACGTTTTATTTCTCTGCACATTTGATGCAAGATTGTGATGTATTGGCCCCTTTGCTACCCAAGGCGCATTATGACTTGGCTGCTATGTTGTTTCTTCTTCCTTGAACCATTTTTTCTTTTCTATTGTCACCTGGTTAACTCCTACTCTTTCACATTTCACCTTAGAATGGTTTCCTCCAAGAAGCTAATCCTTCCAGTTCCAGTTCCACACCTCTCCCATGACACCTGCACTTCCACATCCTGGTGCATATTTTGTAAGGCACACTAGTCTGATCTATTAATCTACTAGACTAAGCTCAATGAGGGCAGGGATCCTATCTGCCTCTTCATCATTATCTCCAGGGCACACAGTAAACACTCAAACCTGCTAGGTCAACTGCAATGTCTTCAAGAAGAAAAAAAATTATCATAGGATATATCCTGTGGGCTAGGGTCACCCTTGTGGCTTGTAATATTTGGGATCCATAACAATTTTAAGAATGGACCTCCCTTTCTCTGACTTAGAGGGGACTAGGAGAGACGTTTCCTTCAATCTGTAGGGTTCTTCCTAGCATGACAGAGATTAATTACATGATAGATCAGAAAGGTTAGCATTAAATAAATGCCAAGAGTAGTGCAGACTCATACGAGAAAGCTACAAAATCCATTCAAAGTTTACCTTTGCAATTAATGTCAGCAATCACTTCATTCCTCGCCATGGTCTCTAATAGCTGTCGTACTTCTTTAGCATTGCCATTTCTGGCGTGATGGAGAAGCTGTTGCTCTGCTTCTGTGCTCATTTCTAGATTAAGAAAATAATAACATTGCTAGTATCTGAGAACATAATTAGCTTTTAGATATTACCTGCTAATATAGAAAGGGGAAATCATCATCATGTTGCAGCTGATAAGACAGACACAAGAACTGAATAAATCCATTGCAGGGTGAGAACTTGAGCCTGAGACCCCTTGCCCTTCCTATTATTATTGAAGCAGTATACTAGAAACTTGGGCAAGTCTCTTAACTTCTTAAGGCCTTAGTTTCCTCATCTGCAAAATACAACCAGCCTCATAAACTGTTCGTTATAAGATTATGTATGTGAAAGCATTCTGTCAAATACATAGTATTATGCAAATGATTATTACATTAAAAATTAGACATAAAAGGAAAAAACAAAATTAGAGATAAAGTCAAAATATGACCATTCATACAGGAATAGTGTAAGACTAACATGTAAACTAACACATTCAAAACTGTGCAAAAAGTCATTCTGAATAGAAACTCATTACAGATAAGCATCCTGAAGTAGCTATATGTAAACAAATAAATAGGCCGGGCGCAGTGGCTCAAGTCTGTAATCTCAGCACTTTGGGAGGCCGAGACAGGCGGATCACAAGGTCAGGAGATCGAGACCATCCTGGCTAACATGGTGAAACCGTCTCTACTAAAAAATACAAAAAACTAGCTGGGTGAGCTGGCGGGCGCCTGTAGTCCCAGCTACTGGGGAGGCTGAGGCAGGAGAATGGCGTAAACCCGGGAGGCGGAGCTTGCAGTGAGCTGAGATCCGGCCACTGCACTCCAGCCTGGGCGACAGAGCGAGACTCCGTCTCAAAAAAAAAAAAAAAATTTTTTTTTCTATCATATTTTCTTATCAAGCCCCAAACCAAATACAGAAAATTACAACCAAATTTCAAGCATTTATGTCAAAATGAGAAAATGTTACAAACAGCAATTCCCAGAAGTATGTCATTCTTACTAATAATCAAACAAACAGAAATCATTCAAACACAAGTGACAGTTTTCTTGCCCATCGAATTAGCAAAAATAAAAACAGACAAGAAACAATGCTGGCATGGGCAGGAAATAGCACTCCTGTACAGTGCTAAAATGAATATAAATGCATACAACCTTTCATACATTACAGGCGGAGATCAGCAATTTGGCAATATCAAATAAACTTCAAAATTCATACATACCATTTACTTTGTCTGGGCAACTCTATTTCTAGGAATCTATCCTGCAGAAACATTTACACAAGATTTTTTATTTAAATGTTTATTTTTCCCCTCATGTTTGCTGTCATCTCACACAAGATTATTTTGAAAGCATGTTCATAAAGATTATAGTTTTTGTAATAGTGGAAAAGTTAGAAACCACTCCTTGTCATCAACAGGGGACTGGTTAAATACACCTTCCAGTGAGGTTAAAAGAGATGGGCTGTATAGGCTGGTGACTCGATGGGTTTTGAAGGCATGGTTTCAAAACAGAGCAGAGTAAACAGGTGGACCCCAGCCCTCAACCCCTAATCAGCATTTCTTATGCTGGCAAGCCAGGCTTTACCCTCTATGAGACTTAGCTAGTTCTATTTCCTAAAGTACAAGAGAGACACCAGGAGCTCCCAGCAAGTGGTCAAGCCAGGAAAACCTTACAGTGAAGTTAGCAGTCAACAGGCTCCACCCACTGTCTCAGTTTTCAACCAACTTTCTAGCTCCCCACTCTTAAACATGAAAGACAAAGACCAGAACCAAACAGGGAAGAAAAGCAACCTAGAGAAAACAAGGCAGCAAAGAAAAGGTTAAAAAATAATAACTAATATCCTTAGATAATAAATGATATTCTGTTCTATAACAAAAACAAGATGCTATCTAAAAAAAACAAAGCTTGAGAAAAAGAACTTTGGAAATAAAAACAGCAAAAATTTAAACTTCAATAAAAGAGTTAGAAAATAAGTTGAGACTATCTCCTAGAAAATAAAACCGTTAAGAAAATAGGAGATAAAAGATGAATGTTGGTCAGGCACAGTGGCTCATGCCTGTAATTCCAGCACTTTGGGAGGCCGAGGCAGGCAGACCATTTGAGCCCAGGGGTTCAAAACCAGCCTGGACAACATGGTGAAACTCCAACTCTACTAAAAACACAAAAATTAACTGAGTCTGGTGGTGCACATCTGTAACCCCAGTTACTCGGGAGGCTGAGGCTGGAGAATCACTTGAACCTGGGAGATGGAGGTTGCAGTAAGCTGAGATCATGCCACTGCACTCCTGCCTGGGTGATAGAGTGAGACTTGGTATCAAAAAAAAAAGACTGTTAAGAGAATTGGTCTGGGAGGTCGAACACTGAAACAGAAGTTCTATAAAAAGAAAACAGAGATAGAGAAAATAAAGAATTTCTTTGGCAGGCCAAGGCAGTAGGATCACTTGAGGCAGGAGTTTAAGACCAGCCTAATATGGTGAAACCTCATCTCTACTAAAAATAGAAAAATAAATTTAGCCAGGTGTGGTAGGGGAGGCCGGCCTGTAGTCCCAGCTACATCAGGAGGCTGAGGCAGGAGAATCGCTTGAACCCGGGAGGCAGAGGTTGCAGTGAGCTGAGATCATGCCACCGTACTCCAGCCTGGGCAACACAGCAAGACTCCGTCTCAAAAAAAAAAAAAAAAGAATTTAAGGAAGTCTTACAGCACTGAAAGGCCTAATGAGAGCCCGACAATTCTGGAAAATTTCTGATCTGCAGACAAAAGAGAACCTATGAAAGCACATCATCATGAAATTTTAGAACTTTGGTAACAAAAGATATCAGGTAATAAACAAAAGAGCAGGAATCAGAATGATTTTGACTTCTCTATCACAATATAAGCATCCAAAAGACAATAAAGCAATGCCCAAAAGTTCTAGAGGAAAATTATTTCCAACCCCCAATTCTATAACTAGCCAACCAAAAGTAGGAGTACAATAAGGACATTTTTAAATATACCAGTATATCAATTTATTTCCCGTGCACCACTTCTCAGGAAGCCACCAGGGGCGTAGCCCACCAAAATTAAAAAACCAAGGAAGAGGAAGACATTAGCAAAGACATTAGAAACAGAAAATTAGCAAAGGAATCCCCAGAGTGAGGGGAAACCCCGGATATTTAGTTGTGGGCCTGGCCTAGCTCTTATCCATACTTGGTTTATCTGGCCCCTACGCTAAGGATGTTCTGCTGCCTGTTCAGCTGAGGGTCCTAATTCCACCCCCTCAGGAGTGTTCTCCTTCCACCCACACCTGAGAAATACCTGTGGGCTCAGAGGCAGAAAGTGAAGAGCCTAATCCCCCAACAAATTCCTGCCATCCAGGAGCCCACATCTGGTCCCTACTATAGCCCTACTAAGCCATCAGCCTGGCTAAGGCCTATTTCCAGTGCTCGCACAAGGCCTCGCTCAGTGGCTTCCCTTTGAAAGAGCTCTTATAGGCCGGGTGCGGTGGCTCGCACCTGTAATCCTAACACTTTGGGAGGCCAAGGTGGGTCGATCACCTGAGGTCAGGAGTTTGAGACCAGTCTGACCAACATGGTGAAACCCCGTGTCTACTAAATGCAAAAACATTAGCCGGGCATGGTGGCACATTCCTGTAATCCCAGCTACTTGGGAGGCTGAGGCAGGAGAATCACTTGAACCCAGGAGGCGGAGGTTGCAGTGAGCTGAGATTGTGCCACTTCATTTCAACCTGGGCAAAAAGAGCAAAATTCCATCTCAAAAGAAAAAAGAAAAAAAAGAAAAAGCTCTTATAAACTCTGCAGGAAGCCAAACCCAGGATCAGGCTGTTTAAAGAAAAACTTATTCAGTGATACTCGTTAAAGCATGATAGAAAGACTTATTCAGGACCTCTGTGGTAGTTACAAGGACCACCACAAGACGGTCTTGCAGTGGGGAAGAGAGCTCAAGCTCAACTCTGAATACAGCAAGGACAAGTGGGATTATGGCCAAGGAGCAGGGTCAGGGTCATTGGGTGGAAAAGTACTCAGAGGAAACATCAGGGGCAGAGGGGATTCTGGCTAAACCAAACTAACAGGGTTGTCGCTGAAGACAAGCCAGGGTGGTCAGACACCACCCGGGGGATGGTGGAGGATGAGGAACCTGAGCAGATATCAAGGGTGGAGGGTTCTTGCTAAAACCGGATTTTACAAGGAAGTACACAGATGGACCCAGCAGAAGGTTCAGAAGTCTGATTAAAGTTCGGCCAAGTAAAGAATCTCTGTCATGACTCAGAATCTTATTTTCAGAGTAAATTTCTGGGGGGACTTCATCTAACAGTGATTGTAATGCCCTTTCTTCAGTGTGCTAATCAGCTTTTATATTAATCCCCTCTGCATTCATTCACCTGTTAAAATATCTAATATTTTAAAAATGTTAGCAATACTTATATTCACTGTAGCATTATTTATAAAGAAAAAAAAATCAGGACCAGGCACAGGTGCTCACTCTTGTAATCCCAGCACTTTGGGAGGCTGAGGAGGGCAGATCACTTGAGGTCAGGAGTTCGAGACCAGCCTGGCCAATGTGGCAAAAAAAACTCCGTCTCTACTAAAAATACAAAACTTAGGCAGGCGTGGTGGTGGGCGCCTGTAAAACCATCTACTCAGGAGGCTGAGGCAGGAGAATCGCTTGAACCTGGGAGGCAGAGGTTGCAGTGAGCAGAGATCACACCACTGCACTCCAGACTGGGCAACAGAGGGAGACTCCATCTCAAAAAAAGAAAGAAAGAAAGAACAAAAAATTAAAGATCCATCAATAAAGGTTCATTCACCTAATACTATGAAACCATTAAAAATATTACAGAAGACTCAGCCTGGCAACATGGTGAGACCCTGTGTCTATAAAAATACAAAAAATCAGCTAGGCATGAGGCCGGGCGTGGTGGCTCACGCCTGTAATCCCAGCACTTTGGGAGGTCCAGGCAGGTGGATCACGAGGTCAGGAGTTCAAGACCATTCTGGCTAACATGGTGAAACCCCGTCTCTACTGAAAAAAAAAAAATTTAGCCAGGCGTAGTGGCGGGCGCCTGTAGTCCCAGCTACTTAGGAGGCTGAGGCAGGAGAATGGCGTGTGAACCCAGGAGGCAGAGCTTGCGGTGAGCTGAGATCGTGCCACTGCTCTCTAGCCTGGGCAACAGAGCGAGACTCCGTCTCAAAAAAAAAAAAAATTAGCTGGGCATGGTGGCGTGAGCCTGTAGTCCCAGCCATTGGGGAGGCTGAGGTAGGAAGATCACTTAAGCCCAAGAGGTCAAGGCTGCAGTGAGCCAAGATCGTGCCACTGCACTCCAGGCTGTGTAACAGAGACCCTGTCTCAGAAAAAAAAAATTTTTTTGATAAAAATATATTATAGAAGAAGCTGGGGGCAATGGCTCAGCACTTTGGGAGGCCATGGTGGGTGGACCTCGAGTCCAGGAGATAAAGACCAGCCTGGGCAACATGGTAAAACCCCATCTTTACAAAAATACAAAAATTAAGCCAGGCATGGTGGTGTGCGCCTGCAGTCTCCGCTACCTGAGAGGCTGAGGTGGGAGGATCAGGAAGTAGAGGCTGCAGTGAGCTGAGATCACGCCACTGCACTTTAGCCTGGATGAGAGTGATACCCTGTTTCAAAAAAAAAAAAAAGTAAATCAAAGAAAAAGAAAAAAAGTTTAAATAATTTATAAAACCATGAAATTGCAATATATTGTTAGGACAGATGGTACCTATATAGATTAAGCTCTATGTTTGCTATATATTGGCAGAGAAACAGAGGGAAAAGATATCAGGATGTCAACAGTGGTTACTCCTTGTGGTGAAATTATGAATGGTTTTAAATATCTTCTTTGGTTAGTTGTATTTTCCAAATTTCCTACAATATAAAGTCATTTTATAACTGGAAAATGTAAGTTATTAAAGATAAAAACCAAAAAAGATTCATGTCTAATTAATAAGGCATTTATCACAGAGGATTTTTAAAATATATTTTCAATCATGTACATTAAACAAGGAGTGATGGTCTAGACTTGCTGGCATATTACACAAAAAGGTTTAATATTCTTTTCATGCCTTTAAAGTATGAATCAAAAAATGTTGGCCGGGCGCAGTGGCTCAAGCCTGTAATCCCAGCACTTTGGGAGGCCGAGACGGGCGGATCACAAGGTCAGGAGATCAAGACCATCCTGGCTAACACGGTGAAACCCCGTCTCTACTAAAAATACAAAAAAATTAGCCGGGCGTGGTAGCGGGCGCCTGTAGTCCCAGCTACTCGGGAGGCTGAGGCAGGAGAATGGCGTGAACCCAGGAGGCGGAGCTTGTAGTGAGCCTAGATCGCGCCACTGCACTCCAGCCTGGGTGACAGAGCAAAGACTCCGTCTCAAAAAAAAAATAAAAAATAAAAAATAAAAAAAATAAAAAAAATGTTTGAAGTATCTTCAAAACATACAAGAAGTTTTTTGTAACATTTTCCTTAGGTTCTTACTATATTGGGCTTACAGAAAAAAAAGATTAAAAAATTCTCAAAGCTCTGTACAATAAAAATGAAAAGGATAAAAATAAATCTATTGGGCCAGGCGCCTTGGCTCATGCCTGTAATCCCAGCCCTTTGGGAGGCTGACGCAGGCGGATCACGAGGTCAAGAGATCAAGACGATCCTGGCCAACATGGTGAAACTCCGTCTCTACTGAAAATACAAAAATTAGCTGGGCATGGTGACCCCCGCCTGTAGTCCCAGCTACTCGGGAGGCTGAGGCAAGAGAATTGTTTGAACCCTGGAGGCGGAGGCTGCAGTGAGCCGAGATCACACCACTGCACTCCAGCCTGGTGACAGAGCAAGACTCTGTCTCAAAAAATGAATAAATAAATCTATTATCTACTTAAACAGTCCACTATAATATATAAACCACTGTAGTTACTCATAAATGCTGGGATTGAAACTAAAATTGATTCAACAAATGTTTCTTGAGTATCTACTGATGATAGGGGCTGTTATAGGCACTGGGGTACCATGATGGATAATATGGTCCCTGCCCTCCAGAACAGGGCAAACATGCAAACAATCACAACAACATGTGTCAAGTACAGCAATGTACATGGAACAGTGGCTGCACAGAGGAGAAGGGGAGTGGTTAGCTATCTGTCAACATTAGTGATTAGATACAGAGAAAGTAAAATGTAAACTGGTACTTGAATAAGAAGTTCACCAAGATCACAGGGGTGAGCAAAGTTCCTTGGACACTAGATACATAATAGGGAGATTAACCAAGATATGGGATAGAAAATAAACAACGTGAGTGAAGATGTGACTCTATTTGTTGTGGTGAGTTTGAGATTCCTGTGGGAAACAGAGATGAAGATGTTCAATAAGAAACTAGCAGGCTGGGCACGGTATCTCACGTCTGTAATCCCAGCACTTTGGGAGGCCAAGGTGGGCAGAGCAGTTGAGGTCAGGAGTTGGAGGCCAGCCTGGCCAACATGGTGAAACCCCGTCTCCACTAAAAATACAAAAATTAGCCAGGGGTGGTGGCACATGCCTGTAGTCCTAGCTACTTGGGAGGCTGAGGCACAAGAATCATTTGAACCTGGGAGGTGGAGGTTGCAGTGAGCTGACATTGTGCCACTGCACTCCAGCCTAGGTGGCAGAGTGAGACCGTCTCAGAAAAAAACAAACCAATAAACAAACAAACAAACAAAAGGGCCCGGCGTGGTGACGCACGCTTGTAATCCCAGCACTTTGGGAGGCCGAGATGGGCGGATCACCTGAGGTCAGTTGTTCCACACCAGCCTGGCCAACATGATGAAATCCTGTCTCTACTAAAAATACAAAAAATTAGCTGGGCGTGGTGGCGGGCGCCTGTAGTCCCTGCTACTCGGAAGGCTGAGGCCGGAGAATGGCGTGAACCCGGGAGGCGGAGCTTGCAGTGAGCCAAGAATGTGCCATTGCACCATTGCACCCCAGCCTATGCGACAAGAGTGAAACTTTGTCTAGGAAAAAAAAGAAGGAAGGAAGGAAGAAAAGGAAGAAAAGGAAGGAAGGAAGGAAGGAAGGAAGGAAGGAAGGAAGGAAGGAAGGAAGGAAGAGAAGGTAGCTAATTAATAACAGTTTAAGTACATGAAAGCAGTTGTAGGGTAGAATTTTTTGTTGTTGTTGTTGAGACAGAGTCTCGCTCTGTCGCCCAGGCTGGAGTGCAGTGGTGCAATCTCAGCTCACTGCAAGCTCCGCCTCCAGGGTTTACGCCATTCTCCTGCCTCAGCCTCCAGAGTATCTGGGACTACAGGTACCCGCCACCAGGCCCAGCTAATTTTTTTTGTATTTTTAGTAAAGATGGGGTTTTACTGTGTTAGCCAGAATGGTCTCTATCTCCTGACCTCATGATCCGCCCGCCTCGGCCTCCCAAAGTGCTGGGATTACATATGTGAGCCAACCGCACCTGGCCTGTAGGTTAGAATTTAAATAGCACCTGTAGTACCAGCCAATCATGGTGAGGATAGTTAAGGGGCAGGGAGCCGGGGGAGAGCTCCTATCTGATGACTGCCAATTTCCAGAATAAGAAAAGGGACAGATTTGTGGGTACCTGAGGAGAAGAGAGGACTCTTCCTATAAGACAGGATGGTAGGAGAGGAAAAAAATGGGTCATGGGGCCAATACAGTCATACAGATTGTTTTATTATTTTTAAGAAAGAGAAAGGAACAGAGCCAGTTAAATTTCACCAAGAAAAGGAAAAATCAACAACTCATGTTGCCTTGTGCCTGAAGCCCACAGGTATCAGTTTCAAGACAGGCATTTGACTAAAACATATTCTTAAAGCAATCTGGACATTCTCTCACATCCAAAGCAATTGATACTACATATTCAAAGCAATTTGACACTGCATGTTCAAAGCAACTGACATTACGTGTATCAAAATTAGTCTAGCTGTGCAGCCCAACCACACTCTAAAGATTTTGACTATGAAACTTCAGACTTAACCAAATAAGCAATACTTAGAGGATAAATTCCAAAATGCTAACAGGCATGTTCACTGCTTTTCCCTTATAATCTTTTATAATTTTAGAAAGGAATGGCAGGGGTGGGGAGGAGACTGGCACCTTCTCTTATCACCTCTTGGAAATGAGTGTGGTCATTTCTTTGGCTGTCCCTAGACTGTAAACTCGATTAGAACAAGTGCCTCATGTTTGTTCTGTTCCCCTATTATATCCCTAGCAAGGTGCCTAAAACATGGCTGGCAACCAAATATTAATTAACCAGATGGATGGATGAGGACTTAGTCCTTTGAAAACAAAGCAATCAGGTCTCCCTACAGGAAGGTCTACAGGCAATGCCTTACAAAAGGTATATCTAGTGACATAAAATTAACAGTTTTTTTTTTCTAATAAGCCACGGGAAATACATTTTTAAAAATATACACTGCCAGGCACAGTGGCTCACGCCTGTCTGTAATCCCAGCACTTTGGGAGGCCGAGGCGGGCAGATCACCTGAGGTCAGGTGTTCAAGACTAGCTTGGACAGCATGGCGAAACCCCGTCTCTACTAAAAGTACAAAAATTAGCCAGGCGTGGTGACAGGCACCTGTAATCCCAGCTACTCAGGAGGCTGAGGCAGAAGAATCACTTGAACCTAGGAGGTGGAGGTTGCAGTGAGCCAAGATCGCGCCACTGCACTCCAGTCTGGGCGACAAGAGTGAGAATCTGTTTCAAAAAAAAAAAAAAATTATACCAAAAAAGGGAGAAATTGTTTAAAACACACCCCCCCCAAGTATTTAGGTTGATAACTACTTTCTTAATTTTATGCATTTTTAATTTGTAAACTATTTCTATTAGTTTCTGACTAAAAGTTACCTTTAGAAGAAAATTCAAAATTGATTTTTTAAAGAATCATCCAAATTCATATGTTGAACAGATTTTTTAAAAACATTCTTCCAAATCATGAGAGCTTATTCCAGAAGAGCACTTTGCCTCTGATATTTAAGCCAGAAGAAGACAAGCATTCCCAAATGCAGCTGGTCACAATGGATTGCAGCCATTTCTATCAGTGAACATGGTATTTTTCAAGACCACTTTTTAGCTCCTCTTCTCACATTCACGCAATTCCCAGCTCTGTTTTTAGATTAATGAGATTTTTCATGGCCGTAAGAATGTTTTCCAGGAAATAATTAGATGGAAAACATTTTGAGCTTCAAAAACCAAGAGACAAGAGACCATTTTTGCCTTACGTTTTCTCTCCTCCAAGGTCCACTAGGGAAAGCTAGACTTCTAATTTTTAAATTCTTTTGAGGACAGTAAATTTATATTTTGTTGCTTTATAAATATCGTAAAATTACTTAAACTGGTGACCATACTTGATAGTCTATGCCACTAAATCCCCACTTAATACAGTAGATAAATTCCATGGCCCCAACAGTTCTGAGATATTGACAAAGATTTTAAAACTTACAGCTCAAAGGGTGATGACTTGTTAAATTTGGTTGGAGTCTATTATTTTATCATTTGAACAGCTTGCTACTTTTCTTTACAATTCCAGCTTAATATCTACAGAATCAGCCAGGTGCAGTGGCTCACACCTATAATCCCAACATTCTGGGAGGCCAGGGAGAGCAGATCACTTGAGGCCAGGAGTTCGAGACCACCCTGGCCAACATGGTGAAACCCCATCTTTACTAAAAAATACAAAACTTGGCTGGGTGTGGTGGTGCACACCTGTTATCCCAGCTACTGGGGAGGCTGAGGCATAAGAATCACGTGAACCCAGGAGGCAGAGGATGCAGTGACCCAAGATCACACTACTGCAGTCCAGTCTGGGTGACAGAGTGAGACTCTGTCTCAAACAACAACAACAACAGAACCAAGACAGAAAATTCCTGGAGAAATCAAAGATAATAAAATTCAACAATAAGAGCTAATTCACCTGGGTGTGAGAAACTGAAAATATTTAATAATGTGCCCTTTTTCAGGAATAGAGTTCTTAAAGGTATTAGAAAAGTTAAAACCCCAGACATCCAGGCTCAATTCACCTAGTCATACATATAAAAACATGCAATTGTAAATCTTAAAACATCAGAGAAGTATGGGGATGCCTCAAAAAATTAAACACAGAATTACCTATGATCCAGCAATTCTACTTCTGGGATATACCCAAAAGAACTAAAAGCAAGGAATCAAACAGATATTTGTATTCCCATGTTCACAGCAGAAGTAACCTAAATGTCCACTGACAGATAAATGGAAAAACAAAATGTGACATACACAAGGTAATATAATTTAGCCTCTAAAAGGATGGGCGTGGTGGCTCATGCCTGTAATCCCAAGACTTTGTGAGGCCAAGGCAGGTGATCACTTGAGGTCAGGAGTTCGAGACCAGCCTGGCCAACAGACCAGGGAAACCCCATCTCTACTAAAAATACAAAAATTAGCTGGGCACGGTGGCACACGCCTGTAATCCCAGCTACTGGGGAGGCTGAAGCAGGAGAATCACTTCAACCTGGGAGACAGAGGTTGCAGTGAGCCAAGATCGCGCTACTGTACTCCAGCCTGGGCAATAGAGTGCGACTCCGTCTCAAAACAAAAAAGCCATTGAATAAAAAAAATTCAGACCCTGAATATTGTGTTTCTCATTTCCCATGCTCTTGCTCTCCAAATTTCAGCAGATTCAGGTAACTTTTTGGCCAGGTGCAGAGGCTCACCGCTGTAAGCCCAGCACTTTGGGAAGTTGAGGCGGGCGGATCACCTAAGGTCAGGAGTTCGAGACCAGCCTGGTCAACATGGTGAAACCCCGTCTCTACTAAAAACACAAAAATTAGCCTAGTGTGGCAGTGTGTGCCTGTAGTCCCAGCTACTGGGGAGGCTAAAGCCCAAGAATGGCTTCAGCCCGGGAGGCAGGGGTTGCAGTGAGCTGAGACCGTGCCACTGCACTCCAGCCTGGGAGACAAAGCAACACTTTGTCTCAATCAGTCAATCAATGGAAGGAAATTCTGACACATGCTAGAACATGGACGAACCTGGAATACGTCATGCTAAGTGAAATAAACCCCTCACAAAAGGACAAATATTGTATGATTCCACTTAGATGAGACAGCTAAAATGGTCAAAGTCATACAGACAAAACATAGAATGGTGGTTGCCAGTGGCTGGAGAAGGGAGGAAGAAATAGGGGTATTGTTTAATGGGAACAGAGTTTCAGTTTAGGACGCAGGAAAAGGTTCTGGGGATGGACAGTGGTGATAGCTGTACTACAATGTGAATGTACACAATGCCACTGAATAATACACAACAATGGGTAAAACAGGCCAGGTGTGATGGCTCATGCCTGTAATCCCACTGCTTTGGGAGGCTGAGGCAAGAGGATAGCCTGAGGCCAGGAGTTTAAGACTAGTCTGGGCAACACAGCAAGACCCCAGTCTCTACAAAAAATAATAATAATAATTACCAAGTGTCATGGTGCGCACCTATAGATCCAGCCACTTGGGAGGCTAAAGCAGGAGGACTACTTGAGCCCAGGAGTTCAAGGCTGCAGTGAGCTATGACCATGCCACTGCACTCCAGCTCTGGGCAGCAGAATGAAACTCTTTTTAAAAACAAACAAACAACAACAAAAAAACCTAAAAGGGCAAATTTGATGTTACGTACATTTTACCACACACAAAAAAAATCAGGAAGCATCTAAAATATGACTTGCACAATTGCCAAATGGCATTTGTACTTTTTTTTTTTTTTTTTGAGACAGGGTCTGTCACCAAGGCTGGAGTACAGTGGCACAATCTCAGCTCACTGCAACCTCCTGCGCTCAAGTGATCCTCCCACCTCAGCCTCCCAAGTAACTGGGACTACAGGCACATGCCACCATGCCCAGCTAATTTTCATATTTTTTGTAGAGTTAGGGTTTCATCGTGTTGCTGAGGCTGGTCTCAAACTCCTGGGTTCAAGCGATCTCTCCACCTCAGCCTCCCAAAGTGCTGAGATTACAGGCATTAGCCACTGCATCCAGCCAGTATTTGTACTCTTTTTATTTTTTGAGATGGAGTTTCGCTCTTGTTCTCCAGGCTGGAGTGCAATGGCACCATCTCGGTTCACCACAACCTACACCTCCCGGGTTCAAGTATTTCTCCTGCCTCAGCCTCCTGAGTAACTGGGATTACAGACATGTGCCACCACGCCCGGCTATTTCATATTTTTAGTAGAGATGGAGTTTCTCCATGTTGGTTAGGCTGGTCTCCAACTCCTGACTTCAGGTGATCCGCCCACCTCGGTCTCCCACAATGCTGAGATTACAGCATGAACCACCGCACCCGGCCCTATAATCTTAATAAAGACAAACGGAGACTATTCAAAAATTATTAAAAATATATGTTGTGATTAGTTTTTAAATTCTCAGATACTAATTTTATGATTGCTGTTACATTAATATTTAAAATACATTGTGTGCTAGAAATTTGAATGAGAAAAATTAAATATCTATGAACAAAAACATCCTATAAACTAAATTTTAAAAACATAAAAACCAGTACTGTGCTTAGCCTTACACTCCAAAGTAGTCAGCTGCCTTTTTTTGAAATAGGGTCTCAGTCAGTTGCCCAGGATGGAGTGCAGTGGCACGATCATGCTTCACTGCAGCCTCAAACTCCTGGACTCAAGCAATCCTCCCACCTTGGCCTCCTGAGTAGCTGGGACCACAGGTGCATGCCACCATACCCGACTAATTTTTGTATCTTTCATAGAGATGAGGTCTGGCAATGTTGCCCAGACTGGTCTCGCACTCCTGGCCTCAAGGAATTATCCTGTCTTGCCTTCCAATGTGCTGGAATTACAGGCATAAGCCACCTCACCCAGCCTGTAGTTAGCTGCTTAATGGTGTGCTTTCTCCTGACACTATATTCTTTTAATACCAGCAAGGTATTAAAGTAACTACATGAAAACATGGCAATGGCAAAAAAAAAAAAAAATACATATTTGCTCTAACTATGATTAGTTGCTAGTAATCAGTAATTTCTCTGATGCACTCATATGCCTACATGTATGTATATGTGTACACATTATGCACACATGTGCATATACACATATTATGCATACAGAAAACTCTGACATTTGTGATAACATAAATGCATTTTTTGCTTGTTTTAGAAACTGAACATTGCTAGACAAATTCATACTTAATCTAACACTCTGATCCCAGAGCTGAAGCAACTGAAAAGCCCCAAGGTGAAGTTACTTGCCAAGTGTTAACAGTAGAGTCACAGCCAGAATGTAGAAGGGGTGAAATAATGCTACGTATTTTATAAAATTCAATTCAGCTGCAAAACTTAAATTGCTTCTCATTAGTGCGCCTGTGTAAGCACCGAGGAAGGTGAATCTGAATTATGGCTTGAGTGCCTCATTTTAAAAAGCTTTATTCATTAACTGAGAATACCTAAAACATGGCAATTTAAGGAAACAGGAGCAAATTATAAAGCCTATTTTGGGAAGCACTAACCTGTATTGTTTTAAGTTAGAAGACAAAATTTTTATCACTTAATTTTTAATTCAGTGAAACTTTTTCTCTAACTTCCTCAGTAAGTTTTTGTGCCCTAATAAAAAGCATTCATCTTCTGGAGAAGAAATGATGGAGAATTGGCCAGAATTGTAATGTGTCATCTTATGGTTTGTAAAGCACTGAAATCATAAAATGTTTATGCCAAATTATTATTTACTTTATATTTGATAAATTTACATTACCTTCTTTTATTCATATCCATTCCATACCCACACTGACTTGGATGCCATGCAGACATAATAAAAAACCAACCCTATCACTGGGTATTTATTTTATCCATATTCGGTTGGAAATTTTAATGTTTGTTAAAATTAGTAAAAATTAAATAAGCTTCATAGCTTTGCTCAATGAAGTTGTTTAAAATAACTTTAGGTGCTATAATTTTAGCTGCTTTAACAATTAAGCACTAACCCCTAGATGCACCCCTGATTTCAATTTCAACTTGACAGATCCTGAAAACTATTAACTACTGTTTCAAAACAGGGCAGGTGCGAAGAGCAGAAAAGCCTACAAATTTGACAAATCAAGTTTAGTAACAAAAATCCTAGCAAGGAGGCTGATTGTTACCTTTTAATGATAAAATTCCCTAAATTTTAGAAAAATGCATTAAAATTTTCCCATTTCAATTATTTCACATTTGAAAATTAACTTTCAAACTCGATTAAACTCATGTATGATAATACTGACCATTTATGCATCATAGAAATACCTCTTTAAAGAAAAACTTTAAACACAAAGTAAAAACATGTGGTTACTTTCCATTGTCACATGATAGGAAAATATACAGTTAAAGACTGTTTTCACTATACAGTAATTTCCTACTTGCAGGCTGATAAATAAAAATAAAGTGAGTGACCTAGTTTATCTTCCTAGTAATAGCATTAAACCTATTTCTTATACTAGCCCACCTCAAACAGCCCCCTTAATATTGACAGTACCGACACAGCATTAGTGGCAGAGTCCAGGTGAGGAAAAACATTTCTAGAGACCAAGAACATCACATAAGATACTTATATGACACCACAATCATAAATATATATATACTATACAGAGTACATAACAGTGTCTTTTCTTAAACTTCATGAATTGTTAGTGTAAGCTGGTGACTGCAGTGCTAAAACCTGTCCTCTTTCTACGAAATTCAGAGAACTTGCTAGGTCTTCAAAAAAGTTCTGATTGCCAAAGTTCAGACTCAGCTTGGACGAACTGACAAGCTTCTGAAGGATATCAAATTTCTCACATGCACTTGATATCATATTCTCTCTTCTCCACTAAGTTATTCGTTTGGCCGATTTCTGCTTTCTGCCTACTACTTTTCTCAATGAATACATATAATGTATAAAAGCTCAGCTTCCAGTAATGTCAAGAGGTAAGAAACTGACACAGTTAACAACTTAAAAATATTATGATCAGATATACAGATGTATCTCTAAGTAAAATAAAGCCACAAGGAGAAAATTTGTAATGTATTAATATTTAACAGGCATTGCGCCATGTTATTACTCAAAAAGACTGGCTGTATTCTTCAGCCTAATTGTTGTTGGTTCTAAAACAGTATCATTTCCCCTTGTTTTGAGGAAATGATGGGGATAATTTTTCTTTTTTTTCTTTTTTTTTTTTTTTTGAGAAGGAGTTTCGCTCTTGTCACCCAGGCTAGAGTGCAACGGTGCAATCTCCACTCACTGCAACCTCTGCCTCCTGAGTTCAAGCGATTCTCCAGCCTCAGCCTCCCGAGTGGCTGGGATTACAGGCGCCCACCACAATGCCCGGCTAATTTTTGTATTTTTAGTAGAGACAGGGTTACACCATTTTGGCTAGGCTGCTCTCCAACTCCTGACCTCAGGTGATCTGCCCGCCTCGGCCTCCCAAAGTGCTGGGATTACAGGCATGAGCCACCGCGCCTGGCCAGGAATACTTTTATAGAAATAATACCTGTGGTTCACGCCTGTAATCCCAGCACTTTGGGAGGCTGAGGCGGGCGGATCATAAGGTCAGGAGTTCGAGACCAGCCTGACCAACATGGTAAAACCTCATCTTTACTAAAAATACAAAAAATTAGCAGGGCGTGGTGGCATGTGCCTGTAATCCCAGCTACTTGGGAGGCTGAAGCAGGAGAATTGCTTCAACCCGGGAGGCAGAGGTTGCAGTGAGCCGAGATCGTGCCATTGCACTCCAGCCTGGGCAACAAAGCCAGACTCTGTCTCAATTTAACAACAACAACAACAACAAAAAACAACAACAACAGAGAAATCCTACCTTCCTGCTCTGAATCACTAGTCGGCTAGAATAATACGTGCAAAAATGAGCAGCCTCCAGAGAGAAGAATTAGCCACCCACCATAAATTTCTGATTCACAATGAGATATTTAGCAAGTGTCATTTTGATAAACAACCTTCACAAAATACTACACTGAGATAACAAATGTTTCAGATTAATCTACTCAAGCTTTGGCAGTTAAGTCCTATTTTGACTATCTGTTGCTCAACACTAGAGAAGAGTTACACTTCCTGGGAGAAATGAAAAAGACAGTAGTTAAATTTTCAGAAAGGATTGTTACTGACAGTTTTCTCCTCTTTTCCCCCAATAAATTGTAGACAAAGCCCACTTAGTGGTTTAGAATTAGGGAATTAAAAGGCGGATTTTGTTACTATGCTGTAATGAAGAATCTTCACAATTCCAGCTTGAGGGGGGTAGGGGGGTGGCTCAGAATTTACACCCATCACACTGCCGCAAAAAAATTCATTGTACCAGGGTTAGACTGCGAATACTGCTCCCCTCAGAACGAATCCGCAAATTATTTCCCAAATGCTGAGTAAAGAGGTGAGGAGGTTCCAAACTCCAAATCCAGAATGCACCTACTACAGGGCAAAGACTGAAGTTTTCAGGGAAAACACACCACCGATTTTAAAGCTGATTTAATTATATTAACTATTCAGACACCTAATAGCCACATTTGCAACATTCAAGCAATCTTATTTAAGCTAACAATATCACACTGCCCACAGTTCCATTTCACAATACCGTCTGCCTAAAAACGACAACTTGAACTGAAAACTAATACTAAATCAGGATAATCCTTTTCAGTGCCTCCTGCTAATCATTAGGGCAGCGGGATAAGTGAATTGTTCAAGTCTATTGTGCAGCTGCGCTCTCATTCAGTTTCGGAATCTCCCTTGGATATTAGTTCATGCTTGTAGAACCGACCACGCCGTACACTGGGAAACAGTCACATGAACAATGCGTGACTTCCATTGTGCATCAATCCTCCTCTTGTTAGGAGGAAATTAAAAAGTCACGATGGACACACGAAAGTACCGAGAAGGCACGCAGCTGAAGATCTGGTGGGGGATGCATGCGGCACCAGCATGGTCGTGGCACCCGAGTGGAAGTGCAACAAATGCCAACATCTTGTTACTTTTAACGCCTAACTTCCTGCAGCGCTGGAGCAGCCAGCGGCCGCCGGGAAGGCGAGCTCGGCTGCAGCCCTGCGTCGCCGCGCCACGACCAGACCATTCTCTGAGACGCCCGGGACTGGAGCGCCCACCCCCAACCAGGCGCGGACAGACCTCCCGAGCGCAGCCCGGCGCAGCCCGGCGGGAACCCATCAGCGCGGGAACCAGCCTCGAACTCCAGGCGGGGACAGCCGCGAGAAACTGACCTACGCGGTCACCCGGGCTCCCAGAGCAACCGAGGCGGGGGACACGACCGCAGGCTTCCCGTCTGCCCGCCCCACGTCGAGAAAGTGGTCGTCACCGACTCTCGCTGGCACTCCCCGAGGACGCTCGAGCCCGCGTAACGACTGTCTTCGGGGCCCGGGGCCGGGACCAGGGCGGAGCGCGAGGTGGCGCCGCCCCTCCCTACAGCCCGCCCCTGGAATGCGCACCCTCCTGGCGAGCTGGCATCCCGCCCGACCTGTGACCGCAGCGGGGACACGCCCATTTCCCGCCCACTCCCCGCCCCTGCCTGGCCTGCCCACGCCCCCGGCCTGCTCCTGTCCCGCCTGGGCCACCGGCGCTGGTTCCAGGTTTTGCCAACTACTAGCGAGGCGCAAGGCCTTCGCGCTCCTCCCACCACACCCCGAGGGAAGAAGGGGCAGGCCCTACCCCGAGACTACAAGGGACCGCCGTGTGAGCCAGTGGAAGACCCCCGTCCCCAGGCAAAATATAAGTCCTGGGTTAATACTCTGGAAGTTTGTCATTAAGCAATATATGACCCAGCTGCGCAGATTTTTTTCCTTTTTGCTTTGGCTGCAACTCGACCCGTGGGAACTTAATTGGCAATATAAATTAGACAATTTACAAAAAACACCTCCTTTTACTTTCACATGTGAAAGGAAGCCCTTAAAATGCCATACAGGTGTAACCATTATAGAATAGATATGCGTGAGACAAGGATTTACAAAATTTCCTCACCTGCTCCCCTCCAGATTCCATGCACAAGGTGTCTAGTTAGAGGAGTTAGCAAATAGTCTATAACGTGAAGGTTCAAACTCTAGCATAATCCACCGTTTTTGTTTTTTTCTTTTTTTGAGGCAGGGTCTCACTCTGTCTCCCAAGCTGGAGTGTAGTGGTGCGATCTCGGCTCACTGCAGCATCGTCTTCTGGGTTCAAGCGATCCTCCGGCCTCAACTGGACTACAGGCAGGTAATCCAGGCACTGGGACTACAGGCGCGCCCTGCTGCGCCTGGACAATTTTTGTATTTTTAGTAGAGACAGGCTATCCCTGTGTTGCCCAGGCTGGTCTCCAACTCCTGGGCTCAGGCGGTCCTCCTTGCCTCGACCTTCCAAAGTGTTGGGATTACAGGCGTGAGCCAGCCCTGCAGGCCACAGCTTTGCTTTTTAAAAACATTTCTGCATAAAAAGACAGGAAATTACGAGCATCCGAAAACTGATTTCTGCTTTCCTGAATTTTCCAAATGTATTTAATGAACATGTTCTTTTGCAATGAAAAAGTAACAAATAGGTACCGTTTTTTAAAGGACTGCAGTTTTTCCATCAAGTCTAGAATCATGTATTGAGAACCTATCATAGGCCCGTTTGTCATTGTGATACCTGTGAAACAGCATACGGTAGATCTTTTGAAATGATGTTTTTGGATACCACAAGCAATCCTGCTGGTGTATCTCAGACTGGCATCATCTTTTATTAACAAAGCAGGCACTTTACTGGCACAATACTTCAACTGCAAAATGTGTGGTACTAAAGCAGTCGTATTTGTCTGGAAAAGAAGAAACCTCAGGGTTAATTATCTAAGGATATTGAGCCATCTTTTTTTTTTTTTTTTTTTTTTTTGACACAGAGTTTTGCTTTTGTGCAGTGGTGCAATCTTGGCTCACTGCAACCTCTGCCTCCCAGGTTCAAGGGATTCTCCTGCCTCAGCCTCCTAAGTAGCTGGGACTACAGGCGCATGCCACCATGCCCAGCTAACTTTTGTATTTTTAGTAGAGATAGGGTTTCACTCTGTTTGTCAGTCTGGTCTCAAACTCCTGACCTCAGGTGATCCACCCGCTTCAGCCTCCCAAGGTGCCGGGATTACAGGTGTGAGCCACCACACCCAGCCTTGAACCATCTTCATAGCAAAAATAAAGCTACCAAAATAATGACAATAATAATTGGCTACTGAAATAATTTTCCATGATTCCATGAAAGTCTTCATTCTCTCTGTGATGATTTAATTACCTAAATTCACAACTTGCACTTTGCAACTCCCTTCTACAGTTTGTAAATGAAAAACAGATTGCAGTCAATAGAAGGATGAAGTATTAATCACTACAGTTATCAATAAGAGAAGTTCCAATCTTGATAGCATTACTATTTGTACTGTATTTTTAAAGGACTTTATTTGGTATTTCCATAAAATATGCAGAAAAGATATCTCATTGGCATTTATATTACTGACTGCTAGTACAGGTAAAATCACCATGATGTCATAACAGAATTCATTATTCTAGAACACTGTGTCTAATGGAACTCTCTGCGATGATAGGAATGTTCTATAATTCTACCTTGTCCAGTACAGTAGCCACTAGCCACATGTGACTGTTGAGCACTTGAAATGTGGCCAGTGTGACTGAAGGTTTCAAGTTGTATTTAATTTAAATAGCCACATGTGGATAGCAGTTACCATATTGGGCAGTGCAGTTCTAGAATAACAAAACTATCACTAGATTGTCCCCATCATGTCATACTCTATTTTAAGAAACATTTGGCAGAAATAGAACCTCTGGAACTAGTTAATAAATATTTTCCTTCGTATTCCTTTCTGAGCTTTAGGTGGATAGATATTTTAACTTTGCAGATGCCGCATATTAAAGTAACTATTAATATGATCCTTACATATATAAGTAGGAATTGCAATGGAAACTCTGACTGGTTGCGAAACGGGTTTGGGAGTAGCGAACCCTTGGCCCTGTCATTCTCGGGCCTGCCTGACCCACACTGAAAGTGAACAGGTTAACTTTAGACCGGGATGGGCTTCATCAGAATTGCTCATTGCCTAGTTCAGACTGGCTTCACCTTGGACCCTTTTGTTTCAGGAAACTTAGAAGCCCAAATCTTTCCCTCCCCATATTCCAATGACCTCCTTCAGAATGTGATCCTCTTTAGATTGTAGTACCTAATGTCTGTGCCCTTGCAGTTTTGTCTTCAGCCTGAGACATCCCAGAATGCACTTAGTGCATTGCATGTTTTAAAAACACTCCCCTGGTGCCAAGGTAACTTTGAAGTGTTGCAGGAACACGCTAAAGGCTTAAGTCTCATTAAAAGGAGGATTTTATGGACTGAGACTTTGGGGAGGGCTTTGGGTAATTACTGCCTGGAATACTGAAAAGTAGGTCATATGTCATCAGGCAAATGCAGATAAACTGTTGAGTTGAGGGAAATGAATCATTCTCTTATACCTACAAATGAAAGACATTGTAGTTACTATTAACTCCAGACCATCAAAGCTATAAGGTCATTGGGAGGTTTTCTCTCTTAAAAGTGGTCTAAATTTGTTATTTGTCATTTGTGCCATTACACTCAGTTTATTTAATAACAAAAATGAATTGGTATATATTCAGATATTAAATTCTTTTTATTTAGACTTACTTTTGTACCCATCTCTCTTTTCCTGCAGATATGACACACAGGTGTCTAAGCAACTGCCTTTCAACAGTGATTGATTTTGCTGGTTCCCCACACAAAAAGTTTGGAAGAGACCCTTATGTCTTCTGTAGAGTTTCTTGGTTGTAAGCAGCAAGCACTCATGCTGGCTAACTTAAGCAAATAAAGAATATATCACGCAGACATCAAAGAAACAGCTGGAAATCTGGCTTGGCAAAGGCCAGATTAGGGCACTCCCAGGGATGTGGGTAGTAGGAACCAGTCTATAGTTTTTCCTCGGTGCCAACACTGGGAAAGAATATGTTCCAATTATTTTCATTTTCCTATCCTTTTGTCTTTCTTCAGAAGAAGCAAAGTTGAGAGATAGTCTTTCATAGCTTTTCCCATAAGGTATGTGCTCCTTGGGCAACATTTTCAACTCAACCTTTAGCCCTTAGCTTGCGTTTTCTCTTTGTTTTTTCTTTTGAGACAGGGGTCTTGCTCTGTCACCCAGGCTGGAGTACAGTGGCATGATCGTGGCTTACTGCAGCCTCAACCTCCCAGGCTCAAGCTATTCTCCCACCTCAGCCTCCCAATTAGTTGGGACTACTGGTGCAAGCCACCATGCCCAGCTAAGTTTTGTTTATTTTTTATAGAGACAGGGTCACACTATGTTGCCCAGGGTGGTCTCAAACTCTGGTTTGAGCAATCTGCCCACCTTGGCCTCCCAAAGTGCTGGGATTGTGGGCATGAACCACCTCACCTGGCCTATCTTTCTTTATTCATCATGAATATACCCTGCTTAGCCTGGTCAACATGGAGAAACCCCGTCTCTACAAAACAAAAATTAGCCAGGCATGGTGGCATGACCTGTAGTCCCAGCTACTCAGGAGGCTGAGGTGGGAGGATCACTTGAACCTGGTAGGTGGAGGCTGCAGTGAACTGAGATCACATCACTGCACTCCAGCCTGGGAGACAGAGAGAGACCCTGCCTCAAAAAAAAAAAAGAAAAAAGAAATCCGAATATATCCCGCTTTTCTATCCATAATTGTCTGCTCAAGCAGTGTGCCTGACAGTCATATGACCCCTTCTAGGAAGCCTTGGAAAGTCTGCCCTGCCTATTGCCCCTTTTTGAGGACTTCATTATGCAGCCTACAATTCTTGGCGCAGCTGAGGGAGCAAGAGCAGGGCCTCCTAAATGGCACCTTTCTATTAGGCTTAGCAAAGGCCTGGTAAATGTGCTCTGCCCAACAGGAAATCTCTATACTGAGTAGCAGTGAACCATCTAGATTTCTCTCTTGGGTAGGTTTAACCGTGACGCATGCAAAGGACAGTCCTTAGTCAAGGTAGATGCAGAAAGGCTCACAGAGGGAAGTGACAGCAGAGAGAAAGCAGAATCCATGGGACAGCCTGAAGGAGAATAGAGAAAAGATGACCAGGAGCCGCAGAAGCAACAGCAGAGAGAGAATGATTGAGACCCCAGAGTGTGGAAACACTAGGGTAGGGAGCAAAGGATGGTGCCCCCTGCTGAGACGTCCAGAATGGCTGGCTGCAGTTACATCTTCAATAATCTTATGCAGCAGCGCGAGGTCTCTGCTTTTATGTCTCTGTATTGTTGCAGTAAATTCTTACTCTTTATCTGATGTAACCTAAGTGTTTTTCTATTCCTTGAGCCCAGAAAGAGCCTAATACACCATTACAATCCCCTTTCCTGTTCTCATCTCTCCCATTTTAATCTGTAACCAATAACCTTGTGGATACCTCTTTCTTTTCAATAGCCATCTCTTCAGGGTCTCATGCTGCTCTTTGCTCTTCCGACTCTTCTAAAATGCATCTCTTTTCCAGATCCCTACTAACCACCGCTATCTATATCTCAGTCACCTGTCAGCACCTGCTACAGGTCAAAGGCCCCATTCTCAATGAGTTACAGTAGAAGGTGATTTTATTTCATTCACTGAAGTTACAAAGATCAAGGGTAGGAACCTCATAGGCCGGCAGTCTCTGGGCCTAAATTGGAAGTATGAACCAAATCACTGACTCCTGGGTGTTAGATTTGTTAGAGTCGTCAGAAATCATCTAGTTTAATCTGAAGCCTAAAGCCAGACTGTCCTCAACCACATTAGGAAGAGGTTGCCCGCCCCCCACCCCACCCATCTGTGGCTGGGAACTTTCCAGACTGGCAGGTCACTACTTCACACTGCAGCCCAACCGCTTTTTTTTCCAACATTAAGAATGTGGGGCCAGGCATGGTGGCTCATGCCTATAATTCCAGCACTTTGTGAGGTCCAGGCGGGCAGATCGTTTGAGCCCAGGAGTTCAAGACAAGCCTGGGCAACATGACAAAACCTTGTCTCTACAAAAAATACCAGGAAAATAAAAAAAAAAATCTGTGTGTGGTGGCACACAAATGTAGTCTGAACAATTCATGAGGCTGAGACTGGAGGATCGCTGGAGCCCAGAAGGTCGAGGCTGCAGTGAGCCATGATCATGCCACTGCACTCCAGCCACAGAGTTAGAGGCAGTCTCAAAAAAAACAAAAAGGTTTGAAGACGATGGTCATGAGTAGCCTTGTTATTTCTTTTCCATGTTTCAACCCATCTTCATGCTCCAACTAGTTGGTCATGGTAGTCTAACACAGTTAGACTAACACAGAAGTAAACATACCACAACTGTTTCTATGAAGCCAAAGAGGGTAGGGAAGTCTTCTCTTAGTAAGTCCTATGATAATATCAGCTTTTCTAAACTTATGGCCTTTTTTCCATACATATTGTCTCTGACCTCTCCACTGCTCTCTGGTGGTAGCTCACTTAATAGAGACCTGGGAGAAGGAGGTGGTGGAGTTAGACTGGAGAAAGAAAGCAGGGAGTGCAGCAAAGAAGTTATACATTTATATACAAATTCCTAGCCTCATGAAGTTTATAAGCTAATTTGGTAGGCAAAGTATACAATTAAAACTCATAAAAAATTAAGCCATAACAGCCAAAAATGGTAAGTAAAATAAATTCTAAAGGATTTAGGAGGACTAGAATAGAGAAGACATTTAGAAGTAGTGGTATTGGGGGGGCACACCCATGATGGCTGAATAGGAACAGCTCCAGCCTCCAGCTCCCAGCATGAGCCACACAGAAGATGGGTGATTTCTGCATTTTCAACTGAGGTACCGGGTTCACCTCACTGGGGCATGTTGGACAGTTGGTGCTGGTCCGCAGGTGCAGCCCGACCAGTGAGAGGTGAAGCAGAGCAAGGCATCGCCTCACCTGGGAAGTGCAATGGGGAAGGGAATTCCTTTTCCTAGCCAAAGGAAATTGAGACACACACACCTGGAAAATCGGGTAACTCCCACCGTAATACTGCGCTTTTACCAAGGGTCTTAGCAAACGGCACACCAGGGGATTATATCCCACACCTGGCCTGGAGGGTCTGACACCCACAGAGCCTCCCTCATTACTAGCACAGCAGTCTGAGATCTAACTGCAAGGTGGCAGCGAGGCTTGGGGGAGGGGGCACCTGCTATTGCTGAGGCTTAAGTAGGTAAGCAAAGCTGCTGGGAAGCTCGAATTGGGTGTAGCCCACCACGGCTCAAGGAGGCTTGTCTGCCTCTGTAGACTACTCCTCTGGGGACAGGGCACAGCTAAACAAAAAACAGCAGAAACCTTGGCAGAGGTAAATGTCCCTGTCTGACAGCTTTGAAGAGAGCAGTGGATCTCCCAGCATGGAGGTTGACATCTGAGAACGGACAGACTGCCTGTCAAGTGGGTCCCTGACCCCTGAGAAGCCTAACTGGGAGACATCCACTAGGTGTAGACCGACACCGCACACCTCACACGGCTGGGTACACCCCTGAGACAAAGCTTCCAGAGTGAGAATCAGACAGCAACAATTGCTGTTCAGCAATATTCTATCTTCTGCAGCCTCCATGGCTGATACCCAGGCAAACAGGGTCTGGAGTGGACCTCAAGCAAACTCCAACAGACCTGCAGCTGAGGGTCCTGACTGTTAGAAGGAAAACTAACAAACAGAAAGGACACCCACACCAAAACCCCATCAGTACGTCACCATCATCAAAGACCAAAGGCAGATAAAACCACAAAGATGGGGATAAAGCAGTGCAGAAAACCTGGAAATTCAAAAAATCAGAGCACGACTCCCCCTGCAAAGGAACGCAGCTCATCACCAGCAACGGAACAAAAGCTGGATGGAGAATGACTTTGACGAGTTGAGAGAAGAAGGCTTCAGTTGATCAAACTTCTCAGATCTAAAGGAGCAACTATGTAACCAGCGCAAAGAAACTAAAAAACCTTGAAAAAAGATTTGACGAATGACTAACTAGAATAACCAATGTACAGAAGTCCTTAAAAGAATTGATAGAGATGAAAACCGTAACACGAGAACTACATGACAAATGCACAAGCTTCAGTAACTGACTCGTTCAACTGGAAGAAACAGTATCAGCGATTGAAGATCAAATGAATGAAATGAAGTGAGAAGAGAAGTGTAGAGAAAAAAAGAATAAAAAGAAATGAACAAAGCCTCCAAGAAATATGGGATTTTGTGAAAAGACCAAATCTACATCTGATTGTTGTGCCTGAAAGTGACGGGGAAAATGGAACCAAGTTGGAAAACACTCTGCAGGATATCATGCAGGAGAACTTCCGCAACCTAGTAAGGTAGGCCAACATTCATATTCAGGAAATACAGAGAACACCACAAAGATACTCCTCAAGAAGAGCAACTCCAAGACACATAACTGTCAGATTCACCAAAGTTGAAATGAAGGAAAAAATGTTAAGGGCAGCCAGAGAGAAAGATCGGGTTACCCACAAAGGGAAGCCCATCAGACTAACAGCAGATCTCTTGGCAGAAACTCTACAAGCCAGAAGAGAGTTGGGGCCAATATTTGACATTCTTAAAGAAAGGAATTTTCAACCCAGAATTTCATATCCAGCCAAACTAAGTTTCATAAGTGAAGGAGAAATAAAATCCTTTACAGACAAGCAAATGCTTAGAGATTTTGTCACCACCAGGCCTGCCCTACAAGAGATCCTGAAGGAAGCACTAAACATGGAAAGGAACAACCGGTACCAGCCATTGCAAAAACATGTCAAAATGTAAAATCCATTGATGCTAGGAAGAAAGTGCATCAACTAACAAGCAAAATAACCAGCTAATATCATAATGACAGGATCAAATTCACACATAACAATATTAACCTTAAATGTAAATGGACTAAATGGTCCAATTAAGACACAGACTGTCAAATTGGATAAAAAGTCAAGACCCATCAGTTTGCTGTATTCAGGAGACCCATCTCACATGCAGAGACACACATAGGCTCAAAATAAAGGGATGGAGGAAGATCTACCAAGCAAATGGAAAACAAAACAAAAAAAAAAGCAGGGGTTGCAAACCTAGTCTCTGATAAAACAGACTTTAAACCATCAAAGATCAAAACAGACAAAGAAGGCCATTACATAATGGTAAAGGGATCAATTCAACAAGAAGAGCTAACTATCCTAAATATATGTGCACTCAATACAGGAGCACCCAGATTCATAAAGCATGTCCTTAGAGACTTACAAAGAGACTTAGACTCCCATACAATAATAATGGGAGACTTTAACACCCCACTGTCAACATTAGACAGATCAACAAGACAGAAAGTCAACAAGGATATCCAGGAATTGAACTCAACTTTGCACCAAGTGGACCTAATGGACATCTACAGAACTCTCCACCCCAAAGCAACAGAATATACATTCTTCTCAGCAACATATCACACTTATTCCAAAATTGACCACATAGTTGGAAGTAAAGCACTCCTCAGCAAATGTAAAAGAACAGAAATTATAACAAACTATCTCTCAGACCACAGTGCAATCAAACTAGAATTAGGACTAAGAAACTCAATCAAAACCTCTCAACTACATGGAAACTGAACAATCTGCTCCTGAATGACTACTGGGTACATAATGAAATGAAGGCAGAAATAAAGATGTTCTTTGAAATCCATGAGAAAAAGATACAACATACCAGAATCTCTGGGACACATTTAAAGCAGTGTGTAGAGGGAAATTTATAGCATTAAATGCCCTCAACAGAAAGCAGGAAAGATCTAAAATTGACACCCTAACATCACAATTAAAAGAACTAGAGAAGCAAGAGCAAACACAATTAAAAGCTAGCAGAAGGCAAGAAATAACTAAGATCAGAGAAGAACTGAAGGATATAGAGACACAAAAACCCCTCCAAAAAATCAATGAATCCAGGAGCTGGTTTTTTGAAAAGATCAACAAAATTGATAGACTGCTAGCAAGACTAATAAAGAAGAAAAGAGAGAAGAATCAAATAGATGCAATAAAAAATGATAAAGGGGATATCACCACCAACCCCACAGAAATACAAACTACCATCAGAGAATACTATAAACACCTCTATGCAAATAAACTAGAAACCCTAGAAGAAATGGATAATTTCCTGGACACTTACACTCTCCCAAGACTAAACCAGGAAGAAGTTGAATCCCTGAATAGACCAATAGCAGGCTCTGAAATTGAGGCAATAATTAATAGCCTACCAACCAAAAAAAGTCCAGGACCAGATGGATTCACAGCCGAATCCTACCAGAGGTACAAAGAGGAGCTGGTACCATTCCTTCTGAAACTGTTCCAATCAATAGAAAAAGAGGCAATTCTCCCTAACTCATTTTACGAGGCCAACATCATCCTGATACCAAAGCCTGGCAGAGATGCAACAAAAAAAGAGAATTTTAGACCAATATCCCTGATGAACATTGATGCAAAAATCCTCAGTAAAATACTGGCAAACCAAATCCAGCAGCACATAAGAAAGTTTATCCACCATAATCAAGTGGGCTTCATCCCTGGGATGCAAGGTTGGTTTAACACACATAAATCAATAAACATAACCCAGCATATAAACAGAACCAAAGACAAAAACCACATGATTATCTCAATAGATGCAGAAAAGGCCTTTGACAAAATTCAACAGCCCTTCATGCTAAAAACTCTCAATAAATTTGGTACTGACGGAACATATCTCAAAATAATAAGAGTTATTTATGACAAACCCACAGTCAATATCATACTGAATGAGCAAAAACTGGAAGCATTCTCTCTGAGAACTGGCACAAGACAGGGATGCCATCTCTCACCACTCCTATTCAACATAGTGTTGGAAGTTCTGGCCAGGGCAATCAGGCAAGAGAAAGAAATAAACGGTATTCGGTTAGGAAAAGAGAAGTCAAATTGTCCCTGTTTGCAGATGACATGATTGTATATTTAGAAAACCCCATTGTCTCAGCCCCAAATCTCCTTAAGCTGATAAGCAACTTCAGCAAAGTCTCAGGATACAAAATCAATGTGCAAAAATCACAAGCATTCTTATACACCAATAACAGACAAACAGAGAGCCAAATCATGAATGAACTCCCATTCACAGTAGCTTCAAAGAGAATAAAATACCCAGGAATCCAACTTACAAGGGATGTAAAGGACCTCTTCAAGGAGAACTACAAACCACTGCTAGGTGAAATAAAAGAGGACACAAACAAATGGAAGAACATACCATGCTCATGGATAGGAAGAATCAATATTGTGAAAATGGCCATATTGTTCAAGGTAATTTACAGATTCAATGCCATCCCCATTAAGCTACCAATGACTTTCTTCACAGAATTGGAAAAAAACTGCTTTAAAGTTCATATGGAACCAAAAAAGACCCCACATGGCCAAGACAATCCTAAGCCAAAAGAACAAAGCTAGAGCCATCACGCCACCTGACTTCAAACTACACTACAAGGCTACAGTAACCAAAACAGCATGGTACTGGTACCAAAACAGAGATACAGACCAATGGAACAGAACGGAGCCCTCAGAAATGATACCACACATCTACAGCCATCTGATCTTTGACAAACCTGACAAAAACAAGAAATGGGGAAAGGATTCCCTATATAATAAATGGTGCTGGGAAAATTGGCTAGCCATATGTAGAAAGCTGAAACTGGATCCTTTCCTTACTCCTTATACGAAAATTAACTCAAGATGGATTAGGGACTTAAATGTTAGACCTAAAACCATAAAAACCCTAGAAGAAAACCTAGGTAATACCATTCAGGACATAGGCATGGGCAAGGACTTCATGTCTGAAACATCAAAAGCAAGGGCAACAAAAGCCAAAATTGACAAATAGGATCTAATTAAACTAAAGAGCTTCTGCACAGCAAAAGAAACTACCATCAGAGTGAACAGGCAACCTACAGAATGGGAGAAAATTTTTGCAATCTTCTCATCTGACAAAGGGCTAATATCCAGAACCTACAAAGAACTCAATCAAATTTACAAGAAAAAACAAACCACCCCATCAAAAAGTGGGCAAAGTATATGAACAGACACTTCTCAAAAGAAGACATTCATACAGCCAACAGACACATGAAAAAATGCTCATCATCACTTGCCATCAGAGAAATGCAAATCAAAACCACAATGAGATACCATCTCACAACAGTTAGAATGGCAATTATTAAAAAATCAGGAAACAACAGGTGCTAGAGAGGATGTGGAGAAATAGGAACACTGTTACACTGTTGGTAGGACTGTAAACTAGTTCAACCATTGTGGAAAACAGTGTGGTAATTCCTCAAGGATCTAGAACGAGAAATACCATTTGACGCCGCCATCCCATTACTGGGTATATACCCAAAGGATTATAAGTCATGCTGCTCTAAAGACACATGCACACGTATGATTACTGCAGCACTATTCACAATAGCAAAGACTTGGAATCAACCCAAATGTCCACAGTAACAGACTGGATTAAGAAAATGTGGCACATATACACCATGGAATACTATGCAGTCATAAAAAAGGATGAGTCTGTGTCCTTTGTAGGGACATGGATGCAGCTGGAAACCATCATTCTCAGCAAACTATCACAAGAACTGAAAACCAAATACCGCATGTTCTCACTCATAGGTGGAAATTGAACAATGAGATCACTTGGACACAGGAAGAGGAACATCACACACCAGGGCCTGTTGTGGAGTGGGGCGAGGGAGGAGGGATAGCATTAGGAGATATACCTAATGTAAATGACGAGTTAATGGGTGCAGCACACCAACATGGCACATGTATACATATGTAACAAACCTGCACATTGTGCACATGTACCCTAGAACTTAAAGTATTAAAAAAAAAAAAAAAAAAGAAGTCGTGGTATTTACACTTAGCCTTGGCTTTGTATAGGAAACACCAGGAAATGGGAAACGAGTACCCTTAACTCGTTAATTATACTTTAAGCAAGAGCTCAGGGCTGTTTTAGAAACAGATTTTTGAATCACCCACAAATATCCATGATGTTGTATAGCATTACCATCGGAAAGAAGATTGGGATAATGACACATAAAGACTTAACAGACAGCCTGGGCAACATGGAGAAACCCCATCTAAGTGGGAGGATCACCTGAGCCTGAGGAGAACAAGGTTGTAGTGAGCTGTGATTGCACCACTGCACTCCAGCCTGAGAGGCAGAGTGAGCCCTCATCTTAAAAAAAAAAAAAAAAAAGACTTACCAGAACAGATAATTTGTTATTCATCATTGATTAGTTCATTTATTCATAAGTCAGTAAATATATACATATTAACTTAGTAAATGAGATGATTTTGTGAGTGGATATATATGCCAGACACTGTTTTAGGCTTGGTGAGAGATAAAAGATAAATCCAATAACAGTCCTTCTCTTCAAAGACTTAATCTAGTAACACAGATGAGATGAAATAAGACTTGTAAATCAGCAGGTATATGAATAAATTAAAAAATAATAATAACCATGAGAAAAGTACAGATAAAGGAGAAATAAGAGGAAGAAAATTTTTTGGCTTTGTTTTGTTTTCAGTAGGGGATGAACAGTGAGTGCTTTACAGAAAAGGTGGGTTTTAAAGTTGCAATGGTTTGAATGTGTCCCCTAAAAGTTCATGTATTTAAAACCTAATTTCCACTGTAACAGTATTAAGAGGTGGGACCTTTAAGAGGTGATTAGGTCATGATAGCTCCAGCCTCATGAATCAATTATTGCTGTATTTGGGAAGTGAGTTAGTTATCATGGGAGTGGGTTCCTGATAAAAGGATCAAGTTCAGCCTCCAATCCTCCTCTATCTCATGCTGGCACCTCCTCTCCATGTGGTACCCTTCCACCATTGGATGACCCAGCCCTAACCAGATGCAATGCTATGCTCTTGGACTTCTCAGCCTCCAGAACTGAGAGGCAAATACATTTCTATTCTATATGTTACCCAGTTTGTGATATTCTGTGATAGAAGCAGAGAACAGACTAAGACAAAAGTTAAATGCTTAAGATGGATAGGATTTGAACATATGGAAATGATTAAAGAACATGTTATGCAAATGAAATAGTATGAGCAAAACTGACCAAGATAGAGAAGCGTGGACACAAAAGGTAGAGGAGGACCTTGCACATGATAGACCACACAGAAAATGCATGAAACAAAACACTGGCTGGATTCTCAGGAAGGTCCAACAATCTTCTATCCTTTATCCTTCCCTAGTCAGTCCCAAGACAAAGCTAGAGGGACAGGTAGTTGAAGGAGCCTTTGCAATACCCAAGAGTGGATGACAGGTGGGTAGTTCAGATGTAAATTCTGGACTACATATATAAATTTGTGATCATCTGCGTGGAGGTGACATGGCTTCATTTCATATCATGCAGGAGATGGTTTAGGGAGAAAGAGGAATCAAGTCAGAAGAAAAGGAGTTAAAGCTGTGCTTTATTTCCTGCCCTTCAGATAACTTTCTTCACTCTCATTAAATCCCTTTCCCATAGTTCCCTTCCACAGTCTCAACAGGTGACTTGTGACTTCACCTCCTACTTTACCAAGAAAACAAAAGCCATTAGATGAAGGCCTTCCAAACTTACCACCAAACCAACAAACCTTCCAGCACCTATATAATTTCTTCCTTTCCTTTTTCTGTTAAAATGAAAGAGGGATCCTTCCTAAGATTGGAGCTTCCACAGATGTTCATATAATTCCTCCCTTTACCTCTCCAGCAACCTCACTCCATCAACTCGCTCTCTCCTAGATCTTCAAGTGCTCTCAAAATGTACCTGCTACATGAATGTTCTCTAGTGTCTACCATCTTTAAAAACTCTCCTGCCAGATGGTACCCTTTTTTTCATTCCTCCTTCAGAGTTAACTACTTGAAAGAGTGGTCTACACTGGCTCTCTCTATTTCCTCTCCACTCTAACTTCTTGCCCCACAACTCCATTGAAACTGTCCTTGCTGCCAGACACAGTGGCTCATTTCTGTAATCCCAATAATTTGGGAGGCCAAGGCAGGAGGATCACTTGAGCCCAGGGAGTTCAAGACCAGCCTGGGCAACACAGTAAGAGCTCATCTCTACAAAAAAATAAACAAAAATTAGCCGAGCGTGGTAGCACACACCTGTAATCCCAGCTATCCAGAAAGTTGAGATGGGAGGATCATTTTAGCCCAGGTGGTGCAGTGAGCCATGATCATGCTACTGCATTCCAGCCTGGGTGACAGAGTGAGACTCTGTCACTCCCTTCTTCTGAGATGCTCTTCTGTTAGTTTTCCTGAGCTCCTAGTTCTTGGCTTTATCTCTTAATTGTTGAACATTCTGCCTGAAACTCTACTTCCCCTTGCACTCTTCTTAGGAGAGCACGTATACTCCCATGGCTACAATAACTTTCTATACACTCCTGTCTCCCAAGTCTCTAACTGGGGTCCCAGTGTCACTCCCAAGCCTCTGACTTGCACATCAATTAATGAATCTCAACCAAAAGCTCAATTTCTCTTCTTCCCCCCAACCTCTTGTTTCCTTTTTATATTCTTTTTCTTGGAGGTAAGCACTCTCTTTCTCTATCCTCCCCATCCTGGCTTTCTCCCTGCCCCGACAACCCCAATCTATTCTTTACTTTGTAGTCAGAGGATATTTCCAAAATTTAAATCTGATCTATTAATTCCCTTGCTGAAAATTCAACTCAGTTTTTTTTTTGTTTTTTGTTTTTTTTTTTTGGTAGAGACAGTATCTTGCTATGTCACCCAGGGTGGAGTGCAGTGGCTATTCACACATGCGATCATGGTGCGCACTACAGCCTCTAACTCCTTGGCTCAGGGGATCCTCCAGCCTTAGTCTCCTAGTAGCTGGGACCACAGGAGCACCACCAGTCCACTCCCAGCTTCAGCTCTACATCTTTTGGGACATAGTCTAAACCCCTTAGCATCATAAAGCCATGCGTATGTCCAGACTCACCTCTAATCACTATCACCATGGTATTTCACGCTGCAGCAATTTTGAACAACTTTCAGTTCCCAGTATTGACGTGGTCTCTGATGCTTAGAGCCTTTGTCCATGTTGTTCTTTGGTGCTTTGAATGCTTCCCCAGTTTCTTCGTCTTCCTGATATTTATGCTTCATGCAGTCTGAGCTTAAAAATCACTTCTCACCCGGTGCGGTGGCTCACGCCTGTAATCCCAGGACTTTGGGAGGCCGAGGCAGGCGGATCACGAGGTCAGGAGTTCGAGACCAGCCTGGCCAATATGGTGAAACTCCGTCTCTACTAAAATACAAAAATTAGCTGGGCATGGTGATGCATGCCTGTAATCCCAGCTACTGGGGAGGCTGAGGCAGGAGAATGGCTTGAAACCAGGAGGCAGAGGTTGCAGTGAGCCGATTGTGCCACTGCACTCCAGCCTGGGTGCCAGAGCAAGACTCCATCTCAAAAAAAAAAAAAAAATTACTTCTCTCCAAAGGCCTTCCTGACTCCATATGGCTGGGTTAGGGGCCCTTCCTACATGCTGTCCTATTACTTTGTACTTACTCCTATGATCATCACATGGTCTGCAAATGACTCTTGATTTAGCTATCTTTCATCTTTAATCTAGAAGTAGATTGGCCTTTTAGCAGGAATGCCTTGCTTACCAGTTTATTCCCTTTATCTAACATAGTGCATGGCACATATTCAGAAATCAAGAAATCATCGTTAAATGAATGAAATGAACTGGGGCTTTATGTCTAAGATGTTTTATAAGAAGGCAGTATAGGGAAATGGAATGTACACAAAATTTAGAATCAGAAAGTTGGATCAAATCCCAGTTCTCTGTCTCTTAACTATCTATAAGACCACAATGTATTTACCTTCTCTGGATGGAGGGCCACAAGGTGCTAGGCACTGTACTGCAAGCTGGGGATAAAAGGATGAAGACTTAGTAACTGGCATTAAGGAAGCTGAGTTTAAAAAGATGTATATAGAAATAGGTGAGACGTGGGAGGAGAGAACATCCCACATACAGGGAGTGACATGCAAGAAGGACTGTAGTAGGCAAGCAATAATGTGCCTCATTATCAGGAGTGTAGTTCAGTGAGGTTAGAACCTAAGGTGCTAGAGACAGCTGGGGTGAAAAGATGAGACTGGAGAGAGAAGCAGGAGCCATATCTCAAAGGACCCTATACTGTGTCATAAAGTTTGAGATCCATTCTCAGGGCCGTGGAGTTAAAAGCCCAAAGAGTTTCAAGCAGGAGAGTCACAGTACTGGATTTCCATCATAGGGACAAAGCTTGTGGCGATGTGGAGAATGGGTTCAAAGATGGGAATGTTGGAAGCAAGAATACCAGCAAGGAGGCTGTTGCAGGGGGCTCTGTCAATAGATAACAGCGGCTTGAATTTTTGTGGGAACTATGGGGATGGTGCAAAGTATCAGTAGACAGATTCAGGGGATACTTAGGTGATGGGACAGAAGGAACTTGGTGATGGTTGCATGAGAGGGATGAGGGACAAGGAAGATAAAGGATGGCTGCCATGTGTCTGGTCCATGCAACTGGCAAGTAGAGGAGCCATTTCCTGAGGTTGGGAATGCAGATGAAGAGGCTTTTGAACAGTGGATGCTTTAACGAGAGAGCTCTGTTAGCTGAAGGCAGGATGGGTGGAAGGGTAAAGTCTGGAGTCAGGACAAGGAGCTAAGATGTCCCTGCAGTAGTATAGGGGTGAGGTGATACGGCCTGAACTAAGGTGAGCAGCTGGAATAGAAAGAAGAGAAGGGTCTTAGAAATTAAAATAAAATCCTGAGCCCTTTTAGTGACTGAATGAACTCCCTCTTGGCCAAGGGGACTCTAGAAAAAAAACTGAAAAACTGAATTCCTGGCCACGATGGGAAGGGAGGTCAGACATGCCTCATTATACCACATGCCTTTTGGAGGTTAGGTGTAATGACCAGCATTAATGTTAAAATAGAGATAATAAGACTGACAAGGTCAGGCACAGTGGCTCCCACCTATAATCTCAGCACTTTAGGAGGCTGAGGCAGGCAGATCCCTTGAGCCCAGGAGTTTGAGACCAGCCTGGGCAACACAGTGAGACCTTGACTCTAAAACAAATTTAAAAATTAGCCTGGTGTGGCAGTGTGTGCCTGTAGTCCCAGCTACTTGGGGGTGCTGAGGTGGGAGAATTGATTGAGCCCTGGAAATCGAGGCCTCAGTGAGCTATGATTCCCACCACTGCACTCCAGCCCAGGTGACAGAGTGAGATCCTGTCTCTAAGAGATAAAAAGTAAAACGAAGTAGAGGAAGGTTGTGTGGCATTTTTCTAAGGAAAGTTCAGCAAGGTATGGAGCCCAAGCACCCCATCGGAGGAATCCTGTCTCCCAAAAGTAGGCCTACTGAGTAACTGTGCCATACTCTTGCCTGAGAGCTGCCCACGAAAAACGTGGTTTCAGTGCAAGCATAGCAATAGATCTCTGAGCCCAGTAGCTGGAGCCCTCAGTCAATTACTCTTCCTGCTAAGATTGAAGAGGTGCTTTTTCTCGGTCGTCACACAAGAGTCTCAAAATTTAATGTGCATACAAATCACCTGGGAATCTCATTAAAATGCAGATTCAGTAGGTCTGAAGTGCGGCTTAAGTTTCTGTATTTCTAACAAGCCCTCGGATAACATGCTGTTGGTCCACAGACCTCACTTTAAGTAGCAAGGGCCTAGAGAATACTTGAAAGCGTCTTATTCAGGCTATCTAAATGGGTTATTGAGAACTCTTCGCAGGTTTAATGCCTCACCCCTGATGTGCCAGGCAATTCTGTGGAAAACAGATATACACAATTCTAGGTTAGATTTTTGCCATTCAAATAACTCATTCCTCCTTGTGTAAAATCACAGCTGTCAAGCCCTTCTTGTCATACTACTTGTACAATCCCTTTATGATTATCTCTGTATCACCTGCATATGTGCATTCGTTTTTGGTGCCAAGAGAGGGCTTTGACCCTCTATGATGTCAATCATCTCCTTTTCCCCCTCCAATTATTTGGCATGGACAGTATGTTTCCTAATCTTAGGCAAAACGTTTCAAGCCCCTCCTATCAATATTGGGCTCCAAAATCCACCCTACATAGAAAGTTTGGTGCAGCCAGTTATCATAAATTTATCTTCTAGGTGTGAGTTCTCAGGGATTTGGGGATGTGCATCTCCTCCTGATTGCCTGAAGATTTGTGCAGTTACCATCCTGACCCCTTTGCATATCTTGGCTCAATTCCCTATATTGTGTCTACTGCATAAAACAGCAGTTTCATACTTTCCAGAAGCAATGGATTTCTTTCTTCAAAGAATGCTTAAGTAGATTAAGCTGTTATGGCTGAAACAACGAGAGATGAAATTAGAGAGATGACCAGGAACATATCTTGTGAGTTAAGGCGTTTAAGTGTTATCACGAAAGCAAGGGGGAGCAACTAAAGGATTTCAAGGGAGGATACATGAACAGACTTACACAGTTTGATTACTTTGGCAGAGGCGAGAGAGGAGGATAACTTGCAGAAGGTCCAGATGCAATCAGTAAGATTAGGAAGGAGTATGAGGAATACAAGGGCTATCAAGAAATCAGAGTCATCAGAACTTGCTGCCTGGGTATGGAGGTAAGGAATGAAGAGTATAGTATAGTATGTCTTCCAGTTTTCATCTTGGACAATTATGGATGCAAGGGTCCAAGGGTTGCCAATTATTGAACTGAGGAATATAGAAAAAGGAGTAAGTTTAGGAAAAAGTGATTGAGTTCAGTTGTGAACATACTGAGTTTAAGGGAGACAGCCAGTAACCATTTGAGTAAATGGATGTGTACATCACTGGAATCTGTCTGAGAGACCCCGTCTTGGATCCAGGACTGTGTTTTTATTTGCAGAGTATTCTCAGTCTCTGCTTAGGAAACTGCTCAAGGTTTACACCAAGTAGTCTTTTGCAACTGAATTGTCTATACCATCTTGCATTTTTCCAGCACATTCTTCAAAATGTAGGTTGACTACTACACTTGTTACTTTAAATTACTTCTTTTCTTTTCAAAGGGCTCCTTGCATGTCCAAGTTTGGGGCCTTATTCAGGGTTCTCTGTATTGGCTACATGCTAATGCAGGCCAGAGAAATGGGGAGGGTTTTTTTCTGTTCCCTTTGGCAGAGTCATTTCCATTTAGAATTTGAGCTCAAAAGAAGACTTAAAAGGTTATAGCTTTGTGGAAATAGGAATTAATAATAGAAAATCATGGGTGTAATCTGTAGAAGATGGTCTGGGTTGCTATGATATGTGGTTAGAATAGAGGTACTATGTGTAACTAATTGAATATATTGTGCTTTGTTTAGAAGGTTAAGTTTTAACGTGGCGTTTTTCAAACTTGGGTTTTAAAGTTTTAGTGGGGCTGCGGGGAGGGAGGGAGTACTGCTGAGTACTTGGGACTTCAGTCCTATTTCCACTTCAGCCAGAACAATCAGTCCTATTTTCATTTCAGCCAGAACAAATTTGTTTTCCATAAACTTTCATTGAAGAAAAGGTTCCACGGCCTTTTAAAAAAGTGTGAAAACCATTATGTTTGCATAGAAGCTGTAAGAAATATGAAAAAGTCAGTGAAGAAAGAGTTCAGGGATGGGTGTGGTGGCTCACACCTGTAAACTTAGGGCTTTGGGAGATTGAGGATGGCGGATCATTTGAGGCTAGGCGTTTGGGACCAGTCTGAGCAACAGTGAGACCCCCAACTCTACAAAATATAAAAATAAATAGCTGGGTATGGTGGCACATGCCTATAGTCTTAGCTACTAGAGGAACTGAGGCAGGAAGATTGCTTGAGCCCAGGAGGTTACAGTGACTTATGCTGATGGACCAAATATATGACAGTGGTCTCATAACACCACTTGCATGTCCAATACCGTATTTGTAATATGGTATTTGTACTACCATACCTTACGGCATTTGTACTACCATATTTGTACTGTATCTTTTCTTTGTTTAGATACATAAATACCATGTGTTACAACTGCCTATTCGGTACAGTAACATGCTGTACAGATTTGTAGCTTAGGAGCAACAGGTGATACATAGCCCAGATAAGTAGTAGGCTACACCATCCAAGTCTATTACTCTATGAAGTTCACACTGTCACGACGAAACCGCCTAAGGGTAAATTTCTCAGAACTTATCCAATCTTTAAGAGATTCATTACTGTACTTCTGGTTCAGGTTTACTTTTGTTCCCTTCACATCTTAGCCCCTTAAAGGCAATGTATGACATATGATTTTGCATCTCCCATGTTTAGCACGGTAAGAACCTAATAAATGTCTGTTGAATTAATAAATCCACAAGGCTTATACTCATTGTAAGTGGAATTCTCTACAGCTGTTGAACTCCTAACTCTGCGAAGAGTTTTATTTTTCTGTACAATGATTTATCTTAAGAGAACAGTTTTAAAGGGGGCCAGAAAAATAACCATGATTAAGGAAGAAAGATGTAGTATTTTGAGTTTTTGTGTATTATGTGTGAAGAAAAGTGAAGCAAGCAAGGATGCCTTGCAATCAAGAGAATAACTGCCAGATTGAGGTGTCTTGAATAAGGTGGTTGATATAATTCATAACCAACGTATTAGAATGTCATGGAACGTGTGTTATCGGCGAGGGAGTAATGGCAAACTGATTCATTTTCTGGGAAAATGAATCAATGCTCTAGTTGACTGGCATAACTACTATCTCGCACAAAAGTTGCCCCCACAATATTCAAGGAGACTAAAGAAAACGATCGCAATACAACAGTGAATGGGAGAATAAGGTTTCTCCTCACGCTTTCAAAATTACCGCCAGCCTTCTCTGTTCTCCAGTTTTGGTGAATCAGACCTAACTTTGCCAAAATCCGACAAAACTTGAAACATGTTAAAAACAAACACACAAAACCTTTGCCTGGGAATGTAAAGACGAGTCTGGGGCTGTGGACTGGGGTTTGAGTCCCTTCCCGGGACGCGGCGGTAAATGACTCCCCAAAGTCTCCTGGCGTTCCGATGGCGCCAGGGCCGCAATGGGCAAGCAAAAGCCCCCCGCCCCGGCACATTCCCAGGAGACAGAGCCAAGAAAGCCTCCCGCAGCAACTCCGGAGGGCCGGCTTTCCCTGTGTCTTTGCCCTACGGGAGAGTGGAAATGCGGGAGGGAGGCCCCAACGGAGAACCCCACAACAAACCCGGGAGCCCGGCGCCCCTTGCATCTTTCGGCCCGCAACCCGGAAGCAGATGCCGGCTGCGCGGCGTGGCAGCGTTGCGGTTCCGGGTCCGGCCGCGCCGGAGCCAGCTCTCGGCTCGCAGCCGCAGCGCCCCGCCCCCGCGCTCCGGACCTGGCAGGCGGCGGCTGCAGGGCCGGTCCCTGGGCCACATGGCTGAGGGGGACGCAGGGAGCGACCAGAGGCAGGTGAGGCCCCGGCGGGGTGCCGACTCTCCAGGCTCGGCTCGGGCTCGCCTCGC
This sequence comes from Papio anubis, assembly GCF_008728515.1. Classification (NCBI taxonomy): domain Eukaryota; kingdom Metazoa; phylum Chordata; class Mammalia; order Primates; family Cercopithecidae; genus Papio; species Papio anubis. Next base: position 16,593,715 of record NC_044994.1, read on the forward strand.
CACCCCAGTCCTCCTCAGCCGAGGGGCACTCCGCCCGGGGCAGCTCCGGGTTCCGCCAGCACTGGCCACGCCATTTGCTCCACCGCGTTCCATTTTTCCGGCGCTTCCCCTCGGCGAGCGCTCTTAGGCCGGCAGCTCCTCGGCGGTCGCGGGCTGGGCCTGTCTCGGACGGTGTCCTCGTCAACCATTAACACGCGACTAAGCAGCTCTGGGCCGAAGGCAAAAACCAGGGTTTCGCTCCCCACCCTGCCGCCGCCGGGTCATCTTGGACAAATCACTTAAGAATTCGGGTTTCCCCCTTTGCAAAATGGGCAATAGCCTAGACCCTGCACGTCCCCGAGAGCCCACCGAATCTCACTCCTTCTGGTCCTTGGCATCGAGCTTTCCCTGTGCCTTGTTCACGTGGGCGATCATATGTCTTTTCCTACAGGGCTGTGAGTACAAAATGAAATGCTGCGAAGTCGAATGGATGCTTTGCTTCCCATCTTTTCCCTTTAGGTCCTCCAGTTATTTTTCTGTTTTAACCCCAAGCCCAAAGAATAATTTATGAAATGTTTTAAGGGTTTGATTGCCACCCACCCACCCATCCAGTCCTTGTGTATCCCCTCCCCACCTCCCCACCACACAAAATTTAATTCGAAAGAACCAGTGAGACACCCAGGAGGAGTACACAGATAATGTGGGGCAGAGCTATTGGGGGTAGGAGTCAGGGGTGGAGATTACCTGTTAAAAAAGAGAAGGTGGAACAGAGAAGATAGGTTTATCTTTTCATGTGTGAATGGTCATTACAGAGTATGGGAGTGCATATATATTAAATTTTGGCTCAGTAGTGGCCAAAAGCACAGTAACGCAGTAGCAAGCCTGGCTGCAGTCATTGGAGTAGCACCTAGCAACCCCCCAGAGAGTAGAACACGGTGACCTGCTCTTAAGAAACATTTGGCCTGGTAAGGCTCGTCTAGGAATCTTTTATCTATGCTGGTAATGTTGAATGCGAATACCTTATAAAGTAGTAAGAATAGGATTTTAAGATATGTACATTTGTTGACTTTTTAAAACATCAATTTCTTTCAGAATGAGGAAATTGAAGCAATGGCAGCCATTTATGGCGAGGAATGGTGTGTCATTGACGACTGTGCCAAAATATTTTGTATTAGAATTAGCGACGATATAGATGACCCCAAATGGACGCTTTGCTTGCAGGTACTTTTTCCCCCTTCCCTGCAGCCATCTTTCAGTTACAATATTAACTATATGGTTGACTTCTGTATTCTAGTGATTATTTGTGTTGTTTTCTAAATTGTTGTTGGCTTTTGTCAATGGTGAAACACGTGGGCAGTTACATCTCAGATCACTTTCAAATCATACATTGATTGATAGTTTCAATCTTTCTAATCCAGTTCTTTTAATCATTTAAAAGTGTTAATGTACCCTTGAGAGACTGTAGTTTTTCTTCCCTTCATTATTCTCTTCATCTAACAGGAAAGGGTCCAAACCTGGAAAGATGCCTAACATTTAAAAGGAAGGAGAGGTTAATAATGTGGATGACTGGTAGAGGAGACACTCATTTCTTTATTAATTGAGAATCAATGATCAATTATCAGTTGTAATTAGGATAAAATAAATGAAAAGGTCAGCTATGGCTTTTCTTAGTGCTTAATCTTTGATGACTGCTTGTATGTACTTTCAGCATAAAGGAGGCAAAACAGTTTTTGCCAGTGTTTGTTTTTATAATACTGATTTGCAAAGAAGTATGTGTATGGTTCTCTATTGTATGTTAGCTGTTTCATATAGTTAATAGTGTTTCCTAGGATTTTTGTAGTATTTCTTTTGAAATACTGAAAAGTGCCCAGAAAATATTATAATGCCACTCCATCCACTTGGGGTCAGGGTATAATGTCCATATTTCAGTTTTCCTTTTCCTTTCACCTCTGTCCTCCTTGCCCTTTTTGTCCGGTTGCTAGCTTTCTAAATATGGTTACTTTTGAACCTTGATGAAGTGTAAACAGATGTTTTTGAACCTGCATTGTAGGTGATGCTGCCAAATGAATACCCAGGTACAGCTCCACCTATCTACCAGTTGAAGTAAGCTGTATTTCTACATTTATATTGTTATAAAAAGATTATATTTTGAAAGATGTTTATACTGTACTTTGCATTTACGGGAAATATCTTTCTTATTAAAATGTATATAGAAATTAAAAATACCTTTTGGGTTTGGTATAGAGCATTTAAATAAAAATTAAATTCTATAAAACAGTGGAATATGCCACTTTGTATGAAAGAGAATCACAAGGTTCGTAGAGGTGAAGTAGCTGCAGAATTGTCTTTAGAGATGAGGAAGGAAACCTTCCTCTTGAGCCTAGTAATCTAGAAACCTTGGCCGTTAGAGTTTCTCCAAACCTAGTTCTCCTGACCTAACCACAGTTCCTTGATGTACATGTAAGACTGCGTGCCTTCCAGGAGTTACTTATGGTGCTTCTGGTGTTTCTCCCTGCCCCTTTCCCCATTGATGTTGACGAACCGTCTTCTTAGAAGCCCAAGCTTAATCTTTTATGAGTCATGACCTGTTGATGCAAGTGATATTTCATCTACCTTGGCCTCGTCACCCAGTAATATGTATAAACCCTTGGGAACAGAATTGCATAAACTCAATTACTAGGCTGGTCTGATTGTAGACCAGTAATTGATTTATAACCAGTAATTGATCACAACTGGTTAGATTACTTTGTTTCTTCACTCCCACTGCTTCACTTAATTAGCCTTAAAAAAAAAAAAAACTCAATTACTAGAATTTTTACCTATTAGTTTTTTTGTGCACATATTTTAAAACCATAGCATTAATGTTTACTGTTAATAATGGTTCTGTAAATTTTTATTTTTATTTATTGCAAATGATAGATATAGAACGCTTGTAAACATAAATATCCTTTTCAGAAATTTTTTTTTTTTTTTTTTTTTGAGATGGAGTCCTGCTCTGTCTCCCAGGCTGGAGTGCAGAGGCGTGCTTGGCTCATGCAAGCTCCACCTCCTGGGTTCATGCCATTCTCCTGCCTCAGCCTCCTGAGTAGCTGGGACTAGAGGTGCCCACTACTGTGCCTAGCTAATTTTTGTATTTTTGGTAGAGACGGAGTTTCGCCATGTTAGCCAGGATGGTCTTGATCTCCTGACCTCGTGATCCGCCCGCCTCGGCCTCCCAAAGTGGTGGGATTATAAGCATGAGCCACCGCGCCTGGCCAATTTTTAAACCATTAAAACAGAGTAATTTTGGTGTGGGTTTTGTCATGGTTTCTTGGGAAGGCTGAATGAATTAATGCTAATTAAAGCATTTTGTGACTATATAGATTTATACAAATATAAGACCGTTTTATGAAAATAATTTTTTAAAGCCAAAAAAAATTTGTTTGTCATATAATCAGTAATTTGAGATATAAACATAATTCTTGAATAATCTTCTTAATTGTTTTATTTAATCTTAGTGCTCCTTGGCTTAAAGGGCAAGAACGCGCGGATTTATCAAATAGCCTCGAGGAAATATATATGTAAGTGACAGGTAATTTTTAAAAAATAATTCTGTTAGTGATTGTATTGTGGGCTTTTGTTGAACCTGTGAACCCTTTGTTAGAACCTTTCTAAACTTTTTAAAGCTACTTCTGCTTTAACAAAAAGAATTCACTTGAAGAGACCTTGAAAGGTTAGTTATATAATTTTATATATACATTTGATAGCTTCTACTTAGATACAAAAATACAGCAACATTTAGAGCTAATAACTATAAAAAACACTTAGCCAAGCTGGGTATGATGGCGTAGGCTTGTAATCCCAGCTATTCAGGAGGTTGAGATGGGAGGATTGCTTGAACCCAGGAGTTCAAGACTAGCCTGGGCAATACAGTGAGACCCCCATCTCAAGCTCAATAAATTAAAAAAAATTATTTGCTAAAAGGATCTTAATTAAAAAAAACACTTAGCCAACTGTGAAAGTAAATTCAGAGATACTGCTCTTGATTTGGTATTTTCATAGGCTATGTAGAATGAAATTGATAACAGAATCCTAAGTGTAATTATGTATTAAATGTCTATGTACCTTGAGTGGTAATTTCCCTTGTATTAGGCCATAAGACTCAGAATCTCTTGATGGGCTATATTTTTCGTTCATTCCTTCATTCAATAAATATTACATGGCAGGCACTGTACTAGATCCTGGGTGCAGGTATGGCTAGCATGAACAGAAGTGCCCTTTATCATGGCAGTTAGAATTTCTGGTGGGGGAGAGGTATTACTTATAACATTGTAAAAATGAATATAACAATAACTGTGGTAAGTTCTATGAAAGGAAGATATGCCAAACTAATTGAATTTGAAACAAGACCTGACATAGTCTAGGAGGTGAGGGATGGCTTGTTTGACTTAAAAGCAGAGTTAATTAGGGAATGATAATTCCAGTGAGAGGCCACAGCACAAGGCTTGGTGTCAGGGAGCTCGGCACGTTGTAGGAAACAGTGATGGTGATATGCAGTGGTAAGAGACAGGATGAGATGGAGGGAATATGGTAGGAAAAGGACCTGGAGAGGTAGACAAGACAGGTCCTCCAGAGTTTTGTAGGTTATGTTAAAGATTCTGTCTTTATGCTAAGAATAGTTGGAAGTAGAGAAGGGTTTTAGGTAGTAGGGTGCCGTGATAAGATTTTCTCTGTTTTTTTGAGACAGGTTCTTGCTCTCTTGCCCAGGCTGGAGTGCAGTGGCACAATAGTGACTCACTACAGTCTTGACCTCCGAGGTTCAAGCGATTTCTCCCACGTCAGCCTCCCGAGTAGCTGGGACTATAGATATGTGCCACCATGCCCAGCTAATTTTAATTTTTTTTAATTAAATAATTTAAAAAAAATTTTTTTGAGATGGAGTCTTGCTCTGTCGCCCAGGCTGGAGTGCAGTGGTGTGATCTCTGCTCACTGCAACCTCTGCCTCTCAGGTTCAAGCAATTCTTCAGCCTCAGCCTCCCGAGTAACTGGGACTATAGGCGCCTGCCATCACGCACAGCCAATGTTTATATTTTTAGTAGAGGCAGGGTTTCACCATGTTGGCCAGGCTGGTCTCGAACTCCTGACCTCAAATGATCCACCCACCTTGGCCTCCCAAAGTGCTAGGATTACAGGCACGAGTCACCATGCTCTGCCTTCAGCTAATTTTTTTAAAAATTATTTTTTTGTAGAGATGGAGCCTTGGTTTGTTGTCCAGGTGGTCTCAAACTCCTGGCCTCAAGCAGTTCTGCCTTGGCCTCCCAAGGTGCAGAGACACAGGTTTAAGCCACTGTGTCTGGCCATGATAATATTTTCATTTAAAAAAGATCATTCTAGGGCCAGTGTGGTGGCTCACACCTGTAAACCCAGCACTTTGAGTGGCTGAGGCAGGTGGATCATGAGGTCAGCAGTTCGAGACCAGCCTGACCAACACGGTGAAACCCCGTCTTTACTAAAAATACAAAAACATTAGTTGGGCATGGTGGCGGGCGCCTGTAATCCCAGCTACTTGGGAGGCTGAGGCAGGAGAATCGCTTGAAACTGGAAGGCGGAGGTTGCAGTGAGCCGAGGTTGCGCCACTGCACTCTAGCCTGGGCAATGAGAGCAAAAACTGTCTCAAAAATAAATAAATAAATAAATAAATAAATAAATAAGATCATTCTATTTCTGTTTGAAGTAGTGTTTGGAAGGTAGCAAGAGTAGATGTGGGACATCAGGGGGCTAATGCAGTTGTCTAGAGAAGATATAACTATGATTTAGATTAATTTTAATGAAATAATTTAGTAAAATAAATAATGTTCTGGAATATCAGTTTTACTGTAATCCAGGATCTAGTAAGGATTGTATTATATGTTCTAGGTGGCCACTCCATTTGGTACAGTGACAGTCCCTCTTTGTGTCCCTGGGATCCAGGCCAGGTTTCTTTTCCTTCCAAAATATTTAATTAGAAAATGGTAAGTTGTTGTGGAATCCATTCTACTTATTCCTGCCTAGAGCAAGTATGGTCTTTCTTGGGTCCCCATTTAGTGATTCCATCATCCTTGGCGGAAGTATAAGTATTTCCTTAATTAAATGTTTTCTGAGATCTCTTCCTAACATTATTGGCCACTCCAACTTTTGTGCCCCCAACAAACTTCTTTCTATAATCCTCTCTTATTTGCCAATTTATCTGCCCACTACCCCCAGCCCCCGAATAGAATAAGATCAGTATACTGCGGATTTGTTCACCATTAACACCAGAATTGTTCATGTAGTGGCCATTTTTCAGCTCTTACCTAACTTTTGGTGATATTGACCACTCCCTCCTTGGAAATCTTTCCACACTTAACTTCCATCATGTTAATCACATTCATCAGTTAGCGTTTTTTCTTACCCGTGTACAATGTCATACACTCAGAAGTGGCTCTTCACTTGCCTATCCCCTATCCCAAACATCCTCCTTTTACTAAAAGATACCTTCCTACAGGACACAACTTTCCTTTTCTCTTTAACTAGTTCACTTGAGCTATTTGAGACTTAGGAAGTGTCAGAAATTATAGTTTGTTCTAATGGTGGGATATGGTGTCTTGTTTATTAAACGTGCTCGAATAACCTTGGTCCAGTGGTTATTATTTTCACACATGTAGTCTAAATAGAAATATACGTCTTACTTGTAAAACTTTTTTTTTTTTTTTAAATAGGGCCTCACTGTATTGCCCAAGCTAGCCTTGAACTCCTGGGCTCAAGCCTCAAGTGATCCTCCTGCTTCAGCCTCCCAAGTAGCTGGGACTACAGGCACATACCATCACACCTGGATTTATTTTTAAAACTTTTATGTGACAACTTTTTTTTTTTTTTTTCTGAGACTGAGTCTCGCTCTATTGCCCAGGCTGGAGTGCAGTGGCGCGATTTTAGCTTACTGCAACCTCTGCCTCCCAGGTTCAAGCAATTTTCGTTCCTCAGCCTCCTGAGTAGCTGAGATTACAGGTGAGCGCCTGTACACCTGGCTAATTTTTGTATTTTTAATAGAGATGGGGTTTCAGCATTTTGGCCAGGCTGGTCTTGAACTTCTGACCTCAAGTGATCCACCTGCCTCGGCCTCCCAAAGTGCTGGGATTACAGGCATGAGCCACTGCGCCTGGCCTTTGTGACAACTTTTAATCATATTTTCCATATAATTCCAGCAGAGGGCAGCAAGGGAAAAATACAGGTTTTTAAAAATTAAACATGAGCCAAGTGTGGTAGCTTTTGTTTGTAATCCCAGCATTTTCGGAAGCCAATGTGGGAGGATTGCTTGAAGCTAGAAGTTTGAGACCAGCCTGGGCAGCATTGTGAGACTTTCCCCATCTCTATAGAAATTTAAAAAATAAAAATTAACTGGATATGATGGGGTGTGCCTGTAATCCCAGCTACTTGGAAGGCTGAGATAGAAGGATCACTGGAGTCCAGGAGGTCGAAGTGAAGTCACTGCACTCCAGTCTGGATGATAGAGTGAGACACTGTCTCAAAAATAAATAAATAAAAAGTAAGTCTGTGAAGAAGAGACTCTTTAGAAGAGCAGTCAGTAACTCAGGAGGGATATAGTGGAGGCCTTTATTAAGGCAACAAGAATACGAATGGAGAAGAAGGTCAGTTAAAGAAATACTTAAAAATATATTGGCCAGGCGCGGTGGCTCATGCCTGTAATCCCAGCACTTTGGGAGCCTGAGGCAGGCGAATCACCTGAGGTCAGGGGTTTGAGAGAGACCAGCCTCACCAACATGGAGAAACCCCATCTCTACTAAAAATGCAAAATTATCCAGGCGTGGTGGCGCATGCCTATAATCCCAGCTACTTGGGAGGCTGAGGCAGGAGAATCACCTGAACCCAGGAGGCAGAGGTTGCAGTGAGCTGAGATCACGCCATTGCACTGCAACCTGGGCAACAAGAGCAAAACTCCGTCTCAAAAAAAAAAAATATATATATATATATATATAAGCTAGGATTTGGTGATTGATTAGGTTAGTTTGGTTATTGTACCTACTTTTTTTTTTCCTGAGATGGGGTCTCTCTCTGTTACCTAGGCTGGAGTGCAGTGGCATGATCGTAGTTCACTGCAACCTTGACCTCCTGGGCCCAAGTGATCCTCCTGCCTTAGCCTCCCGAGTGTCTGGGTTTATAGGTGTGCCACCACTGGCTAATTTTTGTATTTTTTTTTGTAAAGAAAGGGTCTCGCTACCTTGCCCAGACTTATCTGAAATTCCTGGCCTCGTGTGATCTATCTGCCTCTGCATGTCAAAATGTTGAAATTACAGGCATGAGCTATTGTGCCCAGCCCTTAATTTTTATTTAAATATTTTGCATATGAATATTTTGAATAAATGAAAATATTTTGATAAAAAGTAAATACATTTAAAATACTTAGAATATGATACTATTTAAGATAAAATGAAAAGGATTACAAGTTTTTTATAGTATTTGATTTTGTGAATTTCCATTATAGCAATATTTAATTTAGAATCCAAGAAGATAATTTTTGAAATTTTCTACATCTCTTCACCTTTTGATGCATCATGGAATCTTAGGTTTTAATGTTGGTGAGTGAGGCTTCTTGAATCAAAAATTACATTGGATAAAGTTAAACAGACAAGGAATACTGTATTCAAGGCCCCTGCAATAAGGGAAAGAGGCCAGAACTAAGTGTAAACTCAACTCCTCTGAAACAAAAGGCAGATGGGTTTTTAAGGGCCAGGATGAGCTAGTGCAAAAGTACTGAAAGATATTATGTGGGACCATTAATCGGGTGTGTTGGGCATATTAAGTCATTGTTGAGTCTGCAAATATTTCTCTTTGTAAGTAGGCCATGTGTGTTTACTAATACGTACCCATTGAAGTTAGCCTCCTCTACTTCCACAGAGACTGGAAGATAAGGGCAGTGTCTTCTTTGATGATGTGTTTCAAAGGGATGGTTCCCAGGTCCTTGAGAAAGACATTTCCTGGGTTGTAAAACCAATTAAAGTTTTCTATAAAACGATTTACATATATCTCAAAGAGACAGAGAAGGAATTTACAATGACAAGTTCTGTAAAGAAAATGCTCTAAGAAAAGGGAGGCAAGGTCCTAGAGTCAGGAATGGGCCCATATAAAGTTTAGTCTAGCTGAGGTTAAGGCTGTTTCAGTCAGACTTTTGGAGTCAGTTTTTAAAATAGTGGCATCTCTTTGTGTCTATTTTCTCATCTGTAGAAAGGGGATAATATTGTCAGCATTAAACTAGCAGCTATCTTTTTTTTATTCTTTAAATTTTTTTTTTTTTAGTTTTTTGAGTCTTGCTGTGTTGCCCAGGCTGGAGTGCAGTGTCACAATCATAGCTCACTTCAGCCTCCAAACTTCCGGGTTCAAGTGATCCTTCCACCTCAGCCTCCTAAGTAGCTGGGATTATGGGCACCCATCACTGTGCCTGGCTAAGTTTTTTAATTTCTTGCAGAAACGGAGCCTCGCTTTGTTGCCCAGGCTGGTCTCAAACTCTTGGTTTTAAGCTATCTTCCTACAGTACTGAAAGTATAGGTGTGAGCAACCACATCTGGCTGGGTTTTTTTTTGTTTGTTTTCTGTTTTTTGTTTTTTTTTTGTTTGTTTGTTTTTGAGAAGGAGTCTTTTTCTGTTGCCCAGGCTGGAGTGCAGTGGCACGATCTCCACTCACTGCAACCTCCACCTCCCAGGCTCAAGCAATCCTCCCACGTCAGCTTCCTGAGTAGCTGGGATTACAGGCACCACCACATCTGGCTAATTTTTGTATTTTTTTTGTAGAGAAGGGATTTTGCCATGTTGCCCAGGCTGTTCTCGAACTCCTGAGCTTAGGTGATCTGCCCACCCTGGCCCCCCAGAGTGCTTTGATTACACTACACCCGGCCCTGGACTGTTCTTATTTTAAAAAGCATCTCTTCCAGCTTATAATATTGAAAATTAGGTGACAGAAACTCAGATCAAATGATCAGTTTAACTTTACACAGCTTAGTGCATTTTAGTGAATAGCTTTACTGTTATATCAACCAATACAAGTATTTAGTTTTAGTACTAAGAATTGTAGTGATGTGGGGTGTGATGGGGAGGATTTGAGGGTACAGAATTATTTGAAAACGTTTTTTTTCTGTCTGCTTGTTTTGAAAGTTTCAGTGGGTGCTGATGAGTAGTAATAAAGAGAGATAATGGTTTCAAGGGAAACTGTTAGAGGAAAGAGGTGAAGTGTTGCTGTATAGTAGTGTGGTGATATCTTTAAACACATACCATACTTATCTACAGTTAGTGTCTTTCTCTAAAGAGCAGATGCTTGGGCCTTTATTTTATTGCTGTTGCCATCATTTAACATAACTATGGACATGACTTCAAAACCCGTGACACATTCTTTTTCTCAGTGATCCTTTGAGATGGATTTAGTTACCCGGGACAACCAAATATCATTTGGAACCAAAATTTGTCAATTTAGGCAATAGAATATTTATTTAGGCAATAGAATATTAGGCAATAGAATGTTTTGTCAGAAACAAGATATGAATATAAAATTGTTGAATTGTCTTTTAGGTCTTGTAAATTGACTCCCTGAAGGAGTTCCCCATATGCTTTGCATTCTTTGTTGTTGAGATAACTATACTAAATGATAAGGGTACCAAATAAGTGGTTTGAAATTCTTTAAAAAGTTTAAAAAAATCAAGCAATGATCATACTGAAAGATTGTATCCACTTACAGAAACTAAGTCACATTTATATTTCTCTAATCCATCTAGTTTGGAAATGTTTATTCCCCTCTTTAGTTACCACTCTTCTGCTTATTTTAAAGTTAGCCATGTTAATTTTGGAGTTGACTGGAATTTTTAAGGTTGCTATAACCTGTATTAAATACTCAGACACAAATGTTGATAAACCCCAGGTTTTTATAAATTATTTTAAAAAAGAAATGGTTAGATTGTTTATAATGTCTTTGATTGTAAACGTCAATATCTTCTTGAATTTGAGAAGATGATTTTTGAAATAACAAATTTTGTTTTCCCTGAATTTTGTTTAGACAGAATATCGGTGAAAGTATTCTTTACCTGTGGGTGGAGAAAATAAGAGATGTTCTAATACAAAAATCTCAGATGACAGAACCAGGTAGGATTGAAAAATATTATCAATAGTCTTTTAACTTATAATTACATTTTTATGTAGATACTCTAATTGAAATTTAATATGAAAATCTGTATTCTGGTTTAAGGTTTGTATATTATAAAATCCAAGTTTCTCTGAAAAGTTTCATTACTTATGTAATTATAGTTATTTCTTTCTATAAGGTTTAGCGTCTTTGATTTCATATTATAGTATTCCTCCTTATCTGAGATTTCACTTTCCATGGCTTCAGTTACCTGTGGTCAACTGTTGTCTGAAAATATTAAATGGAAATTTCCAGAAATAATTCATAAGTTTTAAATTGTGTGCCATTCTGAAAATATTATGAAATCTTGGGCTGTGCCATTCTATCACTTCATCTCATCACATAGGCATTTATAATTTTACATCATCACAAGAAGGGTAAGTGCAGTGCAATAAATATATATATACACACACACACACACATATATATATATATATGGTTTTTTTTTTTTTTGAGACAGAGTCTTGCTCTGTTGCCCAAGCTGGAGTGCAGTGGCGTGATCTCGGCTCACTGCAACCTCCGCCTCCCGGGTTCACATCATTCTCCTGCCTCAGCCTCCGCAGTAGCTGGGACTACAGGTGCCCGCCACCACGCCCGGCTAATTTTTTTTTGTATTTTTAGTAGAGACGGGATTTCACCATGTTAGGCAGGATGGTCTCGATCTCCTGACCTCATGATCTGCCTGCCTCAGCCTTCCAAAGGGCTGAGATTACAGGCATCAGCCACTGCGCCTGGCCTCAAAGTATGTTGTTATAATTGGCCTATTTTGGTTTTAATTATTGTTGTTAATCTCTTACTGTGACTAATTTACAAAATAAACTTTATCATAGATATGTATATATAGGAAAAAACAGCATATATAGGACTCAGTACTATCTGTGCTTCGAGGCATCCACTGCAGGGTCTTAGAACATATCCCTTGCAGATAAAGAAGACTCCTGTATACTTTTATAGAAGTAGAATTTTATGGTGAAAGAACTTGGATCGAAAATTTCTGTTCTCTTTGACTATAGTTAAGGTAATGTGAACTTTGTAACTTTCCTCATGAATTATTAGACTACATAAATGAGATATTTCTTTCTTTCTTTCTTTTTTTTGAGACAGAGTCTCAGTTCATCACCCAGGCTGGAGTGCAGTGGTACGATCTCGGCTCACTGCAACCTGTGCCTCCCAGGTTCAAGCAATTCTCCTCCCTCAGCCTCCCAAGTAGCTGGGATTACAGGTGTATAACAACACGCCTGGCTAATTTTTGTCTTTTTAGGAGAGACAGGGTTTCACCATGTTGGCCAGGCTGGTCTTGAACTCCTGACCTCAAATGATCCACCTGCCTTGGCTTCCCAAAGTGCTGGGATTACAGGCATGGGCCGCTGTATCCAGCTGAGATATTAATTTCAAATGAGTCTAGTGTTTATAGAAAAAGAATTTTGGGAAGCACAGTGACCAATATTAGGATATAGAAATTAACTTTGCAGTTGAATTTTTTATTGAGATATAATTTATATGTCATAATTACCCTTTTAAAGTGTACAGTTCAGTGGTTTTTAGTATTCCCATTGTTAGGCAGCCGTTACTACTAATTTTAAAACATCTGAACATTTATATTTTGCTCTATTATTAATCTTCTATTGAATCATTTAAGTATATGAACAACATGGAGGTTTTCAGTGTTTCCTCTTACTTCACTTGCTAGTCTTTGTTTCACTTACCACAAAGGCCTTTGAGAGGGTGAAATACTCTATTTAACATGTTATTTCCAAATAGGATGTTCTTGTTACACTGCTAGAATTGTTTTTAATATGAGAAAAAGAGGGATTAAAAAAGAACTATAATCCCAGCACTTTGGGAGGTCGAGGTGGGAGGATTGCTTGAGCCTGAAAGATCAAGGCTGCAGTGAGCTATGATCATGCCACTGCACTCCAGCCTGGGTGCAGGGTGAGATCCTGTCTCCAAAAAAAGAAGAAGAAAAGAAAAGAAAAACAGAACCTGGTAGTTTACTTACTAATTTTTTAGAAAGCTATTTACGGGAAACTATTTAGGACTCCTTTGGCAAAGTCAGTGTAAAGTTGATAGCAGTATATCTTTTTTTAGAGCCCTTTTACCATTTTTCTATGAGTGCAAGTATTTTTACTGCTTCTATTAAAATCAGAGAGATAAGGATAGACACTCGGTTCTCTATGGTATGATTATGACACGTTGCATGCCTGTATCAAAATATCTCATGTGCCCCATAAATATATACACCTGTTAAGTATCCACAAACATTAAAAAAAAGAGATAAATGACATGAAGTATTGTCTGTATAACAATCTTTCTCCAAGTATTTTCTTCAACTTTTTATGATCCATGTTCTGATTTTGTAGCATTTCAGGACATCTATGAGAAAAGTATTCTCAGAATTCCAAAAACAAGTTATTTGTCAATCTGCCTTTCTAGAGATGGATTGCAGAAATGGAATATATTATAGTAAAAAATTAGGACTCTGAAAACTTTTGTATCACTTAACTCTTAGGAAATTTTAATAATTGATCTTAAAAATGACATTTTTTTCTGGGTACAGTGGCTCATGTCTGTAATCCTACCACTTTGGGAGGCTGAGGCAGGCAGATCACTTGAGGTCAGGAGTTTGAGCCCAATCTGGCCAACATGGTAAAACCCCATCTCTACTAAAAATATAGAAACTAGCTGGGCTTGGTGACAGGTGCCTGTAATCCCAGCTACTCGGGAGACTGAGGCAGGAGAATTGCTTGAACCTGGGAGGTGGAGGTTACAGTGAGCTGAGATGGCCCCACTGCACTCCAGCCTGGGTGACAGAGTGAGACTCAGTCTCAAAAAAAAAAAAAAAAAAATTAAAAAAAATAAAATAAAATAATATTTTTCCTTACCTGTATCCATAATATAGTTTAACCACTCCTTAACTTTTGGAGTTACTGATTTGTGTTGTATAATTCATGATTTTGAATTTTTAGAAATTTTTTGTTTGGATTATTTTTCTTTAAAATTGTTTTTGTAGACTTCATAATAAAGTGGAAGGCTTAACAATTCTGAAGAACTAATAAGAAAAAGAGCTAGTGATCAGAATAGCTCATGAGAAGTCTCTTCTGCTAGTAATTTACTTGTTAAGTAATTCATTTTGGTTTTACGGTTAATCTTCAGTACAGATTTATTCTTTATTATTTATATATTTTTTTCAGCATAGAAATTCTGATTTTGAACTGATTATACACAGCTGTTTACAATTTCTAAAACTTTTGAACTAATTTTAAACGTACAGAAAAGTTACAAAAATGGTATGAAGGGCTCTTTTATATTCTTTACCCTGATTTCCTGTTAACATGCTATATAACCATCATACAGTTATCAAGAGCAGAAAACTGACACTGGTGTGGTATTATTAACTAAACTAAGGAGCTTATTCAGATTTTACAAACTTACCAATATCCTTTCTGCTGTTGTAGGATCTTGTCTAGGATTCTACATTGTATTCCATTGTTGTGTCTCTTTACTCTCCTTTAGTCTGTAAACAGTTACTCAGTGTTTCCTTGACTTTTATAACCTTGACACTTAACGAAGACTACTGATAGTTATTTTGTAGAATGCCCCTCAATTTGGGTTTGTCCAGTGTTTTCTCACGATTGGAGTGAGATTAGCCATTTTTGGCAAGAATACTAAAAAAATGCTGTTGCGTCTTTCGTAGTGCAACGTATCAAGGAATTTATATCATATGCTTTTTTTTTTTTTTTGAAACAATTTCGCTCTGTCACCCAGGCTGGAGTGCAGTGGCACAGTCTTGGCTCACTGCAGCCTCCACCACCTGGGTTTAAGTGATTCTCCTGCCTCAGCCTCCTGAGGAGCTGGGATCACATGTGCCTGTCACCATGCCTGGCTAATTGTTTTTGTGTTTTTAGTAGAGATGGAGTTCCACCATGTTGGCCAGGCTGATCTTGAACTCCTGACCTCAAGTGATCCGCCTGCCTCGGCCTCCCAAAGTGCTGAGATTATAGGCGTGAGCCACCATGCCTGGCCTATATGCCTTATTTTTAATTTTAATTTTAATTTTTGAGACTGAATATTGCTCTGTCACCCAGGCTGGAGTGTGGTGGCATGAACACATGGCTCACTGTAGCCTCCACCTCCCAGGCTCAAGCTATCCTCCCAGGCTTGGAGGATATAGCTGGGATATAGGGTGTAGCTCCAGCATAGGAAGACCCTGTCTCTACAAAGAATTTAAAAAGAGCTGGGAGTACAAAAAATTTTAAAAGTAGCAGGGAGTGGTGGTGTACTCCCAGCTACTTTTAAAATTTTTTGTACAGACGAGGTTGCCTAGGCTGGTCTCAAACTCCTATGCTCAAGTGATGCTCCCGCCTCAATCTCCCAAAGTGCTGGGATTACAGGTGTGAGCCACTGTGTGTGCTGTATCATATGCCTTATTATTGGTGATATTTACCCTGATATCTCAGTTAAGGTGGTGTTTGCCAGATGTCTCCACTGTAAATCCTGTAGTCAGGGTTCTCCAGAGAAACAGAACCAATAGAATGTATGTGTGTATATATATGTGTGTATGTACACACACACACACACACACACACACACACAGAAATATATTTTAAGAAATTGGCTTATACAGTTGTGGAAGGTGGAAAGTCCAAAATTTGCAGGATAGGCCGGCAGGCTGGGGATCCAGGGAAGAGTGAATGTTATGTTTTGAAAACAAAGATGGTCTGCTGGAAAAATTTTCTCTTCTGGGGAAAGAGGAAAAATTTCCTCTTCCTGGGTAGAAAAATTTCTACCAAGAAAAGACCTCTGGGGAGGTCAGTCTTTTCATGTTAAGGCCGTCAGCTGATTGGATGAGGCCCATATGGAAGAAAGTCTGCTTTACTCAAAGTAACTGAGTTAATTGTTAATCTCATCCAAAAAATACCTTCAGAGAAAAATCTAGAATAGTGTTTAACCAAATATATGGGTACCGAGGCTGGGCACAGTGGCTTGCACCTGTAATCCCAGCACTTTAGGAGGCCGAGGTGGGTGGATCACTTAAGGTCAGGAATTCAGGACCAGCGTGGCCAAACATAGTGAAACCCTATCTCTACTAAAAATACAAAAATTAGCCGGGCATGATGGTGCGTGCCTGTAATTGCCGCTACTTGGGAGGTTGAGGCAGGAGAATCACTTGAACCCGGGGAGGTGGAGGTTGCAATGAGCTGAGATGGCACCACCATACTCCAGCCTGGGTGACAGAATGAGACTGTGTCAAACAAAAGTAAACAAATATATGGGTACTGTGGCCTAGCCAAGTTGACATGTAAGATTAACCACTGCGGTTACTATCTTTCTCTTTGTAGCTTGAGGGAGATACTTTGAAGCTATGCTAATATCCTGTTTCTCCTTAAACTTTCAGCCACTAATTTTAGCATTTATCCATGGAACTTGTCAACAATATTTATTACTGTGGTGTTTGCCTGATGATGATTTTCTATTTTCTTCATTTCTTCTTCATTTAGTAATTGGAATTCTATTATGAGGAAGGGATGTCTGTCCTCTCCATTTATGTATTTATTTGTTTATCTGTTTATTATTTATATCAGTATAGACTCATGTATATTATTTCAGTCCATGGGTTAAAATGCCATAAGATCATTTTTTTTGTTGTTGTTGCTCAAATTGTTGTAGCTTTGACCTTTAAGGGCCCCTTCAGGTTAGCTCCCGTGTTCTTTTTATAAGCCCCATCTCCTTTTGAGCATTTCCCAGTTTGTGGATCCACACAACGTTCCAGGTTCATCTTATAATTTCCTTGCTCCAACTCAGGAATCAACCAGTTCTCCTATGGGCTGAGTGCTGGTTCCTACCATTGAAGAATGGTGTTTAGAACCCAAGACCTGGGCGCGGCACGGTGGCTCACGCCTGTAATCCCAGCTCTTTGGGAGGCCGAGGCAGGTGGATCATGAGGTCAGGAGATCGAGGCTAACACGGTGAAACCCCGTCTCTACTAAAAATACAAAAAATTAGCTGGGCGTGGTGGCGGGCACCTGTAGTTCCAGCTACTCGGAAGACTGAGGCAGGCAGGAGAATGGCGTGAACCCGGGAGGCGGAGCTTGCAGTGAGCTGAGATCACCCCACTGTACTCTAGCCTGGGCTACAGAACGAGACTCCATCTCAAAAAAAAAAAAAAACAAAACAAAAACCCAAGACCCAGTGATTTTTTAAAACAGCATCGTTTCTTATCTGCATCGTAGAGTAATTGTGTCTCATATTCACATAGGCCCAGATGTAAAGAAGAAAACTGAAGAGGAAGATGTTGAATGTGAAGATGATCTCATTTTAGCATGTCAGCCAGAAAGTTCGGTTAAAGCATTGGATTTTGATATCAGTGAAACTCGGACAGGTATAATGTTACTAACTGATTTCTTTTGTGGAGAGTGGGTTGGTAGTATTATGTATTGTTCTTTGAGGTGATAGATAAATTTACTAATTTTCTCAAATTTTAGGAAGGAGTTACTAATTTGCAGATAAGATTAATTTTTTTCTTGCCTGTTGGCAATTTTGGTGTTTGCCAAGTCTTACCAGAATGGTAAGAAATAAATGGAAATTTACTCTTTTCCCCCTGCTTTCTAGAGTTTTGATTTACTGATCAAAGAAATTGAAACTAAGTAAAGCTATTAATGTTTTTGTTCACATCATGTTTTTATATTTCTGTATTAAAATCCTTAGCTGTTTCCTGATGTCTCAGGATTAAATTTTAGTCTCTGCTCACAGGTACAAATATATTAACTGAAAGTGCAGCCCCTGAAATTAAAGCTGGTAAAATGCCCTTAAGAGTTTTTTTTTTTTGTGAGAGACGAGGTCTCGCTGTGTTGCCCAAGTTGTCCTTGAACTCCTGGGCTCCAGTGATCCTTCCACCTCAGCCTCCAAGTAGCTGAGACTCTAAGAATGCACCGTTGTGCCCAGCTTGAGTTCAGTTTTTTTTTTTTCTTTGAGATAGAGTCTTGCTCTGTCGCCCAAGCTGGAGTGCAGTGGCACGATCTCAGCTCACTGCAGCCTTGCCTTCCAGGTTCAAGTGATTCTCCTGCCTCAACCTCCTAAGTAGTTGGGATTACTGGCATATGCCACCATGCCTGGCTAATTTTTGTATTTTTAGTAGAGATTGGGTTTCACCGTGTTGGCCAGGCTGGTCTAGAACTCCTGACCTCAAATGACCTGCCCACCTCATGCTCCCAAAGTGCTGGGATTATAGGCGTGAGCCACCACGCCTGGCCTTGGTTTCATTTAAACAAATTTGTTTCATAATCGAGTAGTAGTCAACATAAAAATAAGTTGCTGTGATACTATGTTTCATTTTACTATTTTACAATTTTGAATGTTATGGTTAGTTTCCCTAAGCCTCTTAGGAAAACATAAGAGACCAGGGGAATATTCATTCTGTTTGAAGGTGAGGGGTTTCCTATGTCATTACACGGTAGCTTTTAAAAGGTGTTCGGAGTTTTAGGGCTTTTGAATGGTGTCCAGGACTAGTAGAAAGGAACAAAGAAGAAATGAAAGAGTGGGGAGCATTCAGGGCTCTCATTTATGCTTCAACCTAAGTAGCTCCCATTTTAATCATTTATTTCTGTGTGGATTTGACATGATCTCTTTTGAAAACAGGATCTACCGTGAAAAGAAAAAGGTTAAAAATCATACTCATAAATAAATACTATCAATCGGTCAGTAGTTCATATTGACCCTAATACTGTATTTGACTTATTACTATGGTAGTACAGTGGTAAAAATCAATTCAGGAAAAGGACAGTGTCAGAGGGAAGGTGTAAAACATCTTACATAAACCTACTTTCTTGTCTTGAATAACTTTTCATCCTAAGTGAGGCAGGTAGTAGTAGCCAGGATGATTAAGTCTCTCAACAGAATTGAGGGTTAATTTTTTTTTGGAGACTGAGTCTTTCTCTGCTGCCCAGGCTGGAGTGTAGTGGCACGAACTTGGCTCACTGCAACCTCTGCCTCCCAGGTTCAAGCAATTTTCCTGCCTCAGCTTCCCGAGTAACTGGGATTACAGGCTCATGTCACCATGCCCGGCTAATTTTTATATTTTAGTAGAGACAGGAGTTTCACCATGTTGGCCAGGCTGGTCTCGAACTCCTGAACTCAGATGATCCACCCCTCGGCCTCCCAAAGTGTTGGGATTACAGGCGTGAGCCACCACGCCCAGCCATGATTCTTAAACTTGTTAAGAGGTGTAATAACTGGAAATCATGATACTCTTTATGGAATTGACCAATTAGATGTATTATTGATGTATTTAATTCCATCATATGAAGTATAAACAGTTATATTAGCAGAAGGCATTATATTATAGCTACACAATATAAAGAATATAAATTCATATTTTCCCGATTCAGAGGTCTAACTACAGTGAAACTGATAAATAAGTTTTATATTAGCAGCTATAAATCTTTGTTTTCAGGACCCCTTTCCACTCTTAAAAATTATGTATTATATTAGATATTGTGCCAACTTATACTACTGACTGCAGTAGTACAGGATTTTAGTCCTAACCCACTGCTTTCCCTGGGTAACCTTGGCAGGTGGAAATCATTTATAAATCAAATATTTTAATCTTATGTACAATATACTTAGAAACTTTTTACTTAAAATTATAATTTACATTTAATGTTGTTAGATAATGATTAATAGTTATTTTAGTTGATTTGCCATGTAATTTACATTTCTTTCCCAGCTCCCCCCACCCCCATTTCATTTTTTTCCAGTATTTGAATGTAAGGCTTTTTAAAAAATAAAGTTTCTTCTACATTTCTAGAAGTAGAAGTAGAAGAATTGCCTCCGATTGATCATGGCATTCCTATTACAGACCGAAGAAGTACTTTTCAGGCACACTTGGCTCCAGTAGTTTGTCCCAAACAGGTAACGTTCCTTTGTCTAGCTCATTTTGATAATTTCCTAAAGTATCAGGTAAATGATTTTGCAGTATTGCCCTTATTTTCACTTTTATGTTTTATTTTCATATAAGATAAAAATTATTTGTTCATTTTTCTACTCCCAAATTACTGTGAATCACGGAAGGTTTGTTTTGTTTCTGTTTGTCTCTGCTTTCTTTCTTTTTTTTTTGAGATGGTATCTCTCCTTGTTGCCCAGGCTGGTCTCAATCTGGACTCAGTCAGCCCTCCTGCCTCAGCCTCCCAATCTAAAGTATTGGGATCACAGGCATAAGCCACGTAGCCAGGCCTGTCACTGCTTTCAAAATTGTATCTAAACTCTGATTAGGGTTAACCCTCTAATGAATCTTTAAATAAGAAACACTCATTGTGTTATAGAAAATTGTGATGCTTAATATCTTGTCGAAAAGAATTATTTGTCCTGTCGAATGGGAGTTCTGTGAAACTAAGTCCATTCCCGGGGACAGTGGATAGACTGGCTAAACCCAGTCCTCCCTACCTGACTTACTTTCCTTTGTGCTTCTTGATCTTAAGTGACCTTATTTCCACCCACGGATAGAAATGGGAGCGGTTTCAGCCATAAACTATTCCTAGGTCTTTGTCTTTCTTATTCTCCTTTCAGCAGAATCCTTTTCTTCTGCTTTGCTTCTATAATGTACCTCAGCTCACCTTATTGATGTACGAGGCAATTTCAATACTACCTGTAAAGTTACATTTTTTAAAAAGTCTCATTTACCGCAAGTTTTAGGCATGAGTCTCTTCCTTTGGTTTTGCAGCTACTCTACTCTTGAAGCTCTTTAAACCCTGGCCTTCAGGGATACAGCTCTTCGTACCAGGCTCTTTCACTCTCTGAAAGAGGAAGTTCTTTTCTGCATTGACCTGTGGTCAAGATTATAACTTTTGGTGCGGACTTCTGGTCTTTTCTCTCAGGAATCCTATTTTGTCCCTGGCCCTTGGTCAAATCTTCTTCCCAGGGTCCTCCTGAGACATTCTAATTCTGAATTTGTTCATTCTGGATCCTCTTTCTGTTTCTGATCATAGTCACTTAGATTTACAGCATTATAATTTGTGAGAGCTGAAACCAATTTTAGAGGTCATTGTCTGTTTTATTGATCAGAATTTGAGAACCTGAAAGATTATAAAATGATAAACAGAAGATTGCACAATTTGTGATCCAAATTGGTGTCCCCAACTCTACCTCAGTCTTCCCTGCCACCAGTGTTTCTTTCATACTTCTTGACGTTACAACATTCCTGAAAAATCTGACCATGTATCACTGTTCTTTCTCTTATCCACGTTTGCACATGTAATGTGTGCTGATTTCCAGTGTCTACAAGGGAACATCTAAACTTATTACACAGATCCTTTGTAATATGGCCCTAGCTTATCATTCATGACACATCTTCTGTCATCTCATTCATTCTCTAAGTTAAGCTGTGTAAAGCTTCCTGAACTTTTCTCTTTTTTGTTCCTGCTAGGGTTGCCAGATAAAATACAGAATACCTAGTTAAATTTGAATTTCAGGTAAACATTATTGCATGGGACGTACTTATAGTAAAAAAATTACTTGTCGTTTATCTAAAATTCAGATTTAACTGGATGTCCTGTATTTTTAGTTGCTGAATTTGGTCACCCAGTCCCTGTATTTGCATATAACCCTGTTCTCTGTGTGGAATGTCTTCTTCCTGCCCCATCTTTCCTTCTGATACAGAAGAACTGCCACTTGTAAGACCTGGCTCATGTGACCTCCTTTATGAACCTTACTTGACTCCCAGAGAAAGCTGTGGTTTTATAACATTTGGAACATACCATTATTGTACACCTGCTACATTGGATGTATACATTTGGTAGATTTCAGAGCTAGTTTTTAGAAGTTTTACATAATACATTTAAAATTCCCTACATGGGGAACAAATTATCCCTTTGACATAGTAGTACCGAAATATTTGTTGATAATTAGTGCTCAAAAATACCAGATCTGTCATTTTTATATCAATTATGAGTACCAGCTTCTGCCCCTAAAATGAGAAGGAAACTTTGGAAATGACTTTTTCAGAGTATAGTAGACTCTTTGAGTGGCTTTTTAAATATAGCATACTTTAAGGTATTTTTCTAGCATTTATTTACAGAGCAAATATGAAAAGCATACTTATTTATGTTATTGCTGTTTTTAAGGTGAAAATGGTTCTTTCCAAATTGTATGAGAATAAGAAAATAGCTAGTGCCACCCACAACATCTATGCCTACAGGTGAGTAATCATCACAAGTTTTAGTATATGCAATTTGTAAAAAATAGAGGGAAATGATGCATGATTTTAGAAAATAATAACTATTATATATTTTTTCCATCGTAATAGTAATAGACATGTAGAATACTTGGAAACTGCAGAAAAGAAAAGAACTGAAGGGAAAAATCTGGCATTTTCTGCCATCAAATGTAACTGACAATATTTTGGTTTTTGTTTTGTTTTTTTCTATGCAAAGTTTATTTTTTCCCAATGCTTTACCTTTGTATCCTGTTTTTTACTTAATTAAACAGAAGCCCTTTTTCATGTTGTTATAACTGCTTGATAAATACTGTTTAGTGGCTGTTTAATATTTGAGATGCCATACTACAGTTTATTTAACCATTCATTTCCTTTTAGTTTTTCATATTTTTCACGATTATAAAGAGTGGTCCAGGGAACATCTCTGTATACTTTTTAGGTTATTTTCTCAGGATAGGTTCTGGTTGCTTGAGATTCTTTTTTGAAATGAAATGGGAATATAATAAAAGGAAGAAAGAATTCTTAGAAGTAGAATTTTCAAAAAGTGTGAGCAATTTTGAAACTCTTGATATATAGCCAAATTTCTTGCAAAGGTTTCGTTGTGTTTTGGTTTGGTTTTTGAGACAGGGTCTCCCTCTGCTGCACAGGCTGGAGCACAGAGGTGCCATCTTGGCTCAAGCAATCCTCCCACCTCAGCCTCCAAAGTTAGCTGGGACTATAGGCGCGAGCCACCATGCCCGGCATAATTTTTATATTTTTTGTAGAGACAGAGTTCCGCCATGTTGCCCAGGCTGGCCTCAAACTCCTGAGTTCAAGTGTTTTGCCCACCTCGGCCTCCCAAAGTGTTAGGATTTACAGGTGTGAGCCCAAAGGTTTTTAAAACCAATTTATGCTCCCATAAGCAGTGAAGTAAGAGTATTTCTTTTACGACATGAGTTTCGGCTTTGAGAATTCAGGTTTTTATATGCATCTTTGCTGACTTGTAAGTGAAGAGATGAAGGGCATTTGAAAAATTTGTAAGACTTTAAAAGAACATAGTTTAGGCCTAAAATAAATCAGGACATAGGGACTTGGTATAAATTTAAAATGTGATTGAGACTATTTGTAGAATCTAGGCTATCTGAAATTGAAACTCAAAAACTCATCATTTTGAGTAGGTGAGTTCTTAATATTACTAATGTCACATCTCTTTAAGTGCCAAAACTTACTTACAAACAATTATTTGTTATGTAATTCCCCTCTTAATAGAGTATCACTGGACAGAATTTTAATGTTTTCTTAATCAGTTATGACCTTCAATAGGAAAATGAGGAATTAGACTACTCTCAGTCATTGGAATGGGCTGTAAAAATTGTAATATTCATTTATTCTACATGTTTTTTGAGTGCCTACTCTGTGCCAAAACTTTATGTAAATTAACTCTGATTAGTTAGCAATTCTACCACTGTAGAAAGGTTAGCTTTTCAAGATCTCATAGTTAAGTGATAAAGCTAAATTTGATAATCCAATTTCATTTGGTTTCTTTATTTGACTCCTCCATGGCTGTGGCTACAGCTTCAACAATCTTGTATCTAAGCTATGTGAAAAAAGAAAAAAGGCACTCGTAGTATTTTAACTTTAATGTTCATAGTAGGTGGTCAGTAAATATTGAGTCATCGGATGGATGGAGGGAAGGAAGGATGAGTGAATGAATGAATGTGATGGCTGTAAGGTAACATAATTGACTTAGGTGTGTAGATGGGCTTTTATAGCTTTTAGTATTTACATTAAAAGTTTACAACTTTTTATAGCCAGAGCTGGGAAGATGTCTTTACAACATTTGCCCAGTTCCACATGATACCATTGTAGGGCCCTAAGAAATCCACCAGATGGCATGCTGTAACTGACACTATTTTTTTTTTTTTTTTAATCTCTGGCACTTATTTGCCAAGCTTATTTTACTGTATTGTAGGCCTACATTATTATTTCAAATATAACTTTCTAGATAGTTTAAATGGATAAAAATACCGTGATTTGTCTCTAATATTAGTAACCATCCAGAGGAAAATTTAAATCTTTGCATTCTTAGAAGAAAATAGAGAAATACTTGATGGCTGCAATAAGATGAAAGTATAAAATATTACCTTATGTTGGTTTTGTTGCCTTCATCTTTTTTTATATGCTTTTTGTTTCACTACATCTTAAGGCTCTTTGAAGAAAGATGCATGCCACTTACTTCTTTTATAATATGTCATAGTACCTGTTGCTTCTATACAGTATATTCTCAATAAATGTTTTTCAATGATTGCTCTCGGTAGCTTCAAGGTTAAGTGAAGTAAGGGGAATGTCACAGGTATAAATTCACATAATAGCAACATTTCTGATATAAAGGAGATGCCTTTGATTCCTGGCTTTCCCAAGTATATAAAAAGGCAAACATACTGGATAGTAAGCCATCAGTGAAAATATATCTAATATAATACATATTTCAAGAAGGATTTAAAAAAATGAATATGCCAATTTTGGAAGTAATCAACATGATCGCAAATATTGAGGAATAACTTTTATGATAATATTTTAGGTTCAAAGTCTAACGCTGTTACATGTATTTGCAGAATATACTGTGAGGATAAACAGACCTTCTTACAGGATTGTGAGGATGACGGGGAAACAGCGGCTGGTGGGCGTCTTCTTCATCTCATGGAGGTAGGTGTAAGTTAAACTATCAGTCCTGTTCTGTACAAGCCATAAAATTTCTCAATGAAACAGAGCTCCATTTAGTAATAGCTAAGTCCGTTGAACTATGTAATATAAGATATATTTGATTTAATTAGTAGTTGATGTTAAAATATTGATCGAATGAAAATTTTAACCAGTGGATGTGGGACAGAAAGCAAATAATTAATAAGAAGTGCTATGCTTTCAAGACATAGACAATAGAAGATTGTCTTCAACTTTGGGAAAACTCTTTGTTTTTTTGACAATTTCCTTCTCTTTATTTTTTCTATTCTTTCTTTATGGAACTCCTGTTAGTTGGATATTGGAACCTCTGGATAGATCAAGAATTTTTTTTTTTTTTAATTAAGTTGTCCATCTCATTGTCTTTATATTCTGAGACATTTTCTTGACTGTTGTCCAAAATTTCTGTTGAATTTAAAATTTTTTTTAGCAACCATATATTTAATTTTTAAGAGTTCTTTCTTGCTTTTTGTTTTTCCTTTTTAAGAATATCCTGTTCTGTTTTATGGCTCCAATATCTTCTAAAATTTCTCCGATTATATTAATTAGAGTTTCTTTTTTAAGATGTTCTCACTCCTAAAAAAATTTTTCCTGGTCCATTTTAGTTTGTTTATCTTGTCCTTTCTCTTTCATGCTGCTGGATTTTCTTCATCTGTCTGGTGATCATTTATTGTTTATTAATTTTAAGATTGGATTGTTTTTTTCCTAAGGTAGTTACTTGGTTTTTTCTGTTCTTGTATGTGAAGGTTTATTTTCTAACAAGGCCTTTCCCTTGAATAGGAACTGTGTGTGTGAGGCAGGCCTGTAAACTGGCCGGCTTCACATTAAGGGCAGCATTTGACAGATGTCAAACTGATGAAGACAGCCAGGCATGGTGGCTTACGCCTGTAATCCTAGCACTTTGGGAAGCCGAGGCGGGGAGATCACTTGAGCCCAGGAGTTCGAAACCAGCCTGGGCAACATGGTGAAACCCTGTCTCTACCAAAAAAACACAAAAATTAGCCGGCATGGTGGTGCATGCACCTGTAGGTCCCAGCTACTTGGGAGGCTGAGGTGGGAGGATCACTTGAGCCCAGGAGGCAGAGGTTGCAGTGAGCCAAGATTGCCCCACTGCACTCTAGCCTGGTGACAGAGTGAAACTGATCTAGATCTCAACTGATGAAAACCTTACTAGTAGCACCAGGGATTGATGCCTCGTGCAGCCCCTGTAGCTTTGTTCAGAAGCAGGGTGTTTGTTGTTGTTGCTATTTGGCCTAGTGGTAAAATGCTGCCTAAATTTAGCTGTTCTGGTTGAAGTCACCAGGAACTAGAATCATACCTGCATGGTCTCCGCTTCACTCTGTCCAGTTGCCCCAAATTTGGGAATTTGAGGACGTTTGTGAAACACACAAGTGGTGGTTTTCCAGATTCCCTTCTGTTCTTTCATTTCACTGCCTGAATTGTTAGTAATCTCACTCAGTGCCTACTCATCTGACTCTACCATTAAAGTCACTGGGAAATTTTATGTGCAATTTTATATATGGGTTATTTCTTTCTCCTTTTTAAAAACTCATATTTGTACATGTCTGTCTGTGTATCTAATTATGCTTCCAAAAAATAACAGATTTTGAATGTGAAGAATGTCATGGTGGTAGTATCACGCTGGTATGGAGGGATTCTGCTAGGACCAGATCGCTTTAAACATATCAACAACTGTGCCAGAAACATACTAGTGGAAAAGAACTACACAAATTCACCTGTAAGTGGCTCCTCATACTATATCTAGAGAATTTCTTATCACTGCCTGGGAATTTTTTAAAAAGACAGAAAAGAGTGAATCAGAATGTGGGTGGTGAATTGATAAAACCTTTGGACTAAGAACTTGGAGACCTAGACTCTAAACAGTGTGTCTGGCCAGTCATGTGACTTTGGACAGATCACTTCATCCCTTCGCACCTTGATTTCATAGGTTCATAAAATTTTATAATTAGAAAAACCTTTTAAGACCAACTAGGTTCCACCCCTAAAATTGAGCCCCAGAGTGGTTGTAGCTGATATCATATCAGACTAGATGTTCTTTAAACGTCTATAAAATTCTGAAATTCTCCATTAGTGTAAAACATCTCCCCCTCCACCGGCATACCTTTAGATGCTTTCTTCCTTTTTCCTTTTTTTTTTTGAGATGGAGTCTCGCTGTGTCGCCCAGGCTGGAGTATAGTGGCACGATCTCAGCTCACTGCAAGCTCCGCCTCCTGGGTTGACGCCATTCTCCTGCCTCAGCCTCCCGAGTAGCTGGGACTACAGGCTCCCGCCACCACGCCTGGCTGATTTTTTTGTGTTTGCAGTAGAGATGGAGTTTCACCATGTTAGCCAGGATGGTCTCGATCTCCTGACCTCGTGATCCTCCCATCTCAGCCTTCCAAAGTGCTGGGATTACAGGCATGAGCCACTGTGCCTGACTCTCTTCCTTTATACTTTGAGTTTATTTTGTTTCATATTTTAGGTATGTTCATATCTGCCTTATTTAAATTTTACTGCCTTGCTTGGGAAAGTGGGACAATAGATGAAATAATACTGAAATTATTCAAACATAAATCTACTAGATAAATAAGATTCCCTTGATTATTCTTGATTGTTTAAAATTAGCCTATAAGTGAAAGTACCCTGTAAAACACAGAAATGACACATATGAAAGTGATTATACCCTCACTGTAACATATATACATACATACATATATGTATGAATATATGTAGAATATATATGTATAAATATTTTCTAAGTGATTAGATTTAAGTTTGTCTTTATGTAAATGGAGAGATGCTGCACTGATTTGTGTCTTTTTCAGGAGGAGTCATCTAAGTCTTTGGGAAAGAACAAAAAAGTAAGAAAAGACAAGAAGAAGAATGAACATTAATACCTGAAACTATAGGAAAGGTTAATTTGCCTATAATTATATATACATTCCGTAGTCATCAAGGAGTATATTGTGCAGAGAGGGTATCCTTGACTGCTCAAGTCAGCCAGTTCAGCATGGATACCAACATTAGCTTTTCTTCTTTGGTTATATCGTCTGCCAAAAATAGAGAACTCATGATCTATTCATGTGTGTTTCAGGCTTATTTGGGAGAACTAATTTGAACTTAATCACCACTTCATCTAATTTTAGGAAGGTAACAGTTGCCCAGGGCAGTACCTGAATTAACTGTCCATTTCAGTGCATGTCAAGTGCCTTTGTTAGGTGGAGAAGAAGTGTCTCTAGAGGAATATAAATACCTGATTTCTTGTCATCGAGATTCTTGTACTGTTAAATGAATATTGCCTTTTACTGCTCTTTATGGCGTACTGGAATAGGAGCTCATTTATGATTGATCTTGGAGAGTTTCTTCTTGTGATTTTAGTTCATGAGTATGTCACCTTTCATTTTATAGTGTTCATCATTGAGTAATGGATTAAGTGAAAATCCAGGAGTATCCATCTGCAGTTATGTGCTGAGGTGATAATTCATCCAACATATTTGTTAGCATAAATATTATGCCTCAGTTTCTGTTGCAAATTGGTGATTGTGAAATTTCAGAAAGTGATTTTCTAGTCTCTGCTTTTTTTGTTTAATTCTTGTAATATAAGCAATAAATATGGAGTGTCAGTAGTCTCCTTCCACTCCAGAGATGTGTTGGTGTAACATTCTCTTTTCTTATAACAACCTGGAAGTACCTTTCTTGTGATCTTCACTGAGGGATTAGAACTATGGTAGAAGCTAGGCTGTGGTGAATGGGACGTTTGTAGAGTGGGATAGAGGGGGCAGAATGACCCTGGTATAGGGCAGAGTGTGTTGTGTAGTTACATCAGTTTGATGCATGCTTCCCATCTGCACTCCAGACAGCTTTCTCAGTTCCAAGATTTTGCAGAGAGAAGGAGCAAACCTTTTCATTGGAAAAACAGAAACAACCCTCCCACCCATTTTTTCCCTCTATTCATCAAACTTTTGTGTTTCTTTCATCTTCCAGTTACCTCTAGGCATTTAGACAATGAGATTTACCTTTGAGATAGGACAATAAGTGATTAACTGCTCGCTTTCAGATGGAATGGCACACAGTTGTTAAAAGTTATTAGCTGATCACAGATTTGCCTGGACTTCCCTTCCCAGGGAGGGAACAGAAGTTAGGAGGCAACTTTGGGATGGTGCTAGAGCATGGAAAGCACAGAGAATTGGACAAACAGGTCTTTTTCTCTTTTCTCTGATGTTTTACCTTTAAAAGATTCAACATCCTTACTGTTGGTATTTTTAGTAAGGTTATAGTAAATAACTTTACACCAGGATGGATTCTGAAATATAAATTCTGAATTATATTTGTTGTAACTATATTTTATGTTGTATGTTATCAAGAGTCATCAGAGAATGACCTTTTTGTGTTTGGAACACTTAAACCTCAGGTTCCATGAAAAGTATGTTTTGTGTTTTAACTGTTAAAATACTTTAAAAAGTTAATTGTTTTACGTAATTAAAGAAGTTAAAAACTATTAACATTAAATAATTTCACAATTTCAACATGTCAGACCTATGAAGGGAGATAGAAAACAATGAGAAAGTTATTTTTGCTCCTTTATACAGAATTGTTAACTATATTTTACTAACTAAAAAACTCTAGTATTCTTTACCTAAAGTCAATTGACTGGTAAGAGGGAGAGATGCAAAATTCTCCAGTTCTGAACTCAGAGCTATTTCACACTCTACTCTTAATGGAAACTTGAACTAATGATAGATAGTATTTTTTTTCCTCTATTTAAAATTTTTGTCTTGATTAGGAGATTTTTCAGTTCTTCGTATAATAATTTTCTACAATCAGATCTATGCTATGGCATATTTTGCTTTATTTAAAATTTTTTTTTTTAGAGATGAGATCTTGCTCTGTCTAGATCTGAGGCTGGAGTGCAGTGGCATGATCATGGCTCACTGCAGCCTTGACCTTCCAGCCTTTCAAGTAGCTGGGATTACAGGCATGTGCTACCACACCTGGCTAATTTTTAAAATTTTTTGTAAAGATAGGGTCTTACTATGTTGCCCAGGCTGTCTTGAACTCCTGGCCTCAAGCGATCTTCCTGCCAAGGTGTTGGAATTATAGGTGTGAGCCACCATGCCTGGCCTGCTTTGACATATTTTATAGTGTATTAATTACAAATAGTCTGCATATGCCAGAATATAAAAGCAAGTATTAACTACTTTTTAGATGGGAATTGCGGAAGCTGCATCAAAAGTATGCTTTGAGGTATATATGATGAAACAGAGCCTTTCTGAAGAGAATTATATCAAACTAATTACAACCAAGAAATAATAGCATGAAGCATATACTGTTTGGAGGACAGGAACATTTTTTGGGAAAATTACATAATCACCTCTGATTCTACTATCCAGAGATAGGCATTATTATTAATATTTGATATGTACATCCTTACATTATTTTTTTCTTATGCATGATTTTATATGGCTATTTTTCTTTCTATAAAAATGGTATTAAACTGTATATACTGTTTTGTAGCCTACATATTTCATATAGAAGTATATTGTTAACATTTTCCATGTCAATAAATATTCTTCTATGGCTTACATTTCTTATGGCTGCATTGTATTCTGTCTTCTCAGTATTTCCTATTATACTAACTAGTCCTCCACTTATTTCCAATTTTTACGTTTTCTTTAACTTTTCAGTGCTATAAACAACTGTGAAAACCTACATCATTTGCAGATTTTTGTATATATATTTTATTATTTCTTTAGGAAAAGCTCCTAGATATGGAATTTCTTGTCAAGGTTTGTACATTTTAATAGCTTTTGATTATTTGAGTCAGATTGTCCTCCAGGAAAGTGTTATCAGTGATTGCTCCATTAATACTGTGTTGGAATATACTTAATACTAGCCAAAGATGGGAAAAAATAGGCAGTTTGCTTGATAACTCCCAAGATCCTTTCTAAAAAAATAACCTTTTTGGCCAGGCAGTGTCTCACGCCTGTAATCCCAGCACTTTGGGTGGCTGAGGCAGGCTGATCACTTGAGGTCAGGAGGTCGAGACCAGCCTGACCAACACGGTCAAACCTGTCTCTACTAAAAATACAACAAAAATTAGCTGGATGTGGTGTTGGGCACCTGTAATCCCAGTTACTCCAGGGGGGCTAAGGCAGGAGAATCACTTGAACCCGGGAGGTGGAGGTTGCAGTGAGCCAAGATCATGCCATTTCCAGCCTGGCAACAAGAGCGAAACTCCATCTCAAAAATAAAATAAAATAAAATAAAATAACCTTTTGCCTTGAAATAATTGTAGCCTCACAAGAAGTTATAAAAATAGTAGGTCCTGTGTACCCATCACTGAGCCTTCCCTAACAGTAACATAACTATAGTAAAATTTCAAAACCAGGAAATATAGTTTGATTACAATTCCTTTGTCAGATAAATGATTTCCAAATATTTTCTTCCAGTCTGTGGCTTGTCTTTTCATTCTCTTAGTGTATTTTGCAGAGTAAAGTTGTTAATTTTGATGTGATCTAATTATCTTTTTTTTCCTCTTTTTTGGATCTTTCTTTTTGATCCAACGTCTAAGGGCTTTTCCTAACCTTAGATCTAGATTTTCTTCTGTTTTTAAAGTTATATCATTTTATGTTTTTCATTTAGATCTATTTTCCATTTTAGTTTTTACATAAGGTGTGAGATTAAAGTCAAAGTTTTTTTGTTTTGTTTTGTTTTTTGCTTATGGATGTCCAGTTATGGAAGTGACTAGTTTTTTTAAATTGAACTTTTTTTTTGAGACAGGGTCTTGCTCTGCTGCCCAGGCTAGAGTGCGGTGGCCTGATCATGGCCCACTGCAGCCTTGACGTCCCTTGCTCAAGTGATCCTCCCACCTCAACATCCCGAGTAACTGGGACTACAGGTGCACGCTACCACACCAGGTGAATTTTTCTATGTTTTGTAGAGATGGGGTTTCACTGTGTTGCCCAGGCTGGTCTCTCATCTCCTGAGCTCAAGTAATTTGCCTGTCTTGGCCTTCCAAAGTGCTGGGATTACAGGCGTGAGCCACCATGCCTGGCCAGATTGAATTTTTTACTGATAAAT
This sequence comes from Papio anubis, assembly GCF_008728515.1. NCBI lineage: Eukaryota > Metazoa > Chordata > Mammalia > Primates > Cercopithecidae > Papio > Papio anubis. The sequence continues at coordinate 16,625,876 of NC_044994.1, forward strand.
ATTCACAAACTAAACACGACTACATAGTCAGCACGTAGATTGACAAAGGACAACACCAACACCTCACAATCCCCTTGTGTCTCTACTGGTCATTATCTGCTCTCCTCCCTGCCAAGTAACCACTTCCCTAATTTCTGATACCAGAGATGAGTTTGGTCTGTTTTGCCCGTTAAGTAAGTGGAATTATATAGTACCCTTGTTTTGACTCCTTTTCTAACATTTTGTTTGTGAAACTCATCTGGGTGGTTGTGTGTAGCAAAAGTTCTTTCATCCGTTTTTTTTTTAAGAGTTGGAGAGTCACTCTGTCACCCACGCTGGCGTGCAGTGGCACGATCATAGTTTACTTTAGCCCCAATCCTTCTTTCTTTAGCCCCAATCATCAGGCAATCCTTCTGCCTCAGGCTGCCAGAGCACTGGGATTACAAGTGTGACACCAGCCTGTGCCTGGCCTAATTCTTTCATTCTTAACACTGCATGGTATTCCATCAAATGAATGTGACAATTTGTTTACCAATTCTATTTATGGATATTTGGGTTTCCAGTTTGAAGCTATTACAATTAGTGCTGCTATCAACATTTCTGTACATGGCTGTTGGTGAACATACGTACACATTTCTATAGGGTTTATACCCAGGAATGAATTTGCTGGGCATTAGGATATGTGTATGTGGAGCTTTGGTATATTCTGCGCAGGTGTGTGCTGGGCTAGGTGCTGATTTGTAATGTTTGACAAGTTTCCATGTGTAAATACCCCCATTCTCTCCAGTTTCAAGCTGCCAAAGTGAATTCAGTTGGCTTACAAAATAGCTAAAAATTTAACAGTTGCTTCTGTGAGCTAGTACAAGCCGGCTCCAGGACATCCCTCATTCTGCCAAGCAGTTTTCCAAAATCATTATACCAGTTTACACGTCTGCCAGTAAATGAATGAGAGTTCTAGTTGCCACACATGTACATTTGGCATTACCATTTTCATTTTCGTCATGCTGTGTGGTGTGTAATGGCATCACTTTGTGGTTTTAATGTGTATTTCCCTGATGACTAATAAAATTGAATATATTTGGTTACATTTTGTACCTGAAGTGACTGAGTAATCTGAAACTAACATTTTTTTCTCCCAGCAATAGAAAGATGAGTGTTTGTTATCAAGTTTGGTTCAAATACAGACAGAGAAGATTACAGTTTTGCATGTCTTAGGACCTAGTCTGTAAATTTCAACACCTTATCACCATCTCACTGGTATACTTGTCTGTGGATTTATCAGGGAACTTCAGCTTTCTTTTTGCCCTTAATTTCCTTTTTTTTTTTTTTGAGATGGAGTCTGTCTCTCTGTTGCCCAGGCTGGAGTGCAGTAGCACAATTTCGGTTCACTGCAACCTCTGCCTCCCAGGTTCAAGCAATTCTTGAGTAGCTGGGACTACAGGCGCCTGCCATCACACCCAGCTAATTTTTGTGTTTTTAGTAGAGATGGGGTTTCATCTTGTTGGGCTGGTCTCAAACTCTTGACCTCAGGTGATCTACCCACCTTGGCCTCCCAAAGTGCTGGGATTACAGGCGTGAGCCACCGTGCCCAGCCTGCCCTTAATTTTCTAATTTGTAAAAATGTGGGTTATAATTCCTCCCTGTCTAGGTTAGTTATGGGGATTAAGTATATGACGTGGTGCTTAGTATATGATAAGGATTTGATAAAGTCATACCTTGTATTTGAGATAAACTATTTCTGAGGATTTTAACAGTACCTAGAATTCTTTTTTAAGATGGGGTCTCACCCTGTCGCCCAGGCTGGAGTGCAGTGGCACCATCTTGGCTCACTGTAGCCTCTGCCTACTGGATTCAGAAATTCTCCCACCTCAACCTCCCAAGTAGCTGGGATTACAGTGGCATGCCACCATGCCCGGCTAATTTTTGCATTTTTAGTAGAGACGGGGATTCATCATGCTGGCCAGGCTGGTCTCAAACTCCTGACCTCAGGTGATCTACCCTCCTCAGCCTCCCAAAGTGCTGGGATTACAGGCATGAGCCATCACGCCCAGCCAGTACCTAGAATTCTAAGTTGACATTGGGGTTACCAAGTTCATAGCCTCCTGTAGGGAGACAATATAGTATAATAGTTAAGAGCCAGGTCTCTGAAATCTGACTTGGGTTTGAATCCTGTGTCTGCTTTTTACTAGCCTTGCAAGCTTGGGCAAGTTATCTCTCTTCTGTACCAAGTTGTGCAGAGCTTATGAAGAATTAGGTGGCTCTCATTGATGACCCTTGTTTGCAAATGTCATCTTTGCATTTGTCTTTCCTATTGTCCTGCTAGGCAGACAGCGGGACAGAACAAATCATCCCGTAGGACTGGGAAGTTATTGAGGATGTAAGACTTAGCACGCATATCTAAGTAGGCCATGGGTTGGTACTGAGAGACTACTTAGGGAGAAACAAGACGGAACTCTGGATGTAGTCAAGAAGCATAAACCAGGGATTGACAAATGTTTTCTGTAAACATCCAGATATAAATATTTTTGGCTTTGTGAGCTGTATGGTTTGTCACAGCTACTCAATTTCTTTTTATTTTTTTGAGACAGTCTCACTCTGTCACCCAGGCTGGAGTGCAGTGGCACAATGTCTGCTCACTGCGACCTCACAGAAGAGTGACACAATCAGATTTGTATTTTAGAAAGTTACCTCTGGCTGCTAGGTAGAGAATGGATTGAAAAGTAACAAAAGTGGATAAGAGGCTATTGCAGAAATACAGCAATTCCACTCTTCATTATATAGTCAAGAGAATTGAAAGCATGTCCACATAAAAACTTGTATGTGAATGTTATAGCAACATTATCCTAGTTTAGACTAGGATAATGGCAATGGAGTTGAAAATATGTTGATAGATTTAACAAATGTTTAGGAGGCAAAATTAGAATCTGGCAATAGATGGGATAACAGGGTGAGCCATTGTTTTAGATCTATGTGGTAATAACTCGTTTATAAATATATCTGTCAAACTTTCTTGCTTTAATTTATGGGGGTTTCTTGGTGCTCCTATTTCATAGCCAACAAACTCATGAAAAGTTATTTATTAGGGAAATCCAAATCAAAACCATGGTGAGATACCACTTCACACCCACTAGCATGGGTATTATAATCATAACAATAAACAAAATAACCAATGTTAGCAGGGATGTGAAGAAATTGGAACCCTTGTAACACTGCCTTTTATGTGAGAATAAAACAGTGCAGCTGCTTCAGAAAACAGTTTGGCATTCCTCAAAAAGTTAAACATACAATTGCCATTTGACCCAGCAATTCCACTTTTCAGTATATAGTTAAGAAAACATGACCACATAAAAACTTATACATGAATATACTAAAAACTGCTGAATTGTACACTTGAAAAGAGTGAATTTCATTGTATTTGAATTATATGTGAAAAGTTAAAACTCAAAGATATATTTGATTGTCACCATCTTGGACAATGGTTTTATAAAACATAGATGTGAAACGTCTTGTGTCATATGTTCCAAAATAATTTGCAGCATGCATCCCATAAAATACCTTTTTAATTAAATTATAAATCAATCCCCAAAACATATTGAAAAGCATACTGAAATTATATATCTGATATTTGAAACATGAATTTCTGAGAAGTTTCCTTGTTGAAATCATCTAAAACAGCTTATATAAGCGTTTAGTTTTACAATTTCACATGTAAGAGAAAAAAATGATTAAATTCACATTCCAATGAAGAATTTATTTTTAAAAATCATGTTGGGAAGTTACTCGTTTTATTTCAATATTTTGAAAACGAGACAAGTACATGCATTTATAGTTGCATATGTTACTGGGGGGCTACTGTTTGTATTTTTTTTGTAGAGACGGGGTTTTGCTATGTTGCCCAGGTTGGTCTTGGACTCCTGGCTCAAGCTATCCACATACCTCTGCCTCCCCAAAGTGCTGGGAACTACAGATATGAGCCACAACTGCTGGTCATTATAGGTTTTAACAATTTTTTCAAAATCCTTATGGACATCCTGTTTTATATATATAAATGCAGTATACACATGAATATATGTACATATATACATATACTGCATTTATACAGCTGGAAGGCTTATGTACAGTATAGTACTTGCAGTTTTTAAAAATGTGTGTTTTAAGGGCTGGGCACAGTGGCTCACACCTGTAATCCCAGCACTTTGGGAGGCTGAGGTGGGCAGATCACTTGAGGTCAGGAGTTTAAGACCAGCCTGGCCAACATGGTGAAACCTGTCTCCACTAAAAATACAGAAAAATTAGCCAGGTGAGGGGGCAGGCACCCGTAATCCCACCTACTTGGGAGACTGAGGTGGGAGAATCCCTTGAACCCGGGAGGTGGAGGTTGCAGTGGGCCCAGATTGCTCCACTGCACTCCAGTCTGGGCAACAGAGTAAGATTCTGTCTCAAAAAAAAACCAATCAAACAAACCAAAACGTAATAGGGAAGTCAAGGCAGGTAGATCACTTGAGCCCAGGAGTTTGAGACCAGCCTGGCCAACATGGTGAAATCCTGTCTCTACTAAGAAAGTACAAAAATTAGCTGGGCGTGGTGATGCATGCCTGTAATCCCAGCTACTTGAGAGGCTGAGGCATGAGAATTTCTTGAAACCCAGAGGTGGAGGTTGCAGTGAGCCAAGATCACACCACTGAATTCCAGCCTGGTGACAGAGCAAGACTCTGTCTCAAAAAAAATTATGTTATAAAATACACACATATATAGACAGCCATGACTTAAAATTGGGTTATTACAATTTTTTCTGATAGCAGGAAAATTATTTCTAATCTTTCTAAGGAAACCTGAATGAGGGGAACTCATTTGCCACTCTCCTCAACCGTCACTCTTCTTTGCCTCACTCATTAATAATTTACTAACAAGAGGCACTAGGATTTTTTTTTTTTAACCTTCTTCCACAATTACAAAGTTTTTTTCAAAAATAGCCAGTGTTTATGCTTAGTCAACTTTCTTTTTTTTTTTTGAGACAGAGCCTTGCTGTCTTGCCCAGGCTGGAGTGCAATGGCGCAGTCTCAGTCCACTGCAACCTCTGCCTCCTGGGTTCAAGCAATTCTCCTGCCTCAGCCTCCCAAGTAACTGGGACTACAGGCGCCCGCCACCACACCCAGCTAATTTTTGTATTTTTACAAAATTACCATATTGGCCAGGCTGGTCTGGAACTCCTGACTTTGTGATTCGCCTGCCTCGGCCTCCCAAAGTGCTGGGATGACAGGCGTGAGCCACCATGCCGGGCCTGGTCAACTTTCAAGGTTGCTTTTGCTGTTACAAAAGCAGCACAGCAGTTGTTTTATGTAATTTTATAATTTCAGCATCTAAATCCAGAGGCTCTAGAGAGCATTTGCTGTGAAGGGGGAAGGAAAGAAAGGCTGATAAATACATTGCTGACTTTGTCTGTAGTGTCAGATAAGGTGCAAAAGTAAACATGATGACTGCAACCATTGTGGGTAAGATTATGAAGGGGTACTGAGTGACTCAGCCCAGAAAGTGATCAGGGATTGGTTCTCTGTACTGTGTGTGGTAATCACTACTTTTTGTCATTTCATGTGGGAAAAGAAAGCAACCAGAGAGCCATGGGGATCTTGCCTTGTGGCCTTAGGTTATGGGGAATTTTCTTGATGGAAGTTGGCTGCCAGGTAGATAGCATTCAGGAAAAAGAATAATGAGAAATCATTTTGGGTCAGATTTCATTATCTCTTACTTTGTGTGAAAATAGAACTGGTGTAGCTGCAGAGCATTCTAGATCTCTATTTGAATTTACTGACCTGTATTGAATCTTATGCCTAAGTGTCAAATCTTTTTCTATTTTTCTAACTTGTGTGGCAGCGCCCCCCACCACCTTCCTTCTCTGTCACACCTAATGTTTCTAACTATTATTTTAAAATACTTATGGTATTATTATTATTATTATTATTATTATTATTATTTGAGAGAGCGGGTCTCTGTCTATTGCCTAGTCTGGAGTTCAGTGAGTAATCTTCCTACCTCAGCCTCCTGAGTAGCTGGGACCACAGGTATGCACTACCATTAGCCTGGCTAATTTTTAAAATTTTTGTAGAGATGGGGGTCTCCTTTTGTTTCCCAGGCTGGTCTTGAACTCCTGGGCTCAAGCAGTCCTCTCGGCTCAGACTCCCAAAGTACTGGGATTATAGGCATGAGTCATCATGCTTGGCCCTCAAATTCTGTAAATAAAAGTAAATACATATAATGAAACCCCATCAACTGCCTATTATCAGTAATCTTCTTAGGGAAGTTCATCATACGACATAATCATGGACTTTAGTGTTCAAAAGGTCATGATTAAGCCCTTTTAATCAAGACTATTAAAGAGAGGCTGATACGGTTTGGCTGTGTCCCCACCCAAATCTCATCTTGAATTCCCATGTGTTGTGGGAGGAACATGGTGGGAGTAATCCAATCATGGAGGGAAGTCTTTCCTGTGCTGTTCTCATGATGTGAATAAGTCTAATGAGATCTGATGATCTCATGACATCTGCTTTAAAAAGATGAGCTCCTCTGCACAAGCTCTCTCTCTCTTTGCCTCCTGCCATCCATGTAAGACATGACTTGCTCCTCCTTACCTTCAACCATCATTCTGAAGCTTCCCCAGCCATGTGGAACTGTAAGTCCAATTAAATCTTTCTTTAGTAAATTGCCCAGTCTCGGGTATGTCTTTATTAGCAATGTGAAAATGGACTAATACAGTAAATTGGTACCAGTAGAGTGGGGCATTGCTGAAAAGATAACTGAAAATGTGGAAGCGACTTTGGAACTGGGTAACAGTCAGAGGTTGGAACACTTTGGAAGGCTCAGAAGAAGACAGAAAAATGTGGGAAAATTTGGAACTCCCTAGAGACTTACTAAATGGTGTTGGCCGTTAGATTAGCACCAGCGTTAAAGTTAGGAAATTTGTCTCAGTCAAAGGCTGCTTTACCAGCAGAGGGGTCTGAAGAACCGAGGCCTGACCTCCAGTATCCTCTTCTTGTAAGGGCCACACATATGTATGTCCTCTGTTGGTCCGGGAACCACTGACATGTGCGTGAAACACCCTGAATCCAGGGAGCATAAAATGGAGCCTCAGTTGGGGTTTCTTATACCTTGCTGGTCACATAGGCATATTCTTCCTATGTCATCAGCCCTAATGACAGAGCCTCTTGGGGCTCATGAAGACCAGGTGCAAATCATCAGTCTCACTGGTACCAGTCAGCAATGCTAAGAGCTAGAACAAACTGGCCCGAAACTCCTCAGACCCATGTTACAAACCAATGTTATTAATCGGTACATTTCATGTCTTGGCCAGGGGTCAGTGTCTGCAGGTACTTCAGCAAAACAACTCAGCCTTCTGGAATGAGCCTTTGCAGCATGTTTCACTGCCGCCACCATCAATCTTCAAGGCCTTTTTAAGACGAAGTGACAAGTCTTGGATTGAGAGCAATTACTTGCATTACAGCATCACATAATCACGTGGATAATCAAATTTACCTAATTCCAAACATCTATGATACCTAGTAAAGATCTGGTATGGATTTAGACAACTGAACAGTTCAATAAATTACTAGCACAAAATGGAACAAACTTGCTCATATTTTGGACTAACTTTATAATTCTTTTGCCTCTCTGATTTGTAGCTGTCTGTTCTCTCAGGTATGCGTCTATGAGTGATTGAGAGTCCTAAAAATAATTCATCAAGTCTAAATCTTCTTCAGGCCAATTTTATTCCATAGCGATAGTGTTGTGAGGGGGTTTTAATTCAATCTCACAATACATTTGATCAACCACCTCAGTATTATTGTAAGTTTTATTAGCCTCTACAATATTAAATTTACCTGTGATTTCTATATTGTAGTACTCTAATACATGGCATAATATAAATCAGACATAATGATGTATTATTTTGTCTCTCCCAACAAATCTGCCTTGTCTCATGGGAGTGGAGCTTAGAGGCCATGTCTCTGTTGTTTTAGGATTCCAAACCTCTTATAAATTCCATTTCTCTGGCCATATGGTTTGGTGGATAGCGTTTTCCCAGGAGGAGACGTGTCCCCAACAGGGCCTATTTATTCCCTATTGGAAGTCGTCTAGTCCTATTTAAAATGTGTCCAATACCCACAAGTTACACTATCACTTGCGGCACTAAAGTTGTTAAGGAGCACCTCAGTATGTTGTATTCTCCAATTACCAATGTCTTAGACTGGGAAACACATCAGCCTCCTCTAAGTGTGTATCCTGTGCTTCTGCTGTGAGAATCCCAGGCCTCCGGGTCTGGGATAGCTCAGACTCCATTTGAATGCAGATACCTTGTAACCCAGCTGTGTGACATGCAAGCCCATTCCCATCACTTGGTCTGGGCATATGGTCTTACTGTGCACTCTAATGCAAGACCCGTACCATCAGCGTTGTGTCGTCATTTCAGTTGCCATCCTTGTCTTTCCTCCTGGAGGAGGATGTCTTGCAGTTTCTCTGTTTATACAAGAAGTCTTTTTTTTTTTTCTCTTCAAAATATTTTTCCTCATTGAAAGGGAATTCCTCTTCATGAATTCCTCTCAGCCTAGCTCTGAATTCTCAGAAGTCTCCCTTATACTAAGCAGGTCAGTGCAGTTTGATCCACCAGACCCACTGTTGATGTTGAGTACTAACTTCTTTCTTATAATTAGGAAATAAACTTGGATCTTACAATGTTGGCTCCCTCAAACTAAAGCCATATGAGTGGTACTCACTGCTAAATGGATGTTTTGTTTTTGAGAGGGAGTCTCACTCTGCCACCCAGGCTAGAGTGCAGTGGCATGATCTTGGCTCACTGCAACCTCCACCTCCCGGGTTCAAGTGATTCTCATGCCTCAGCCACATGAGTAGTTGAGATTACAGGCATGTGTCACCAAGCCTGGCTAATTTTTGTATTTTCAGTAGAGATTGGCTTTCACTATGTTGGCCAGGCTGGCCTCGAACCCCAGACCTCAAGTGATCCACCTGCCTCGGCCTCCCAAAGTGCTGGGATTACAGGCGTAAACCACTGTACCCGGCCTCTAAATGGACTTTGATTTGGGTATACCATAATGCTTCCCATACCCATCCACATAGAATTCCTGATTTTTCATTCTCAGTCCTTGAGCCTGCAAATTAGATTGAATTATTTTCCTTTCTCAGCGATCCAAGTATCTCAATTGTTCCTCCATCTCTTTATGGCTTTCCACCCCCAATAACAGGAACAAGAGCTATTTTTGTACATAATGTTTTGACAGATGGGACATGCTGAAGATGAACGTCTTCCATCATATCCCAGTACCTTCTTTAAACTTTCATTATCACAATCAATGGTTGCACAATGTTCATTTAGACTAGTGGTAATCGGTGTTTTCCAGATTCAACTGGATGCGTATTCCATAGTTTGCTTCCCAATTCAGGTTTTCGACCATAGCTCTATCCTGTGAAATGGAAACGAAAGGACATAGCCATATTTGTATTGTTCCAGATAGTTATAGTCAGAGCTGCTATCTGCTCATCCATTTTGCGGACGAAGACCACTCTCAGAAGTGTGTGTTACATTCATTGAGTTGGCTACTGTACTGCTTACTTCTTGACTCTTCAGAAAGAGGTTTTGGAAAACTGAATACTGCAAGGGGCACTGGGTGGAAGTTAAAAGAGAATATTATTCTTTTGCTCTGAAAGTCTCTCAAGGCACCAAAATTATATTAGATTTTCCCTTTTGTAATATCCACTTATTAACTACCCTTCCCTCAGCAACAATTTCACCTTTCTTCCTTGTATCATTAATTTAAATCCAAACCTTTCCCCCTAAAGCAGGTCCCACTTGTTGTCACTGGACTAGCCCATATTTTTGGTAGCAAAATGAGATATTCCAGGGTTTCCTTTTGGGGTCATTCCCAAGAGTAGGGGATCACACTGGATACATACGAAGAAAGGATACTGTCCTTCCACAAAGAAACAAAACATTTGCCCTACCCTGGCAAAGTGCAGGGAACAGATAATCCATGCCATCAACCTCTTTGCAAATTTTGCATTTAGGTTCAAATTTATATATATATACACACACATATATATACACATACACACACACATATGTATATATGACCTTGTTTTGGAATATTATACGATTTTGGGATTCTTTTTTTTTTTTTTGAAATGGAATCTCGCTATGTCACCCAGGCTGGAGTGCAGTAGTGCAATCTCAACTCACTGCAACCTCCGCCTCCCGGGTTCAAGCGGTTCTCCTGCCTCAGCCTCCCAAGTAGCTGGGATTACAGGTGCATGCCACCATGCCTACCTAATTTTGTATTTTTAGTAGAGACAGAGTTTCACCATGTTAGCCAGGATGGTCTCAATCTCCTGACCTCGTGATCCGCCTGCTTTGGCCTCACAACGTGCTGGGATTACAGGCGTGAGCCACCATGCCTGATGTGGATTTTGAGATTCTTAATGGTAGCCCTGGTTGCAAGGACTACCAGATCCATTGTTGAAAAGGAAAATAGAGGTGAAGTAGGGAAGATCATATGCAAATACTGTTTCATTCTTTATCTCTTTCTCCCTAATTCTACCAACAGATATAATTATTTACCTAATGGAACTTCACCTTTAGTTCCCCTCACCTTCAGTTGCAAAACACAAAGCTGCAGGCTTATAGACTAGCCATTTGATTCTTTGTTATGCCCACCTTCTTAAACAGGTATTTTAGTTATCCATTTCAATGTCCTATTAACCCATGACTTTGAAAGTGATAAATATAAGTCCATTGAATACAATGTTATTTTGCATGTCATTGCCTATGTGAGCAGTGAACTGAGTGCCATCAGTTCACTTTACTAAGATCTAACTAATCTTCAGTTTAGATCAGTTAAAAAGGTAGAAATTGGCTGGGCATTGTGGCTCACACCTGTAATCCCAGCACAACACTTTGAGAGGCTGAGGCAGGCAGATCAATTGAGGCCAGGAATTTGAGACCAGCCTGGCCAACACGGTGAAACCCTGTCTCTACCAAAAAATACAAAAATTATCCGGGCGTGGTGACACACACCTGTAATCCCAGCTACTCAGGAGGCTGAGGCAGGAGAATCGCTTGAACCCGGGAGGTGGAGGTTGCAGTGAGCTGAGATTGTGCCACTGCACACCCCAGTCTGGGTGACAGAATAAGCCTGTGTCTCAAAAAAGAAAAAAAAAAGAAGTTTCCCAAAATTCTGTTTCTCTCATGTCTGAGGTAGGGGAATGGGAGGGGTTGGGAGAATCTCAGTTTGCCCCTTGCTTCCTCAGAGTCTTTCTCCTGTGGGAAACTGCATCTTTCTGGCAGTGAATTTTAAACAGAAAAAGATGTAGGTTCTGAACTCAGGTATTTGCCTTTTAAAAAAATCTGGTTCTGGTCTTGCTTTTGAAGTGGATATCTAATGAATACATATTAGTTGGAATTATCCAGTAAAGGAGCTTCTGGCTCCGGTTATGACTGGCGCATGAGAAAGAATAGTTTTTTTCCCCCCAGTGAAATTATTAAGAAAGGGAAAATGTAATTAATATGGTTTGGCTATGTCCCCACCCAAATCTCATCTTGAATTGTAATCCTCATGTGTCGAGGGAGGGAAGTAATTGGATTATGGGGGCAGCTCCCCCATACCCATACTGTGTGCTCACATGCTCTCTCTTGTCTGCTGCCATGTAAGACATGCCTGCTTCCCCTTCCACCATGATTGCAGTTTCCTGAGGCCTCCCTGCCATGCGAAACTGGGGGTCAATTAAACCTCTTTTCTTTATAAATTATCCAGTCTTGGATATGTCTTTATAGCAGTATAAAAACAGACTAATACAACAATTAATTACTTTTTATCTTCATTTTAATCAATGTACAAGCAAATGGCATTAATAAATTATAATAGAGCAGAATGTAAAGATTTTTAAATAATTTAATCAATTGTGGATCATGTAGAATGAAGAAATATTTTATATAATTTTTGAATGTACAATTACATTTATAAAATAAAAGTGTGCAAAATTAACTTATGTTTTTAAATGTCCAGATAATGCTTACCCATCAGGGCTAAGTAATTGGAAAAGGGTATGGGTGGTAGTTACATGGTTATGCTCAACTTGTAAACATTAATCAATTATCAGTTTATGATTTATGCACATACTTAAACAAAAAAGAAACAAAACAAAATGAAACAAAGTGCATTCTCTGCCCTGTAGCAACTTAGGTTCTATTAGGAGGGCCAGCAAGAAAATCTCCATTTCTGTTACTCTTCCTTCCTTTTCATAGAGTCATTTTTGCATTTGGCATCATTTTCCTTCTGCTTGAAGAACTTCCTTTAACATTTCTTGTAGAGCAAGTTTGCTGATGGTGAATTATTTCGGCTCTCATATATCTAAAAACCCTTTATTTTGTCTTTGTTTTTGAAACTTTTTTTTTTTTTTTGCTAAATATTGAATTCTAGGTTGAGTTTTTTTTTCTTTCAACACTAGAGAGATATTGCAGCCACTGTTTTTCTGCTTCTGTTGCTTCTGATGAGAAACATGCTGACACCCATACCTTTCTTATTTTATGTTATGTGTCCTCCCTCAACCCCTGCTGTTCTTAAACTTTTCTTTTTCACACTGGTTTTGATCAATTTTATTTGATATGCTTTCTGTAGTTTTCTTTCTGTTTCTTGTGTTTGGGATTCATTGAGCTTCTTGGTTTATAGTTCTCATCCCATTTTGAAAGGTTTTAACCACTGATGCTTCAAATTTTTTTCTGTCGTTTCCTTTCTCCTTTCCTTCTGGGACTCCTATTAGACATATATTAGGTCACTTAAGTTGTCTTCTAGCTTAGTGATACACTGTTAATTTTAAAAAAATCTCTTTTATCTCTGTGTTTCATTGTAGATGGATTATATCATTACATGTTTAAGTTCACTAATCTTATCTTCTGCAATCTCTGCCATGAATCCTTTCCAATGTATGTTTAGTCCAGACATTCTAGTTTTTATTTCTAGATGTTTGATTTAAAAATCTTCTATATCTTTACATATCTTTTTGAAAACATGGAATACAGCTATATTCCATTTTCCTTTTTCCATATTCCATCTGACTATTTTAATGTTCTTGTCTGTTAATTCTAATATCTGTGCCATTTCTGAGTTGACTTCAATTGATTGATGTTTTTCCCCTTATTATGGGTCACATTTTCCTTCTTCTTGGCATGTCAGATAATTTTTAATTGGATTTAAGACATTGTAAGTTTTACATTGTTGGGTACTGGATATTTTTATGTTATATAAATATTCTTGAGCTGTATTCAGGGTTGCAAATAAGCTACTTGGAAATAGTTTGAAACTTTCAGGTTTTGCTTTTCAGATTTGCTAGGAAGAACCCAAGAAATATTTAGTATAGGGCTAATTATTCCTAACTGCTGAGGCAAGACCCTTCTGAGTATACTACCCAACGTCCCATGAATTATGAACTTTTTCCATTTGGCTAATAAGAGCAGGCACTAAAACCAGTCCTCTGTGAGCATTGGGTACTATTGCCTGTAATATTTTCGAGTGGTTCTTTTTCTTGCCTAAAAGCGGTTCCTCCACATTGTGCTAATCAGCACTCTGGTGAATACTTGAAGGGGGTCCTCTGCAGATCTCTGGAGTTCTGCTCAGTGCGGCTTTGCAGTTCAGACCCTCTCTGGTACTCCTGTACTCTCAGCTCCATTTCCTCATTCCAGGGAGTCTCCTGGGCTCTGCCTGGATTTCCCCTCTGCTCATGCCCTGGGAACTCTCAAGGCAGTAAGCTGGGGCAACTGCAGGCCTCATGCCTTCCCTCAGGGATCACTGTCCTTCCTTGTTAATGACAAGTGCCTTGAAAACCATCGTCTAATTTTTTGGCTGTTTCAGATGGGACCGTGAAATTCAGCCCCTATTACTCCATCATGGCCAGATGAGAATATTTAACTGAATCTACATGAGTTTTAAAAATGGCTGGGTGTGGTGGCTCATGCCTATAATCCCAGCACTTTGGGAGGCCGAGGTGGGTGGATCACTTTAGGTCATGGGTTCAAGACCAGCCTGGTCAACATGGTGAAACCCTGTCTCTACAACAAATATAAAAATCAGCTGGGCATGGTGATGAGTGCCTGTAATCCCAGCTACTTGGGAGGCTGAGGCAGGAGAATCACCTGAACCTGGGAGATGGAGGTTGCAATGAGCCGAGATCACACTAGTGGCCTCCAGCCTGGACAACAGAGCAAGACTCCATCTCCAAACAACAACAACAACAACAACAACAACAAAAATGAACCTTGTGTGAGCCCAATTTATTACCTATATAATGATTACATTTTATAGATTATATAATTTTATTCTAATAATGGGAGATGGATGAATCACAGTAAAATGTTTAAGGTAAAACATTTCACTGTTTTTTGGAAATAGTTTTTCAGTGTCAGTTAAAGGGAAACTGTTACCACAAGCTTACTTTATCAAGAATCAGGAAGTTCTATGAGATCAGTATTAGATTAAAACTGTCGTTTTGAGTAGAAGACTACATATTTTAGGTATCCGATTAGAAAACATACTTGTCAGAATTGTCTGGCTGGATTAATTTGCTAATTTGACCTTCTTCATCATTTGATGTGATGCCAGATACTAACAGCACAATTAACTTATCACTAAGCACTCGTATTACTTTAGCGTTTTTTATGTCCTTACTAGCTTTTGCCATAATGCTAGGAAATGCTGTGGTCATTTTAGCTTTTGTAGTGGACAAAAACCTTAGACATCGAAGTAGTTATTTTTTTCTTAACTTGGCCATCTCTGACTTCTTTGTGGGTAAGTTATATGTCTTTATTTAAGATAATCTTTTCTGATTTTAATTTATCTCTAAAACCTTAAAATAAGCTTTTGTTATTTCAGGGGACTGTATATGGTGGGGGAAAAATAAACCCAAAAAGTTTAAGTATTAATATTTGGAGGGGGCTATATGGCACTGTAAGGGAATGTTATACATATGTAAATCAGTGTGGCAGGGGAATTTTCAGCTGAAAACAGTTTATTTTCTTTTTATAGAATAAAGATAAGTCCAGAACAGCTCCAAAATTTTAATGTAAGAGTTACTTGTTTCTGGTGCTATTTTCCTCGTATGTTTAGACTTATAAGTATTCCTCTTCAAGTAAATATGGTTTTCTCGGTATCACAATGTTGGAGTAATAAGAAATTATGTATATGCTAGTAACCAGTACAATCAGAAAATAGCATTTCAGATTGAATAATATGTTTAATAGTATTAATTTAATGATGTGGCATAGAATTTTGTAAAATATACCCAACCGTAAAGTACCTTGCATATAATATCACAGCATTATATCATCGTTAAGAGACCATAGAAATCAAACAACTTTCTTTGAAAACGTGCACTTTATAATTTTTCACTGCCTGATGATTATTATTTTTAAACAAGGCTTATCATGATAAGTAGATGTACAGAAATGTCAGCTGATGATATTGTTTTATAGGAGTTTCCAGTATAATTTAATCTGGCATATTCAGATTATTTTTGTTTATAACTACATAAAGCTTACATTTAGTTAAAATGAAATAAACACATAAAATACTTAGTTCATTCCCTGGAATACAGTGGTCACTCAAGAAATGTTAGTTCCTTTTTTTTTTTATTTTAATTTTTCTGCAGCTATGGGTCAACGCCGATCTAGGTCACAAATGTTAGTATAGTATCTAGCCTGTATAATACTGCTAGGCATGCAAGCACTATTAGGTAATCAAGGGATCTATAGAAGATTAGGTTAGTCTCTTCCGGTAAGGTTTTGATGAGAAGAGTGGACAAGAGACGTTCGGAAATGACTATAGCAGTATAGAGTAACCCGAGACCCCACCAAGACCTAACAAGTGCTATAGTCACTTGGAGGAGGCATAAAGCACGTTTAGTTAGCGAATAAAGGCATTTAACATGAACTTTGAAGGATGGATAGAAATTCCATAGTCAGAGATAGGGCGAAGGATTCTTTGCTCCAAGAATGAGCAAAGGCATGCTGGTAGAAAATCATTGCGCTTATCTTCCTAAGGGTGAGCTTCGAGCTGGCTGGTGTGCAGATGGGTGCAGGGGAGCCGTAGAGATGAAGCTGAAATCTGTAAAGTGAGGGCCTTTAAATACCAGCGTGAGTGTGGAGTGGAGTTTATTTGGCAGGCCTTGTGGAGATTTAAGGATTTTAAAATAGGTGAGTGGTTGAACAGATCAAAGCTTTACTTTAGAGGCATCGGAAGAGCCATAGGAAGTGGGGAAACTGGAGTGTGTGGTGACACGGTTTCAGAGACCATCCTGCAGCAATCTAGGCAGAAATCATGTAGTTAGGACCTCAGCTAGGATGGCTGGGGACAGCAGGCAGAGCGGCTAAGGCGGGGTGGGGGCGGGGGAGGGCGGCATCGGACAGGAAAAGAGAAAGCTGAGTTAAAGATGGGGTTTCTGAGACTAAGAACAGTATGGAGCTCTTCAATGACACAGGAAGTATGTGGGCAGGGCGGCTCTGTTTCTGATGTTGCATTGAAAGTTCTGGAGAAAAATTCTAGTTTGGGAGATTGATTTAGGAGTCATGGCATAGAAATGACAGATAAAGGCAGCTAACCCATAAAGAAGTATTGAAAAAATGCACTGTCTCCCCATTTGTTTCCTCAATTCTGTCCCTTCAGGTAACCAACATTTGCTGCTTGATGTAGATCCTTCCACATCATTCTCTGTGCTCCCATAAACATGTACAAATATACGAGTTTATTTATGTGAACATAGAGAAGGTTCCACTGTAAATACATGTATCCTTCACTTCTTCCTTCTTCACAGGATCCTGTGACTTTTAGATGACAGTCAGCACTTAAAATAGATGAAGTGTTTTTACTAACCCAAAGGGAGTGAGGTCCCGACTGCCCCAGTTTTAGGGTGGGACAGGTGAGACAGCTGAGAGAGCCTGGGGCCTGAAGCTTTTGAATAAAGATGGTTCTAGGTAAAAATGTCTCCACGTCTGGCCCAAGGCCGGCCTCATGGCAGTCCCACCCTCAAGGGCTTGAGCTCGTCTTTGGAAAATAGCTCTGCAGATGTAGTTATTCAGCAGTCCTGGTGGTCTCCTCCATCAGCAGGTGGGTGAAGAAATAATTCTGATCATTTCTTTTGCTCCTGATTAAAGGAGTTGGGTGCAGGTCAGAGTCTCCATTCATCTGCCTGCCGGCCTCATCCCTCACATCTCCCCTGCCCCCTGCCAGCTTCATGCTGAGGTCTGCATGTTTAACGCAGGGCTCACCATGACACAGCCTCGGGAGCATTCTGTAATAGGATTCAAGTTTGCTGCCAATGCTGTTCTTTCTTCTTTGCCATGCTGGGAAGAAAACCTTTTGTCTCTGAGCCGGGAAGAAGGCGTGGAGGCGGTGAGCGTGCAGGGTAGAACGCGTGAGAGGTTTTCTACAGCTGTAAGCCATTGATTCTTAACATTTGGGGTCATGAGATCCAGAGCTCCAGAGCCGTGTGACAATGGCAGGGCAGATTAGACCCTCACATGTGCTTGGAACTGTGGCTTTGCTGGCTGAATGCCCTCTTCCCCCAGGTTTCAGAATTGGCCCTCTGCGTATAATCTAAATTTGTGGCACCTGAGTTGCTAGCGTCTCAGGCTGAATTTACTGTTGAAAGCAAAGATTTACTGAGGAAAAATTCTAGTACTAGCTATACCGGATGTTATATAAATATACATCATCTGTACACTAGTCTGGGAAACACGTACTATCTGTATCTACATCAATATCTATAAAAGTGTTGCCATGTGACCAGTCTTTCCATTTATGGGTACTTTCTTCTCATCCCCATGTTGCGCTGGCATTTGTGGCCTGCATGACCATGTGTCAGACGGCTGGACAGGATCTTCAGCAGATAAGCGTGGTTGCTGCTATCAGAGCCTGAACCAAGTGTTCAGGATGGCAAAGTTTATCTTGACACCTGTATGCCCGAGTTCAGGACTCTTTCCTGGCCTTCTGTATTCATCTGCTCAGGCTGCTGTAACAAAATACCCTAGACTGGGTGGCTTAAACAACTGACATTTATTTTCTCATCCTTCTGGAGCCGGGGACATTCCAGATCAAGATTCTGGCCAATTTTGGTTTCTGATGAGGGCTCTCTTTCTGGCTTGGAGACGGCTGCCATCTACCTGCGTCCTCACGAGGCCTTTCTCTGAGTGTGCACAGAGAGAGTGAACTCTCTGTTGTCTCTTCTTATAAGGACACTATTGGATCAGGGCCCCACTCTTATGAACCCTTTTACCCTTAATTTTGTCCTTAAAGGTCTTAGTTCCAAATAAAGCCACATTGGGGGTTAGGGCTCCAACATGTGAGTTTGGGGAGGGCACATACACATTCAGGCCATAACACCCTCTGTGCACTCACCATCATCCACACATTCCTCTGGTGTCCCAAAGGATTTACTTGGGGATTTTAGCTCCTCCCATCTTTTGATTGCCTTTTCTCATGGAAGATGTAGCTTCTTAGCTGGTTTAGAAAGAAGGGATGATGTCAAATGGGTGGCAATTTTAAAGCAAACTGGGCTTCTTCATCCTCATCTATTTGTTCATCCAACAATTATTTCTTTTGAAGCAGGCACTTTCGAGGTGCTGGGGATAAAGCAGTAAAAATACAGGGGAAAATCCCTGCCCTCATGATGATTCTATTTCTAATGGATGCAGGGGCATGGAGACAGACAATAAACAAGAAAAATAACTGAGTCAAATTATATAGTATTTTAGAGGCTGATAATTGCTACTGGAAAAAAAAAAAAAAAAAACTCAGAGAGGAGGGAAAGGGAGTGTGCTGGGAGTAGGGCTGCAATTTTAAACCCTGGAGCTAGAATTTACTTAGAAAGACACATTTGAAGGCTGGGCGCAGTGGCTCACACCTGTAATCCCAGCACTTTGGGAGGCTGAGGCGGGCAGATCAGTTGAGGACAGGAGTTCGAGACCAGCCTGGTCAATATGGTGAAACTCCATCTCTACTAAAAACACAAAAATTAGCTGGGTATGGTGGCACATGCCTGTAATCCCAGTTACTCAGGAGGCTGAGGCAGGAGAATCACTTGAACCCAGGAGGTGGAGGTTACAGTGAGTCGAGATCATGCTATTGCACTCTGGCTTTGATAACAAAGCCAGACTGTGTCAACAAACAAACAAAACAAAAAAGAAAGACATTTGAGCAAACAGAAGGCGCCCTTGGGGAAAAGCATTTCACGCCAAGGAACAGCAGGTGCACAGGATCTGAGGCAGAAGGGTGGGTGGTGCACTGGAGGCCAGAGGGGCTGGGGTGGAGTGATGAGGGGTGAGAAGTAGGAGTGGGACTGGGAGGTGGGGCATATATTTGTTTTCTTTTACTTTTGTCTTAATCTTTTCAAGAAACTGGCTCTTGTTTACTTATCAGCTCCATTTCACCCAAAAACACAATTCCCGAATCGAAGGTGTAGAGACACTTCGGAGTAGGTATATGAGAGAAATAGTTCAGATTCAGTTTCTTTGCATCTCGTTCGGAATGAGC
Organism: Papio anubis; assembly: GCF_008728515.1. Taxonomy (NCBI): domain Eukaryota; kingdom Metazoa; phylum Chordata; class Mammalia; order Primates; family Cercopithecidae; genus Papio; species Papio anubis. Next base: position 16,645,429 of record NC_044994.1, read on the forward strand.
CACAGACATCTCTGTTGCTCAACAAGACAGAGGAACTGAGCATGACACAAGTACGGAAGCGTTACCTAGAATGCCGGGTGACAGCACAGCGGGGGTTACGAAAACCAAAGACATATCCTAGGGCCTGTTTCCAGCAGCTCCTAGGCTTTCGAACACACTCTTCCTCTTTTGTGTAAATGAGAAAGTGTGTGACAAAGAGTATTTACCTCCCACCCCCTGCCCTGAACTCTTAGTCAGTGGTGACTAGAATGCGTTACTAGTATCTTTCTTCTTTCTCATTCTGTGGAAGAAATGAGTTCCAGTGTTGAAAATACTCATGTTGGGAACATTGGAAGCCACAACCGCGGGCTGAAATATAATAAATGTCTCTGTTTGGGGGATACTTTGATTTACCTCAAGTGGACCTGGTGACCTACATTATTTTATTTATTTATTTATTTTGAGGCAGGGTCTCACTCTGTCACCCAGACTGGAGTGCAGTGGTATGATCATGGCTCACTCCAGCCTTGACCTCCCTGGCTCAAGTGATCCTCCTGCCTCAACCTCCTGGTTAGCTGGAACTATAGGCATGTGCCACCATGTCCAGCTAATTTTTTTTTTTTTTGGTAGAAATAGGATTTTGCCATGTTGCCCAGGCTGGTCTCCACCTCCTGGGCTCAAGTGATCTACCTGCCTCAGCCTTCCAAGGTGCTGGGATTATAGGCATGAGCCACCACTCTCAGCCAGTGACCTATTTTATACCATAGACATACACACACACACCCTGGAGATGAAAGACACCCTAAGGAAGTTTGCTTATCTTTAAAAATATAATTGAAACATGAAACAAACAGGTTATTTGAACTACATATAAGAACTGACCACGCAACTCTTCATCTCTACGGTGTCTTGTCTTTCATTTTTGTATGTAACCTAGGGACAGAATACTAGGGTCTAGCGCTACCTTCCACTGGTTCTGAAACCATGCCATTATAGCCTCATGTGGTCTTGTTTTTGGAGAATGCAGGCTTTCCTTCTTCCTTCCCTTTTCCTTTATCTTTACTATTCTTAATAATAGACTAATTTAGTTCTCATAAAAAAATGGGAATTCCTGAAAGTATCTGATACATTTGAAGTGACTCAACAAAGTAAGATTTCATCTGAGCTTCCACTTAATAGATCATATTCTTAGCAACTAATCACACTTGTCTGAAATGCGAATGCAATTAAAAACCCCTAAAAGCTAAAGGAAAGGGAACCTTATTTCGTCACTTTTCAGTTAAGCAGTTTCTGTGCTGGGCTGAATCACTGTGATAGAGCTTATCTATTTGTTCACACAGTGAAGAGTTGTAGGTAAAGTCAGAGGTTCTGATATCACAATCCCTGGTTTCACATGCAATCTTCTCCACTTGCTAGTTGAGTGGACCTTGGTCTAATTTTCTCTTTTCTGAGCTTCAGGTTCTTTAACTGTTAACTCAGCATGGTCCCTTCCTCACAAACTTTCTATGAAGATGAAATGAGGTAACATTTGCAATGCACACAGCACAGGGTCTACCACATGGTAATTGCATAAAACATATTAACTGTTATTAATTTAAGTGAAATGTACAAGTCATTGGCCAGCTCTAGAGGTTGCAGGAAATACGAACATTGATTTGTGATACGGCCTTCATCCTCAGGAGAGACAGACAAAAAAGATGACTATGATATAAAAGTAGAATGTGGTTAATGCATGAGAGAGGGAAAGATGAGCAAAGAACCAGGAAAATGCAGAGGACAGAGGAGTCACTTCTACTGAGGAAGCTCCAAGAAAGAGTACATGGAGGAGGTCACTTTTTGGCCTCAGTGAAAAATAAGAAGGAAGTGAATTGACTTTTTACTTATTTTTTATTTTTATTTTTTTGAGACAGAGTCTTGCTCTGTCACCCAGGATGGAGTGCAGTGGCACAATCTCAGTTGACTGCAACCTCCACCTCCCGGGGTCAAGTGATTCTACTGCCTCAGCCTCCAGAATGGCTGGGATTACAGGCGTGTGCCACCACGCCCAGCTAATTTTTGTATTTTTAGTAGAGATGAGATTTCACCATGTTGGGCAGGCTGGTCTTGAACTCCTGACCTCAGGTGATCCACCCACCTCAGCCTCCCAAAGGGCTGGGACTACAGGTGTGGGCCACCATGCCTGGCTTGAATTGACTTTTTAGTAGAAGACAGGTGGACATTTTAGGAAGAAAGAATGATGTTGGCAGAGAAAAAAGAGATGTGAAAATGTGCCATATGTTTGGGAGAAGGGTGGTCCATCCTGTTTGGGTTAGAGCATGAAAAAAGTAAAGATGATTTGTGCTGCCTATGGCTAGAAATACAAGACCTGTACTTAATTTGGAAAGTGGAAAGGAGCCATTGAAAGTACAGTCACCCCTTGGTGTCTGTGGGGGTTTGTTCCAGGACTCCCCTTAGATAGCAGAATCCAAGAAAGCTGAAGTCCCTGATATAAAATGCTGTAGTATTTCCATATAACATATGCACATCCCCCCATACGCTTTATTATTTATTATTATTTTTAATAATAGAGATGGGGTTTCACCATGTTGCCCAGGCCAGTTTCGAACTCCCGCCCTCAAGTGATCTGCCCACCTTGGTCTCTCAAAGTGCTGGGATTACAGGCATGAGCTACCCCTCCCGGCCCTTCCCGTATACTTTAAATCATCAGTAGATTATGTATAATACCAAAGACAATGTGAATGCTATGTAAATAGTTGTTATACCGTATTGTTTAGAGAATAATGACCAGAAGTCATTACTATTAGTCAAAGTCTGTATGTGTCCGGTACAGATGCACTTTTTTTCCTAATATTTTCTGTCCGTGGTTGGTTGAATCCACAGATGTAGAATTCACGGATAAGGAGGGCCCGCTGTGCAACGTTCATGACCCCTCTTATAAAAATGGCATTTAAGGAGTGTGTAGAAAATCAGTCCTGAGCTGCTTGATGAAGTACCATGAATTTTTAAATTACAGCCAAAGCATTTGTAGTGAATTCAGATATGTCATGGTGTTGTGTAGCCATTAAAACATGCCCATTTGTGTTCATTGATGTGTGCTATTTTTTTACACTTATGTTTTCCTTGTGCAGGTGTGATCTCCATTCCTCTGTACATCCCTCACACGCTGTTCGAATGGGATTTTGGAAAGGAAATCTGTGTATTTTGGCTCACTACTGACTATCTTTTATGTACAGCATCTGTATACAACATTGTCCTCATCAGCTATGATCGATACCTGTCAGTCTCAAACGCTGTAAGTCAAAACATTAATTTATCCCCCTTGGAAGATTGTGTGAATGTACATATGGGTCCCCAGGCAAAAATTCTTTTAAGCCTAATTTTTAATTGAATCGACAGGCCTTAGAGGAGCCCTATCCTTTAGTTTAGAGGAGCCCTATCCTTTAGTTGTCTGGCATAGAGGTCTTGCTGGTTGTTAGTTGTGTGATTTGGATAATTCACTCACCTATGTGCCACTAAAATGGGAAGGAATCAAAGAAAACCCAAGGCAAGTTGTCTCCACTGGTATATTGAGTCTATAGTAGACTGGATAGACATGACATTCATGACAGGTTTATGGGTTCTACTCCACAGACATATTGAGACCTGAATCTATTCCTCGGAATAGAACTTGGAGGGCAGTAGAAAGAATGCCATACTTTGAAATGTGATGAGAAAATCAATTCTGAATGGCCAAAGGAAAAGACAGTATATAGGGAAGCTACAGTTTACACAGTGGGACCAGCCAGAAAGATCAAGTTCTCGTGCCATTTTAGAACCTGTGCCAAGAAAGCTGGAACTTACTCAAGATTTGGAATAGCCTCATCTGCGAGTTAGTGAAATTCTTAAGTCATACTAAATTTCTCAGCAATGGATCAAAAGACAAAATAAGGTTGAAGTAAGGATAAGGGGGCCACAGAAATATGGGGCAGTGATCTGAAACCTTTGAGGCCTAGATGGGAAACTTCCTTCACTCCCGTCTCAGGGACCCAGCTCTTTGGGGGACTGCTGTGTGACAGGCATTTTGCTAAGTCCTGGGATACAGAAGTGAATATGCAGAGTTTCTATTTTATTTTTCTTTCCAACTTTTGTTTTGGCTTCAGGGGGTACGTGTGCAGGTTTGTTATGTGAGTATGAGTAAGCCGAGTGTCACGGGGGTGTTGGTGTAGAGATTTTTTTGTCACCAGGGTAATGAGCGTAGTATCTGATCGGTAGCTTTTTGATCCTCTCCCTCCTCCCACCCACCACCCTCAGGTAGGCCCTGGTATCTGTTGTTTCTTTTTTTATGTGAGTCTCTATTTTCGATGAGCATAGTCATCTACGTGGAGGCAGATCCAGAAACAAGTCGGTTCAGTACAATGGACTAAGTGCTGTCCTGGGGTGTTGAGAGGACAGTGACAGCTCTAGCTTGGGACGATTGTGCAGCTGGAGGTTGACAGGATTGGAAGGTGTATTAGATCAGGCAAAGATAAACTGCTGTGACAAAGAGTCTCCAAAATGTGGAGGCTTAAGCAAGATAAAAGTTTATTTTCCTCTCACATAACAGTCCATGAAAGAGTGGATTCTCTGCTCCAGGAACTCGCCCAGGAACGCTGCTGGCAGGTGGCTCTGCACCCTTTAGGGCAGGGACTGGCAAACCTTCATGATCAAGAGCCAGACAGCAAATAATTTTGGCTTTGTAGAACCTACTGTTTCTGTTGCAACTGCTCAAATATACCATTGTAGCCCCCAAACAGCCATAGATGATATATAAAAAAATGTACTTGGCTTTGTTCCAATAAAACTTTATTTGCCCAAACAGGTGGTGGGCCACATTTCTTTCTTTCTTTCTTTCTTTCTTTTTTTTTTTTTTTTTTTTTGAGACAGGGTCTCGCTGTGCCACCCAGGCTGGAGTGCAATGGCATGATCTTGTCTCACTGCACTGCAACATCTGCCTCCCAGGTTCAAGTGATCCTCCTGCCTCAGCCTCCTGAGTAGCTGGGATTATAGGCATGCAACACCATGCCTGGCTAATTTTTGTGTTTTTAGTAGAGATGGGGTTTCACCGTGTTGGCCAGGCTGATTTTGTGCTCCTGATCTCAGGTGATCCACTCGCCTCTGCCTCCCAACGTGCTGGGATTACAGGCATGAGCCACTGCACCTGGCCCATATTTGTTTCACGGACAGTAGTTTTCTGGCCTCTGCTGTAGGCCATTCTCCTCCTCTGCATGGTCAAAGTCAGGTTGTTGTCATATTAGGTTCTGGACAGGAAGGAGAAAGGGAAGAAGTCCAGAGCAAGGGATTTTCTTATTTTTTTTTAACCAAGTAGTGCAGAGTCACACAGTCTTTTCCACTTACATTTTATTGGTGAAACTTAGTCACATGGTCCCATCTCGCCACAAAGGAAGCTGGGAAACTCTAGTTGAGCCACCACATAGGAAGGAGGGGAGAATGGATGTGGGAGGACAGCCAGCTATGTCTCCCCCTTAGCATCGCATACTTCATTGGCAGCAGGGTCCACCGCAGTTTGTATTGTATGTGGAGAGTGCAGATCAGCTTGGATAAACAATTCAAATGCCTATAGTCTCATATTTTTCAATCTGCTGGCCTTGACCCATTATTGATTTATGAAATCAATTTAGTGGGTTGTGACCTTTTTTTTTCAATGAAAAAAATATGGAATGAAACAGAATAGAACAGCTGGGCATGGTGACTCACTTCTGTAATCCCAGCACTTTGGGAGGCCAAGGTAAGTGAATCTCTTGAGGTCAGGAGTTCGAGACCAGCCTGGCCAATATGGTGAAACCCCGCTTTCACGCATGTCCTTGTGAGGAGACCACCAAAAAGCTTTGTGTGAGCAATAAAGCTTTTTAATCACCTGGGTGCAGGCGGGTTAAGTCCGAAAAGAGAGTCAGGGAAGGAAGATAGGTGTGGGGCCGTTTTATAGGATTTGGGTAGGTAGTGGAAAATTACAGTCAAAGGGGGTTGTTCTCTGGCTGGCAGGGATGGGGGTCACAAGGTGCTCAGTGGGGGAGCTTTTGAACCAGGATGAGCCAGGAGAAGGAATTTCACAAGGTAATACCATCAGTTAAGGCAGGAACAGGTCATTTTCACTTCTTTTGTGATTCTTATGTTACTTCAGGCCATCTGGATGAATACATACAGGCTTGGGCTCAGAGGCCTGACACCCACCTCTACTAAAAATACAAAAAAATTAGCCTGGTGTGGTGGCGCTTGCCTGTAATCCCAGCTACTTGGGAGGCTGAGGAAGGAGAATTGCTTGAACTTGGGAGGCAGAGGTTGCAGTGAGCTGAGATTGTGCCATTGCACTCCACAAGACTCCATCTCAAAAAAAAAAAAAAAAAAAAGGGAATAGAACAAAATAAAAAATTAGAAAACATCAGAGTATCTTGTACATAATAAAAGTAAATACTGTTTTGTGAATACTTTCATCTGTGTGCTTGGTTATGATATACAATATTATTTTACTTTAGATCACAGTCAAGTATTTGAAAAATAATGCTCTAATTCAGAATCTTTTCCATTTATACTTTCAAATTTTCCTTTCTTTCTGGGTTAACATTTCTTTTTAATCTCCTCTGGATGTTCCTAGGGCTTCCTTCTCTGGATGTCCCAGCTTTTGAATTTACTCTCAGGTTTGTGGGCAGAAAAGGGACATCTTACCCAGTTGGGAAAACTGTTTAGAGGTTACAGACAGATGAGGGATGATGCCCAGAGGGAATGTAGACTTTCTTTTTGTTTTTTGTTTTTATTTTTATTTTTTTATTTCTTTGAGACAGAGTCTGGCTCTGTCGCCCAGGCTGGAGTGCAGTGGCACGATCTCGGCTCAGTGCAAACTCTGCCTCCCGGGTTCAAGCCATTCTTGGACCTCAGCCTTCTGGGTAGCTGAGATTACAGGCACATGCCACCATGCTTGGCTAATTTTTGTATTTTTAGTAGAGATCTGGTTTTGCCATGTTGGCCAGGGTGATTTCGAACTCCTGACCTCAAGTGATCCGCCCCCGTCTGCCTCTCAAAGTTCTAAGATTACAGACATGACTCACCATGCCTGGCCTGTTTTTTGTTTTTAAATCCTAGTCTTGCCTCCAGTAATTCCCCTGGCAATTCAGGCTGCAAACTTGGTGAGGGATATGTTGGCTAGATCCTGGGTCCCCAGTGCACAGCACAGAGTAGAATACATAGGTTTCCACAAGTGAATGTATGGATGCTGGCAGGGGTGCTCAGGTAGACCTTGTACCTCTGTTGGCGAATAGTTCAAATGCAGCCATGTGAAAACAGAAGGAAGCCTTCAAAGACCACTGGGATCCCATAGAAGTAGCAGTGGGGAAGCTGAACTCTTACTGTAGCTGAAAGTACAGGAGACAGTGTGATAGGGGAAAGGGATGGGCGGCCTGAGGAATGGAAATCTGACAATAATTTGGAAAAGAAAAGCCCAGTGCAGGTGGAGCACATGATTACAGTTCTCAGAGAGGTTTTCTGGAGGGGCAGATTCCGTGTGGCTGAAGTCAGAGTTGGGTGGGGAAGGACAGCAGGGCTTCATGGTAGCTGGAGGGAATGGGAATTAAAATGTACAAAAATGGTTTGGTGCAGTCGCTCATGCCTGTAATCCTAGGGCTTTGGAAGGCTGAGGCTGGCAGATCACTTGAGGTCAGGAGTTCAAGACCAGCCTGGCCAACATGGCAAAACAAAGTCTCTACTAAAAATACAAAAATTAGCCAGGCATGGTGGCGGGCGCCTGTAATCCCAGCTACTCAGGAGGCTGAGGCAGGAGAATCATTTGAACCCAGGAGGCGGAGGCTGCAGTGAGCCAAGGTTGCGCCACTGTACTCCAGTCTGGGCAACAGAGTGAGACTCTGTCTCGGGGGGAAAAAAAAAAGTATACAGAATTAAGATAGTAAAAGAAGGGTATTTCTTTACCTGCAAATGAAGAAAGAAACTTGACAGTAAAATCAAGACCACAGGAAATCTCATTGCTGGGAGACTCACTGGGACACTGTGTGTGTTTGCTAGGGCTACCATAACAGGACCACAAACTGGGTTGCTGAAAACAACAGGAATTTATTGTGTCACGGTTCTGGAGGCTAGACATTTGAAATCAAGGTGCCGACAGGGCCATCCTTTCTCGGAAGGCTCCAGGACGTCTTGCTCTGTGCCTGTCTTTTAGCTTCTGGTGTTGCCAGCAACCCCTGGCATTCCTTGGCTTGTAGATGCGTCCCTCCAGTCTTTACCTCTGTTGTAACATGGTGTTGTCTCCCTGGGTCTGTGTCTGTGTCTTTGTTTTCTTATGAGGACATATCGGATAGGGTGACCCCTAATTCAGTATAACCTCATCTTAACTGGATTACATCTGCAAACACCATATTTCCAAATACGGTCACGTTCACAGGTACTGAGGGGTTTAGGACTTCACCATACCTTTTTGCGGGACATAATGTAACCCACAACAGGCACTTAGAATGGTCCTGAAATCCATCTCATTACTAACACTAACAAGTTCTAGTAGGCCGCTTGGCCTCGCCAAAAACACCTGATTGACAGAAGGTGTGAATATTTTATAGAGGCGGGAAAAAAGTAGGGTAAGAGACAGTGTCCTGAATAATGGGCATATTCTGTAGTGGGCAAGAGCTAGGCCACTGTGGGATTTCAGGGACACCACTCCAGCAGCCTGGGTCCAGATTCAAGCAATGCTTGAACTGTCTATCTTTCAAAAATGCTCCCCGGAGATGCGGAGATCAGCATCCTCTTCACAGCTCCTTGGCTGTCCATATCTCAATTGACCTTATGCATAATGGAAGAGAGATCTCTTTCCAACATATTGTGTTATATCATTACCAAGGCTGAGCAGAGCAATTAAACACTAAATGCAGCTTTAGGACCATCTGGGTATTGTTACCATCTTCATAATCATTAGATTTAGTGCAAGAGATGTATTAATTAGTGGCACAGGAAGCAGAAGGCAAAAAAAAAAAAAAAAAAGTTCATTGCATATGAGAGCTTGTGGCCAGCACCATATGCATTTTAGCGTAGCCTCAGAAATACCAGCACTTTGAGAGAAAACAGCAACAACAACAACACAACAAATCCACCTCCCTACAGTAAACAAAAAACAAAACAAAAAAACTTAGTGTTTTTATTTTTAAATTATTAACTAGCTTTTTTTTTTTTTTTTTTTTTTTTTTTACCTCCAGCCAATAGAGGTCTTCTCAGCATATACGATCCATTAAGGAAAGAGTGCTGGGCAATGCTGCACCCCTTTAAAACCTAAGAAACCACTGTAGAACGAGACTTAAAATTTTCAGAAAAAATATGACACAAGAGGTAGAAAAAGGAAGCATGTTCCAATTTCATGGATCCATTCTTTTTTGCCTGTGAGTGAGGAAATCAGAGAAACATGGAACATGAGAGCTGAAAGGAACCTTGAAACCTTACTGATTTTTTTTTTTTTTTTTTTTTGAGACAGAGTCTCGCTCTGTCACGAGACTGGAGTGTAGTGCCTCCATCTCAGCTCACTGCAACTTCTGCCTCCCTGGTTCAAGCTATTCTTGTGCCTCAGCCTCCTGAGAGCTGGGACTACAGGTGCAAGCCACCATGCCTGGCTAATTTTTGTATTTTTAGTGGAGATGGGGTTTCACCATGTTGGCCAGGATGGTCTCGATCTCCTGACCTCGTGATCCGCCCAAAGTGCTGGGATTATAGGCGTGAGCCACTGCACTGGGTCGAAACCGTACTGATTTAAATGAGGTTCAGAGAAGTTGTCTGTTCCAGGTCGTCTTAAAGAGTTCCTTATCCCTCATATAGAGTGATTGATCTTAGGGGTCTTTAGATTGAGAAGACATTATTAAAGATTTCAGGATTGACATAAGGATTGCGGGTCCTGTGGTAGGAGGGCAGTCCTCACTCATAGAATCTCATTTTCCTTTATAGAAGCCTGTCCTTGTGACCAAGGGGAGTTAGAATATTCTTCATCCTTAAAAAAGATGGTGGCACTAGTCACAGTTGTGTCTCTCAAAGTGACTGGTCATCACAGCCTTGACATCGTATTTGTCAGGCGGAAATGCTTGCACAAAGAAGTGATGCGCGTGGGCTAGGTGGGCTCAAGTTTATAATTACAAAACTTCGAGAGGTTAAGACAGGAGGATCACTTGAATCTAGGAGTTCGAGACCAGCATGGACAACATAGTGAGGCATTATCTCTACAAATAACACAAAAATTTAACTGGGTGTGGTGGTGTACATCTGTGGTCCTAGCCACTTGGGAGGCTGAAGCTGGAGGATCACTTGAGCCTAGGCAGTCAAGGCTGCATGCAGTGAGCTGTGATTGTGCCACTGCACTGCAGCCTGGGCAACAGAACGAGACCCTGTCACAAACAAACAAACGAACACCAAGAAGTGACTTGGTAATGCTTAATAGCAATGCAGTATTTATCTGCAGCAGGTTTAAAATTCTTTTTTGGGCTGGGTGCGGTAGCTCAAACCTGTAATCCCAGCACTTTGGGAGGCTGAGGTGGGCAGATCAGCGGAGGTCAGGAGTTTGAGACCAGCCTGGTCAACATGGTGAAACCCCATCTCTACTAAAAATACAAAAATTAGCTGGGTGTGCTAGTAGGCACCTGTAACCCCAGCTATTCAAGGGGCTGAGGCAGGAGAATTGCTTGAACTTGGGAAGTGGTGGTTGCAGTGAGCCGAGATCGCGCCATTGCACTCCTGCCTGGGCGACAAGAGTGAGACTCTGCCTCAAAAAAATAAAATAAAATAAAAACTAAAAAAAAAAATCTTTGTGTCTGTGCTTAATCTTCTCGGTAGTGATGAGAGTCCTTTCTCTTTCTGATTCTACCTTGAAGTCTCAGCAAAAACCACAGAGTAGATTCTTTCTATGTATTGGAATCAGATAAGGCAAGGGCTTTCAAACTTTTTTGACTGTGACTACATTGAGAAATGCATTTGGTGCTGTGATTCAGAGGAACTGCATTTCTCTTGAAATATATGTATCTCTGTTCCCAAAGACATATTGCTTTATTTGATGAAACATTATTAAAGAACACCTACCCTCACTATATGTGATGCATTCTGATATCAACGATTCTATTTCATTAAAAAGATCTGGTCATGCTCAGCCTGCAGATTGAGCAATACTGTGGTAAGGTGCGCCCAACTTCAGTTGTTTGACATTCAGATTAGTGTCAATTAGGAAAACCTGCTTTCTTATTTTACACATTGGCTTTGACATTTGCTATAGCATCAGGGATTTAACCTTGAAGGTTACAGTCTAGTCTTCTCCCCTTGAAACCCATTAAGAAAGTCTGCATCTTGGCCCAGGCTCCTCTGAAGTCAAACCCTCTGTCCTGGTCCACATCATGATACCCAAGTTAGTTAAAGTCTCCATCCTTTGCACATCCCTGAAATTTCTAAGGACTTGTCAGATACTTTATGCATCCCATATACATTCATTATACTGAAAATAATTTGTTTGGTCTCTTCTAGGTGTCTTATAGAACTCAACATACTGGGATCTTGAAGATTGTCACTCTGATGGTGGCCGTTTGGGTGCTGGCCTTCTTAGTGAATGGGCCAATGATTCTAGTTTCAGAGACTTGGAAGGATGAAGGTAGTGAATGTGAACCTGGATTTTTTTCGGAATGGTACATCCTTGCCATCACATCATTCTTGGAGTTCCTGATCCCAGTCATCTTAGTTGCTTATTTCAACATGAATATTTATTGGAGCCTGTGGAAGCGTGATCATCTCAGTAGGTGCCAAAGCCATCCTGGACCGACTGCTGTCTCTTCCAACATCTGTGGACAATCATTCAGATGTGGACTATCTTCAAGGGGATCTCTTTCTGCATCGACAGAAATGCCTGTGTCCCTTCATTCAGAAAGACAGAGGAGAAAGAGCAGTCTCATGTATTCCTTAAGAACCAAGATGAATAGCAATAGAATTGCTTCCAAAATGGGTTCCTTCTCCCAATCAGATTCTGTAGGTCTTCACCAAAGGGAGCATGCTGAACTGCTTAGAGCCAGGAGATTAGCCAAGTCACTGGCCATTCTCTTAGGAGTCTTTGCTGTTTGCTGGGCTCCGTATTCTCTGTTCACAATTGTTCTTTCATTTTACTCCTCAGAGACAGGTTCTAAATCCGTTTGGTACAGAATTGCATTTTGGCTTCAGTGGTTCAATTCCTTTGTCAATCCTCTTTTGTATCCATTGTGTCACAAGCGCTTTCAAAAGGCTTTCTTGAAAATATTTTGTATAAAAAAGCAACTTCTACCGTCAGCACACAGTCGGTCAGTATCTTCTTAAAGACAATTTTCTCACTTCTGTAAATTTTAGTCTCAATCTCACCTAAATGGATTAGGTCTGCCCTTTATCTTGCCCTTTTCATTCTACCAACAGATCTGCACTTTGAAGTCAATGGAAAATTACTCCAGTGAATAATAGCAGTATAATTATGACTTGATAATATTTTTGTAAACTTGTAGTCATAATAGTACTATATTCTTCTTAGTCTTCACCTCTTCCTTGTCTTTTAGATCTTTATATCATGCTGATTACAAAAATCCAGTTTTGTTTTCTATGTTCCATGTATAATACAATCTCAAGTGAATTTCTCTTTTTTATTTTATAGTAACAGGAACTTATCCAGTTTGAAAATCATTCCCTAAAGCATTGCAATAGGAAAAAGAACCTCCTGGCTGGTACTGCCCAACTCTGTTCTGATCAGTGGGTGGGTGAGGTAGGGTTTGAGTTGGCAAGAGCAGGGAACGGGGATGTGCCCAGGTGAGCTCCTGTGTGTGTCCAGATTTTATATTCCTAATCCCAGTAAGGAAGAAAGCGTAGTGTGGGAGAGGAAAGAGTTGATGATGGCAGCTCTCAAAGGTCCTCAGTGAAGTTATTTTGGAGGCCCTGGTGGTCACAGGATCAGAAGGCAAGGGATAGGCAATTGTCACCAATGGCTGAAAGTATGGCTTGTCCCATTTCTTCCTGTTCTCTTCTTCCAGCTTCCACATCAGCTTCCTTTTGTGAGAAAATATGGAAGAGGAAGGCTAAGAGATGCTGAAGGGACTACATGATTTAACTAGATAGACCTCGTGTACAGTCACTGAACTAGTAGATGTCAATAATTATTATTTTTAAAAAATTTTATTTGTTGACTGGTCATGGTGGCTCACGCCTATAATCCCAGCACTTTGGGAGGCCAAGACAGGTGGATCATGAGGTCAGGAGATCTAGACCATCCTGGCCAACATAGTGAAACACCATCTCTACTAAACTACAAAAAATTGGGTGGGTGTGGTGCTGCATGCCTGTAGTCCCAGCTACTCAGGAGGCTGAGGCAGGGGAATCGCTGAATCTGGGAGGCAGAGGTTGCCAGCCTGGCGACAGAGCAAGACTTTGTCTAAAAAACAAAACAAAACAAAACTATTTGTTTAAAACAGCATACAGCATCTTGCTTTGTCTCCCAGGCTGGAGTGTAGCAATGCAATCATAGCTCACTGTGGCCTTGAACTTCTTGGCTCAAGCAATCCTCCTGCCTCGGCCTCCCAAGTATGTAGGACTACAGGTACTCGCCACCACACCTGGATAATTAAAAAATTATTTTTGTAGAGATGAAGTCTCACTGTGTTGCCCAGGTTGGATGTCAATAATTATTAAAAAAAAATTTTTTTTTTAAAGTTTTTTTGAGACAGACTCTTGCTCTGTCACCCAGGCTGGAGTGCAGTAGCGTGATCAGGGGTCACTGCAATCTCTGCCTCCCAGGTTCAAGCAATTCTTGTGCCTAAGCCACCTGAGTAGCTGGGATTACAGGTGCATGCCACCATGCCTGGCTAATTTTGGTATTTTTAGTAGAGACGAGGTTTTGCCATGTTGGCCAAGCTGGAATTTTTTTTTTATTTTGATAAGACAGGGTCTTGCCATGTTGGTCAGCCTGGTCTCAAACTCCTGGGCTGAAACAACCCTCCCACCTTGGCCTCCCAAAGTGCCTGGATTATGGGCACAAGCCACCACAATAATTATTGCCTGGATGTCAATTATTATTTTAAAATGTTTTTGTATTTATTTAATGTTTTTAATGCATGTGCCCAATATTTTACATTGCACTGCTCAGAGATATTCCTTTATTATGTAGTTAGTATAGATTATACTTTACAGACGATTCACATTTTATTAGTTTGGTAATGTTTTGTCCTTTTAAAAAATTTTCTTTTGAGATGGGGTCTTGCTCTATTGCCCCTGCAGGAGTGCAGTGGCATGCTCTCAGCTCACTGCAGCCTTGACTGCCTGGGCTCCAGCAATCCTCCTACTTCAGCCTCTGGAGTGGCTAGGACCATAGGCACTTGCCACCACACCCCACTAAAAAGATTTTAAATTGTTCTCTTTCTTGTAATGTTCTCTGCCTGTCTTTGTCACAAAATTTCATTTTTCTCATAGTTAATTTCATCTCTCCAATAAGATTTTAATGGTTTTTCTTTTATAACTTTGCAGTTCTTACACCGTTTAGTCATTTTCATGTTTCTTAGAAACTTTAAACCTTTGATTAACTTCAAACATTAAAATACAAAAGTCTTTTAAGTACATGAGTGCTTAGAAATGTACATAATGTTTATATACCCTTATGCCTTATTAAAGTTCAATATGAGAAATATGTGTTTAACGTTCAATAATAATTTGAAAAATTTGAGAAGTAAACTCTCATAAATGCACACATTTTTATAAACTTGCTACTTGTGTGCTGTTGATTTTAACATTTATATAAATTACTAGTTGTGGATTTCAAGTGATCACTGGGGGCTTGAACGTTCATGGAATGGAGTGGTCCTATGAAAACGTTTCCCAGTTGAACCTCAGGGGGGTGCATGCCCAACAATTCACATGTATTTTCTAAAGTATTTATAAAATAGAATATATATTGTATTTCATTCCATCTAAGATGCTGTCAAGATAAGACATATTGTTATTTTATTTACTATATTAGTCTGTTTTCACACTGCTGATAAAGGCATACTCAAGACTGGGAAGAAAAAGAGGTTTAATGGACTTACAGCTCCACATGGCTGGGGAGGCCTCACAATCATGGTGGAAGGCAAGGAGGAGCAGGTCACTTCTTACATGGATGGCGGCAGGCAAGGAGAGGGAGCTTGTGCAGGGAAACTCCCATTTTTAAAACCATCAGATCTTGTGAGACTGTTTCACTATCACCAGAACAGCACAGAAAAGACCCACTGCCATAATCCAATCACCTCCCATCTGGTTCCTCCCACAACACATGGGAATTATGGGAGTTACAATTCAAGATGAGATTTGGGTGGGGACACAGCCAAACCATATCATTTATCATTATGAAAGAGAAAATGCTGCAAATTGTCTGATATAATACTTTAAAAAAATCACATTGACAGTAAGCTTCATTCTGATTTTAGAGTTGAAATGTGGACAATCTGCATCTTAGAAGTGATGAAGTATGATGTGTGTGTGATAAGTGAACTGAATGTGGCTAATCCTCTATGAAACAAGAGTTTGAAAAATAAATCCTATGATGGTACATGCATATCTTCATTAAACAAGTGTTTATTGAAGGTCTATCATGTATTGGCTATTTATTGTAAAGATGCCTGTGAACCATGCTGATAGGGTTTAGATTCTCCAGGAACAGGAATTTTTCTTTGGGGTTCTCTTAGTACACCACCAGGCACTCCATAGATGCTCAGTAGATGCTTACTGAAAAGGCATACATGAGGCATTTTCATTCAAACAGAAGGTGAATCCTAGCTTTAGAATTCAAGTATTTAAAATTTGCACTAGAGGAACTTTAGAATATTTTTTCCATTATAATAAAAGTAATGTGTACTTATTGTAAGAAGAAGAGACAATACTAAAACAATTCCTATATACAGAGAATAGCCATAATTATTAGTTTGGTGAATGTATTAGTCTGTTCTAGCATTGCTGTAAAGAACTACCTGAGACTGGGTAATTTATAAAGAAAAGAGGTTTAATTGACTCATAGGTTGGCAGGCTGTACAGGAAGCATGTCTGGGAGGCCTTTATAATCATGGCAGAAGGTGGAGAGGAAGCAGGCATGTCTTACATGGCTAGAGCAGGAGGAAGAGAGAGAAGGGGGAGGTGACACATTTTTAAACAACCAGGTCTGTTGAGAACTCACTATCATGAGACCAGCAAGGGGGAATCTGCCCCCATCATCCAATCACCACCAGGCCTCTCCTCCAACATGGGGGATTAAAATTTGACGTGAGATTTGGGTGGGGACACAAATCCAAACCATATCAGTGTGGATGTTTCTAAAGAAAAAAAAAAGGTAATCTCGTTTTTTGAAAATATATATTTGCATATGTAAATTTCTTAAGATATCTTCAGGCAAATGCTTTCATAAAATGAAGCCTTCTGTTCTAGAATGAGTAATTACTGCTCTCTCCCCCAAACATGGCTGGCTTATAAAATCTGATTTTTAAACACTTATTTGCTCATCTTAAATCCAGATCCAAATCCACTGGCATAATTGGCAGAACATTCCTAAGAATATTGGCTCCTAAGTATTGGCTTCAGTTGGTGTGTATAGAAATGGACTCTTGAAGAGTGAAGAAGGGCTTTGGGATATAAATGCTGATTAGGAAAGACACTGTAGGTCAAGCGTTTTGTTTTGTTTTGTTTTGTTTTGTTTTTTGTTTTTTAGATGGAGTCTTGTTTGTCTCTCAGGCTGGAGTGCAATGGTGTGATCTTGGCTCACTGCAACCTCTGCCTCCCGGGTTCAAGCAATTCTCCTGCCTCAGCCTCCCGAGTAGCTGGGCTTACAGGTGCCCACCACCACGCCCAGCTACATTTTGTATTTTTGGTAGAGACGGGGTTTTGCCATGTTGGTCAGGCTGGTCTTGAACTCCTGACCTCAGGGGATCTTGCAGCCTCAGCCTCCCAAAGTGCGGGGATTACAGGCATGTGCCACTGCGCCTGGTTGGCCAAGTGTTTTTATGAATCATGAAGATTTTGACAGAAGTAGCTGAAGTATCCTAATAGCGATTTTTTCTTTTTTTGAGATGGAGTCTCACTCTGTTGCCTAGGTTGGAGTGCAGTGGTGCAATCTAGTCTTACTGCAGCCTCTGCCTCCTGGGTTCAAGTGATTCTCTTGCCTCAGTCTCCTGAGTAGCTGGGTAGCTGAGATTATAGGTGCCTGCCAACACGCCCCAGCTAATTTTTGTATTTTAGTAGAGACAGGGCTTCACCATGTTGGCCAGGCTGGTCTTGAACTCCTGACCTCAGGTGATTTGCCCACCTCAGCCTCCCAAAGTGCTGGGATTATGAGCATGAACCACCACATCCGGCCTTAACTGGGATTTTACAGAACAATTTCTGTGGCTTTTTGGTAACAATTTTCCTGTAGTAAAGATCTTGGTATTTGAAGAAACCGTTTTTCACATTATGAGTTCAGAAAAAGAAATTCTAGCATACAAAGTACATTTTTATTCTAATAACTGCTATCAGTCAAAGTTGAACGAAGAAAAGAGAAACATGTTAATTATTTCAAGCAGAAGAAATTTAATGCGGAGAATTGGTTAACCCAGAGATTAATACTTTGAGAAAACAGATAACATCTTTAGGCATTGAGAGAATATAAGGGGAGAAGTGATGTTATCAAAACCTAGGATCTTGGAGAAGTATCGGGAGGACTGACGCTTGGATTTCTGATTGATTTGTGATGCCTTGTGGTTAGGGCTTGGGCATCCCAAAGGGTGGGGCCAGCTGGTGCTCAGATTGCCACATGGGGTTGAGGGGACAGCCGTGACAGCTGCTGCTGGTCGCTCGGATGGGGTGCCTTGAAGTAGGAGGCTTGCTGTGCACTGCTGCTGGAGGGATGCCAACTCACACTAGAAGCGCTAAGTGAGTTTCTTCTCAGGATCTCCCATCTTCCTATTTCTTGCCAGTGTTTTGCATTGGTGGAAGCTGACTGAGAGCCAGCTGACGAGAGAGTCTGAGAAATAGGTGTGACTCCTAGCTCCAGCCTTATGGTGTGGTGTCTAAAAAAGCGGGCTTGAAGCTTGTAGGCAACAGAGAAATCACTGGCAAACGCATCGTGTGTTTAAGCATAATAAAGTAGAACTTTGGCCTTTAGGGATTTCACACCTACAGTTTCAACTGCACCATCAGCAGCCCACCACTCCGTAACATATTGCAATCTGTAGTTTTCTTTTTCTTTTCTTTTCTTTTTGTTTGAGACAGAGTTTCACTCTTTCACCCAGGCTGGAGTGCAGTGGCACAATCTCAGCTCACTGCAGCCTCTGCCTCTTGGGTTCAAACCATTCTCCTGCCTCACCCTCCCAAGTAGCAGGGACTACAGGCGTGTGCCACCATGCCCAGGTAATTTTTGTATTTTTAGTAGAGATGGGGTTTCCCTATGTTGGCCAGTCTGGTCTTGAACTTCTGGCCTCAAACGATCCACCCGCCTCTGCCTCCCAAAGTGCTGGGATTACTGGTGTGAGCCACTGCCCCGGGTTAGTAATTTGTATTTTTCTTAAGGCACTAATTCAAATCACGTTCCATTAGGTGGATATGCTGAGTGACGTGGCTGCTAAACCCAGCACCCTTGTTCCAGTGAAGTTTTCTCTGTTCTTGTTAGCAATGCTTATGAAGTGTCTAACATTTTTGTGTGTTGGTGATGGAGGTGAGGGAGGAATGAGGAACTCCAAGAAGGTGTGGAGCAGTGGCTCAGCTCTAAAATCGGTGAGTTCACTCTACATTTCATAACAGAGCTTCCAAGAGAGTGGTTCATGGATGCGTCTGGTCAATATGATGAACTGAATTTGTTGTCATGAATTATAAATTAGAAAATTTCTCCTTAAAATTGGGATTTTAACTTTTTTTTTTTTTGCCTGAAAAAATTGAAAGATTCAGTAATATTGGGCCCACATTCCCTCAAGAAAACAATTTGCTGAATCTGGTAGTGGACAGAGACACCTGTCAGCCCCCAGGGTTCCACTTTCCCTCATTTAGGCCTTTTAATCTACCTGTCTCTTCTCTTTTGATATCTAGATTGCAACCCCTACTCTACAAGTAAAAAGAAAGTGATTCATGACATTATTTTAGTGAGTACCCTGGAAAGTACAAACATTGCCTTTTCTGTTGGAAATTTTATGTTCTCAGGGGTCCATCCGTTAGGATTCCCTTGGATACAAATGATAGAAACACAATTTGAACCACCTGGGCAAAAGTGAGCTAATTGGCTTTTACAACCAAAGTACCTAAAGACAGTGGTGGGAGTTGACCCCAGGGATGGCCAAAGCCAGAGACTCCAACAACTTCATTTTCTCAGACTGGCTTCTGCACAGGGCTGGAACGATGGATGCCTGTGTTTCTCTTAAGTGGATAGAAAAAGGATCTCTCCTAGTAACATTGAGAAAAAAAAATGCTGGAAAAAATCAATCGAATGCCCAGCTGGTGTCTTGTGCATGTCTCTGAACCAGTCTCTAGAGGGGAGGGTGGACGCCAGGACTGCCCACCTGTGTCAGTTCCTCTTCCTGGCAGGGAAGTAGGATCTACTCTTTTCAAACCAGGTGAGCAGAAGAGGGAGGAACAATTTCCTCAAATGAAGGCGTATTCGGTTACCAGAAGAAGAAGGTAGACAGTCTGGGCAATATAGCAGAACCCCATCTCTACAAACAAATTAGCTGGGCATGGTGGTGTGTGCCTGTGATCCCAGCTACTTGGGAGGTTGAGATGAGAGGATTGCTTGAGTCTGGGAGGTCTTAGGCTGCAGTCAGTCATGATCGCACCACTGTGCTCCAGGCTGGGTGACAGAGCGAGAAAGAAAAAACAAAAAAGGAGGCAGAGATAATAAATGTCTACTCTCAGGGGTATTCATAAATTGGAGCTGTCATGATCTGATTGTCTTCCTCGTACATTGTGCAGACCTTCCACGAT
The DNA here is from genome assembly GCF_008728515.1 of Papio anubis. Classification (NCBI taxonomy): domain Eukaryota; kingdom Metazoa; phylum Chordata; class Mammalia; order Primates; family Cercopithecidae; genus Papio; species Papio anubis. The sequence continues at coordinate 16,665,367 of NC_044994.1, forward strand.
GGCCACAGCCTTTGCACTATGACTGTATTCCCACCCTTTGCACTCTGACTTCGTAACTCCTTCCATCAAGAGTGACTTGCTTTGGCCAGCAGACTGCTGTCAACAGGCAGTGAAAGTGACACCTTGCCAGTTCCAAGCCTAGCCTCAAGAAGCCTGTGCCCATCTGTTCTATCTCTTGGCAGTTTTCGCAGCTTCCAGGTGAACATGCCCCAGGCTAGACTCCTGGAGGATGAGAGACCACGTGGAGGAGAATCAAGGCGTCTCAGCTGAGGCCATGTTAGACCAGCCAGCCTCACTCAAGCTAACTCAGCAGCTTATTGAAGATGCGTGGGCAATCCCAGGCAAAATGAGGCCAGCTGAAGGAAGCCTACCATGGCCTAGACAAGAAGAACCACCCAGTTGACCCAGAGACTCCTGAGCAATGATAAGACTACATTCTGGGAGTGTTTGCTATTCAGCAATAGCTAACTGACATGTCAAGCACTTACCCTGCTGTGTATTAAACAGCCTCTAAAAGTTGAATAGAAAAGAGAAGCAGATATTTACATTGCTTATTCTTCTGTGTGTTCAGACAGAAGCTACTGAACATTATCACGCAAGAGAACAGACTTTTTTTTAAGGTCATGGCTACTTCTCGATAGGAACATATTCATTGAGAAATGATTTAGTGGTAAAGATAAGTGATTCTGAAATATCATAAACTACACAACATAACAATGGTAGGATACAGGTACCCAAGAGAGTAAAATTGTACCACGAGAATGGAAGAGGAAGGGCATCGCAGGGAAAAACAAGCTGTTCTTAGCTATGAGCATCTTTCCCTGAATTACCTCATTCAGTCTCTTCAAGTTTCCACCTTAAGTCATATACTGCAATACGAAGGGCTATGCACTTTGTATTAAATAGCGCCTTTTAAAAAATGCATTTCTCCTTGCTTATGCTCATAGACATTTCTTCACATGTTTCTACTTCTGCGAGGGAATAAAAGAAGAGAGAGGACCTTAAAGAGAACCAGCCCATTTGGTTAAAGATTAGTAGCTCTGTGAAAGGATTAGTAGAAGGAGTCGACTTTATCTTTCACTTCAAATTTCCAAACCGCCTGTTCTCTGCTGTCTTACTAAAGGTCACAGTTGATCATAAAAGAAAACAACCTGCAAAACAGTTTAGGGTAATTGCAAACATTTTTCTGATATTCATCCTTACCGAAAATTTCCAATAGGCAAGCTAAAGATGTAAAAAAAAAAGATCTGCTTTTTCCTCCATAGGAAGACACTTATCAGTTTCTTCTTAGATAACTGGAAACAAATGTTTTTAAAATTATTACTCTGTCTTTCCTGTTTTCTTGTCTCCAATGTAGGCCATCTGGGTCATGGTCCAGTTAGGTGGGTGGTTGCATGTTCTATGTTTCCTGGCCTCTCATTTCTGGAATCAAGTTGGTGTGAGCACAATTCTTCTTTTCTTTTCTTTTCTTTTTTTTTTGTTTTTTTTTCCATCTAGCATCACATGGATGATCTGAAGTTCTGAAGGTCATATTCTTCTAGTCCATTCTCCAGACTGAGGAAAATCCCTGCTGCTTTGAGACAATAGCCCCTAGCCAGGTTCATAGCATGGAGCGGGTACTGGGGGATGGGGTAGGCAGAGCCCTTGCCTTAAAGGAGTTAGAGATTGCCTGGCACGGAGTCAACAGGAACGCGAGCATGAATGTGCGCCACAGTGAAGTGACATAGCTTGATTAATTGTTGCTTTTATAGTACTATTTGTAGGGATGCAAGAGAGAGTAATGCCCCTACAGCTGCCCCACGGCAGAGCAGCCCTGCTTGGCCCTGTGTCTTTTCAGACAACCCAGTCCTTCTATAGCAAGGCCGTGTAGCTGATGTCTTGGACATTGTATAGAGAAGGCCAAACAGGATTTGCATGGATAATGGTAATGCAGAAATTTAGGTACGGTACTTACTCCACCAGCACGGGATGAATGGCCTCATTCCTTAGAAACAAATGGATGAAGAGAGCAGTTGACTTGCCTGGGGCGGCACAATCAGCGGGTGCTGAAGCCAGAACTTGAATTCAGGGATCTGCAACTTGAGTCCAGGTGCTGAAGCTTCGTCCCACACTGTCTCTCGACTCTCAGGAGGCTCTGTTCACACCATTCTTACATAGGGAAGTTAGTAAGACAGAGCTTGTAGAAAGAGGTGACTGGTAAGTGGACCAAACAAAAAACCGAATCAAATCCAATCAAAACAAAACCAATTGCCTGGGCGCGGTGGCTCACGCCTGTAATCCCAGCACTTTGGGAGGCCAAGGTGGGCGGATCACTTGAGGTCACAAGTTGGAGACCAGCCTGGGCAACATGGTGAACAAAAATTAGCCGTGCGTGGTAGTGAGCACCTGTAGTCCCAGCTACTCAGGAGGCTGAAGTGGGAGGATCATTTGAGCCCAGGAGGTCGAGGCTGCAGTGAACCGAGATCGCTCCACTGCACTTCAGCCTGGACCACAGAGAGAGATTCTGTCTCAAAAAAGAAAAAAACACAAACAACAAACAAACAAACACACAAACCCCAAACAAAACAAAACCAAAAGCAAATCTAAATCAACAAAACCCCTAAGAGTCTTTCCCCCATCCACGTCAGCAGTCTCTGTGTGGTCCACCAGATGGCAGTAGCTCCACATAGTTTTTCTCTGCTCTCGTTCTGTCCTGCAGCCACTGAGTACACGGGAAGGGTTGTTTTGTGTTACAGTGTAAAGCAATCTGATCACAGTTTCCCCTCACTTCTCCATATTTTGTATTAACTTAAACTCAGAAAATCAGTTAAGGCTACATAAACGCTCTAAAAAATGATAAAACAATGACTTCTCCTTCTCCCTTGCTAGAAGGTAAGGCTGTCCCAGGGGCTCACATGAGGGCATATGTGTGCACACACACACTCTGCTGCATCCGCCCCCACACCTGCCCTCTCCGTGCGTGACACACTTCTGCTCGTCCACACAGGCCCACACCAACCCACACATATCCACCCCCAGTATCCACTCCACACACCACACAACCCACCCCATCCACCTCCCATCCACATTATCCACACACACACACACCTTGCTACCCCGTGACATTACAAACCACAATCACTTCTTCAAGAAGCCCTTATAATCCCCTGAGACTATAAGGTAAATAGAGAAGTTTTTCTGTACCTATGTCATTAGTGTCATTCCTGAAGCTTTCCTAACAATATTAAAAGCTACTGACTTTTTTTTCTTCTTTTTTTTTTCATGAAGTCTTGCTCTGTCACCTAGGCTAGAGTGCAGTGGCATGATCTCGGCTCATTGCAACCTCCACCTCCCGGGTTCAAGCGATTCTCCTGCCTCAACCTCCCGAGTAGGTGGGATTACAGCCCACCGTCGCGCCCAGCTAATTTTTTGTATTTTTAGTAGAGACAGGGTTTCACCATACTGGCCAGGCTGGTCTCGAACTCCTGACCTCAGGCGATCCACCCCACCTTGGCCTCCCAAAGTGCTGGGATTACAGGCATGAGCCACTGTGCCCCACCTAAAAGCTTTTGGCTTTTTAAAAATAGCCACACTCCAGGACCTCCAAAACCTTAAAAAAGTCTTCCCCAAAATCCACTGAAAAAGAGTACTTATCTTACCCATTCACAAACCTATGTCCACTTTCCTAAACAATTCTTCTGTTGGCATTTCTTTTATATCTACTCTTACAACTCCAGTTCCCACTGAGCTCTCAAAGTAGCTATCTATTTCTTAGTAAAAACCACATGTCAAAGTACCCAATAAATTCAAGATCTCGAACTTCAAGTATCTTCCTAGAAGCAGAATTTTCAACTTCCAGTCTTTTCTTCCTTTATGGAAGCACCATCTACTGGCTGTAGCTGGTATTGCAGCTCAGTTCTAGTTAATGCCCAACCCCCCAAGAAGCAACAGAGCTTCTTTTATAACTATATGATCAGGGTATAAAGAGTGATACTATTTTTATTACAAAAATAGGTTCTAATTTCATATTACATCATGTTCCATGAATCTAATTACGAGTTTTATTTATTTGTTTAGAGATAGGGCCTCGCTCTGTCGCCCAGGCTGGAGTGCAGTGGCACAATCTTGGCTCATTGCAACCTCCACCCCTTGTGCTCAAGTGATTCTCCTATCTCAGCCTCCCGAGTAACTGAAGCTACAGGCATGTACCACCATGCCGGACCAATTGTGTGTGTGTGTGTGTGTGTGTGTGTGTGTGTTCGTAGAGACGGGGCTTCACCATATTGCCCAATCTGGTCTCCAACTCCTGAGCCCAAGTGATCCACCCACCTTGACCTCCCAAAGTGTTGGGATTACAGGCATGAGCCACTGCACCCAGCCTCTAATTACACATTTTAAGTCATTGTATTTAGCCATGGAGCGGCTTCCTTCCTGGTCACTGAGGCAGCACGTGCATGTTGGGGTGACGTTTACTGTTTCTGTAAGTTGTACCAAAACATCTACTTAACCTTTTACATTTGTGCCATTCCTTCACATAAAGACATATGGTATCCCCTCCCTATCAAATATTTATCTTACCCCACATATTTTATATTATTTAAATTGGGGCATCTCTTACACCCAAATTTTTGCTTTTATGAAACTCTGTCTTTGATAATATAATAGATGCTAATGGGGGAAATAATGTACATTTTGGTGAAAATTGTTCTAAGGTCAAATTTTCAGGATTGATCTATTTCATAATGTAGGCATTGTTTATAAGTCACAAAATAAGCCTATTTCTCTTTTTTTAGACAGAGTCTCTCTCTGTCACCCAGGCTGGAGTGTAGTGGTTCGACCTTGGCTTACTGCACCCTCCACCTCCCAGGTTCAAGCGATTCTCCTGCCTCAGCCTCCCGAGTAGCTGGGATTACAGGCAAGTGTCTCCATGCCCAGCTAATTTTTGTATTTTTAGTAAAGACTGGGTTTTGCCGTGTTGGCCAGGCTGGTCTCGAATTCCTGACCTCAGGTGATCCACCCACGTGATCCTCCCACCGTGGCTGGGATTACAGGCATGAATCACTGTGCCCGACTTGGCTTTTTAGGTTTGTTAAAAATTGCGACTGATCAGGGACAGTCCCAGATAGTGTTAATCCCGTGAATACCTTCATTCCATCTCTATCAATATCTGTTTCGTATATTAAAATCTTATGAGATTTTGTTCTGTAACCTGGGAAAGAGAAATAAATTTATTTTGGAGAAGAAAATCTGGGAGGAAAAGTGGGGAAAAAAGAGTTGGGAAGAAAGAGGAAGAAAAAGCAAGCAGTGTTTAATATAATGATCGCCCTGGCTTATATTTGAACTCCCCTGGAGAGAGGAATGATGACTCGAAGTTATGGAATTATTTTACAAACGCACACGTTGATAAAACCTTTCAAAAGACACTTTGTGATTCTCTTGGCATAACAGAGCTGCCTTAGTGACCAGATGTCACAAAGTGATACAGAGCCAGAGAAAGTCATTTTCATCCATGATGCAAGGAACGCAGCATTTTGACAACCCAGTTGGAAAGTGGAGCTCCCATGGAAGAAAAGTGTCTTCTGGAGGCTGTGTAACCACTGCATTCTCCAGATGGGCACTGGCAGTGCCGGGGCTTCCCACCCAGAAGGTCCATGTGGTGGACAAGGACAAGCGACACCCAGAGCCACGACTTGAAAGAGGGAGGCTGCTTCAGGCTGACTTCCCTCGACAGACTGGTTTATGGACGCATGCAAGGACCTCTCTTTGGGAACCGTCCGAAATGACAGGAGAGATACAAGAAGGTCAATGTCTGAAAATCCGACAAAATAGGCTTAATTCATCATGATTTTGTTTGTTTTTAAAAAATAAATCTCTATCTATATGTGTATATATACATATTTTAAATACATATATATTTAAATACATATATATCTGTATTTAAATATATATCTGTATTTAAATATATATGTATTTATTTAAATACATGTATTTAAATACATATATATGCATTTTATATATACATATATGTATTTAAATACATACATATTAGATACATATATGTATTTTAAATACCTCGTTAGGTATTTAAAGTACGTACAAGTATAAAATAAATATAGGTATTGAAATATATATAAAAGTATAAAAAACATATATGTATCTTAAATACCTAATGAGGTCTGGGATAGTTGGGCAATGTCTACTAGCTTAACTAACAGCGTCAGTGATAACCCTTGTTATCCATGGTAAGAAGCGAGTGGGTATAACACGGATAATTAGTACGTCCAGAGGAAATGGAGAGGGCATAGAACCCACTCGAGCTTCTATATTCCAATTACTTCCGGGATTGCGTGGATAAATAACATGGCTGTAAACAGGGGAGAGGGGCTGAGAATATTTTAAAACCCATGTTTGGAGCTGACTGATTGGTTCTAGAAGTTACGAGGGCATTGATCAGGGTTAGTGGGGCGCTTGGCTGATTGCTTTTGCAAAGCACACGTTAGTTTTCACACTCGCATGTGAAACGTCTAAAGCCATATCAGAATTGAGACAGGAAATGAAAGGTGATAAAACCACATCCCCCCACTCCAGCTCCGCTCTGCACAGCTGCTCTGCTTCTTCACACAGGCCGACTTCAATGGAAGCTCGATGCGTGCAGAACTGCCCAGGGACCTGGCCTCTTCACCTCTCATCACATTTTGAGGTGGGCAACACCAGCTTTTGAATCAGGAAGCAATTTGAAAATCAGTCATGTTTGGATCCCTCAGGCCTGGTTTCATCTGATTAATAAGCTCTGCTTTCAAAGCTCCCCCGGACAGTCTCCCTCCCCAAACCCACTCTCCAAGTGTCTGCAAGCCGACTCCGCGGCTCCCTTTTGAGCAGGTCCGGCAGTAGGAATCGGGCAGCCTTACCCAGAAGGACTAGCCCAGCATCGGCTGACCTTGCCAGGAGGAATTTCTTTCTCCAGCTTGAATTTCCTTCCTGCCTACCTTAGGCCTTTACTGCTGGCCACGCTCCCCTTTGACCACCCAGAATAAATCTCCCCTGCATCCCTGACAGCTGCTGATTTGGCTTCTTTCTTATTATTATTTTTTTTAATTGAAAGTAAACCTTCAAAGTGGCCCAGCCACCTGAGAAGCTGGGCTGAGCGTGGCAGCTGGGCAGTGAACCTGAAACAGCGGCGCGGTGTTTCACCAGGTCCCCTCCCGCTCAGGGCAGAAATCATGGGGCTTTGTGGGCTGCCTGGGCCGCTTAGCTTTCAATTTAGCTTTTGCATTAGAAAAAGGGAATATGGACATGGGTCAAATGATTGTGGAGTGATTTTGAAAGTAGCTATGTAACAGGCGAGAGACGGGGGCAGGGGGAGGTTTGATTTGCAGGCAGAATGCAAGTTTATTTATAAGAGAAATCTAGGGGTGTCTTTGTGCTTTCCTGTTAGACTATTGGAAGCACTTTGAAGAAGGAAATAAATTTTAAAAAGCATATTCAAATTTAACAATCAGTCTTTAACACCGGTAAGCGACAATGTACAGGATGGCACAGAGAGGATCAAGATTGCTAGAGTTTTCTTTTAGGGTCTTCTCCTTAGTTACCTTGTCATTTTAAGCTAGTTACTTCAACTCTCTATATCTTCCCCCAACACATTTGATTTTTGTTTTGGAAAGTTTTAAATATTCAGAAAAGTTGAAAAAATAATATAACAACTTCATATCCACCACCTAGTTTCAACAATGGTTAACATTTTTTTTCCATATTTGCTTTGTTTTTATCTCTATGTGTACACACACACACACACACACACACACACACATACACACAGACACATTTGCTGAAACATTAGAAAGTAAGTTACAGGCAGCACGATAATGTACCCCTAATTAAATACCCCAGCATGCATTTCCTAATGCGAACATTCTCCTTAATAACCCCAACACAATGATCACACCTAAGATAATGAAAAAGAATTCCCTAATAGCATCTGATATCCAGGCCATATTAAAACCTCTCCAAGTGATTCAAAACTGTCTTTGGTAAGTGTTTTTTGTTTTGAACCAGGAGCCAATTAAGTTTCACCCATTACATTTGGTTGTTGTCTTTTTAATCTCTTGCTCTCTGATCTTTCATTGAGGTGGAACCTACATACAAGGGTATAACCTCAAATCTGTACCTTGATGAATTTTTACATACTTATGTAAAAATCGTGACCCCTATATGACCACCAACCAGGTTGATATGTGGAATATTTTCATTGCCCCAGAAGGTTGCCCCAAGCTGTTTCTCTTGGGGCAACCTCTGAATGCCACTGAATTGTACCCTTTAAAATGACTAAGATGGTAAATTTTGGTGTGCATATTTTACCACAGTCAATATGACCTCTTCCCCATCTCCTAGAAGAGGCAAGGATATGAAACAACTGAACCTCCCAGATCCTTTGGCTGAAAGTGCAAATTGGTTGAACCACTTAGGAAAATTGTTGACAGTATTTAAAATCCTTCAACAGATACTAATTCTATGAACCAGTAATTCCTCTCCTCAGTCTACACCGCAGAGTTGCACATGCCATCAAAGACCCTTGCAAGAATGCTTACAACAGCTTTATTCACAAGGTCCCCAAGCTGGAAAAGTCACAGATATCCATCAACAATAAAACAGATAACTGAATTGTGGCATATATATATACAAAGGAATGCTACACAGTAACAGAAGGAAAGAGATATTGCATCTTGCAATAACATAGATGAATCTCAGACATGTTGAGTGAAAGAAGCTTGATACAAGAGCACAGACTGTATGAATCCTTGTAGGTGAAGGCCAAAAAGAGGCATAAACTATCATCAACTGTGACTGAAGTCTTTAGACTCCTTTAATTAATAATCACCATGTTTTTTTCCCCCCACGATATTTTCTCTTTGGAGAAAGTAGATGAGTTGTTTTGTAGAATATGCCACATTCTGGATTTGCCTGATTATTTTCTCATTGAACTTGACCCTTCACAACTGGGGACCCATGAGAGGATTGAGGGGTATTGTCCGAAGGCACTCATTTTAGGTCGTGAAGTAACTTCTATCCCATGCAACTAGAATGGTACTAGTTATGTTCCGTTCTTAGGAGAACTGACAATCATCACTCAACTCACTTTCTGTGGATCCATAGTTCAGCTGAGGAACTAGTTGAGAAAGGCTTACTGAAAGATATTAAGGCTCAATTAGAGTCAAGTCATTTTGGGCAAGATTATTTTACAGTCGGTACCATTTACTTCCTACTGTATCATGCCGGGAGGCATTTAACATCAGGTTGTTAGACCATTAGTGATGTGGTTGTGGAGTTTGATCGTTTGGTTAAGGTGGTGACCACCTCAACCACTTCACTGTAAAGAATGTTCTCCTTGGTCTCCATGGTTTAACAACCTTATTTGTCAACATGCAGCACTCATAGGTCTGTATCTCCTTTTTGATGGAATGGTTTATTCCCAGCAAATGTAACTGCAAGGTAAAATTCTTCAAAGAAAATTGTTATTTCATCTACAAGAGCTTCACTCTAAAGTAGGAATTTCATACCATAAAAACACAACTGTAATAACACATTTATAATCTTTAAGGTTTTTAGGTAACATCAAATGAATTCACTTCTTACTTGAGATAATCTGATAAATGACATTTATGACATTAAAACTGCTTAGATTTAGTGATTTTGCATTTATATACATTTGGTGTGATAAATATTATGATAAAAATAGTGTTTAAATCATTGGCAGAAACTAAATTAAAGATTTCATGTATATACGTAGATCTTGGAGCTGGAAGAGATGTATTTCAAAGCATTCTGTAGTAGAAAAAATAACTCTTAACTCACTCTTGTACTCTAAATTAAAGGAGGGAAAGTGGTTTAAGCGTGATTATCAACAGATTTCATGGGAAGAAAATCATGTAAAGTGACTTAGATGGGTTTTAGTGCATAATAATCACACCAATCCAGAAATTTCATGGAGAAAACCAAGGATCACATCTCTGAGTAATCATAGCCAACCTATTCCAAGTCTTGACATGCTTGAGGCAGATTAAAGATGGACACAGATTGGTTGACAATCTTTCTTTCCAGAGACTGGGTCCATGTCTCCTTTCCTGGGAGATTGTAGGCCCTGTAACTGCTTTGACTGAGAGCATACAGTACAGGCGAAGATGTGCGCATTCCTGCACCCAAGTCGTTAAAGACTGGGAGCTACCTCTTCCTATCTTTTGAAACACCCACTTCTGGAACCTAGCCATTGTGCTGTAGAAAGTCCCAGCAGCCCTGGGGAGGGGTCCATGTGGAGAAGAACTCAGACCCCTAACTCACATCCCTGACTGAGATCCCAGCTGATAGCTGGCACCAACTTGCCAGCCATGTAAGGGAACCATTCTTGGAAGTGGATCCTTTAGTCCTCGTTGGGCCACCTCAAATGATGCTTTGTGGAGCAGAGGTGGCCATCTCTGCCAAGCCCTGAACATAATTGCAGATCGTGGAGTAAAATAAATAAGTGTTCTTTTTCTTTCTTTTCTTTTCTTTTTTTTTTTTTTTGAGACTGGGTCTCGCTCTGTTGTCCAGGCTGGAGTGAAGTGGCACAATCTCAGTTCACTGCAACTCTGCTTTCGAGGTTCAAGCTATTCTTGTAGCTCAGCCTCCCAGGTAGCTGGAATTACAAGCATGCACCACCATGGCTGGCTAATTTTTGTCTTTTTAGTAGAGATGGGGTCTCACCATATTGGCAAGGCTGGTCTTGAACTCCTGATCTAAAGTGATCTGCCCACCTTGGCCTCCCAAAGTGCTGGGATTACAGGTGGGAGCCACCACGCCTGGCCAAAATGAGTATTATATCTTTACTACCTAAGTAATTTCTTAGGTAGTAAAGATAATGCAACAATCATTATCTGTTATATGGTGATAAACCTACTTATCTTGTATACACAGAGAGGGTAAAATACAATAGCATATATAAAAGTGGTTTTCAAACTATAAAGCAATTCTATGCCAATGTAAGGTGTAAGTCTCTGCAAAAATCAATAGAATAGAAGGATTCTGTAAATATTACTGATCTGAAATTGGCATATTGCTCTAATTTCCGTGGAGCCCACCTCCTGAAGTTGGAAACAGTACCAGTCCCTTTTTTTGTCCTGTGATAAAATATGCATCACAAAATTTACCATCTTAGTCATTTTAAATGGTACAATTCAGTGGCACTCAGTCCATTCACACTTCTGTGCAACCATCACCACCATCTACCTCCAGCCATCCAGTTCCTTTTCATAACAGGAAATACATCTTCGTAACAAGTATGATTTTCCATTCTAAACTGGAAGTGAAGCTAAATTATCTCAGCATCGTGCATGAGAATGATAATTTAAAGAATGAGACCAGGTACGCTAAAGACAGGTTTTCTGAGAGACTCTAAGGAACGGCAGCCCACTATCTGCAATCGAGTGTGAGAACGCTCTTCTTCTCAGAGCTGGTCCTGGACCCTGAGAGCTTCAATTACTCATGTCAGCATGGGGATGGGGGAATATTTAGAGAGAAATGAGCTCTTATTAAAAAGGGCCAAGAGAGCAAGTTTTCAAACCTAGAACACTCCAGCAAAACCATTTCATATATAAGCAGGCCCTCTGGAGTTAGCACACATATCTGCACCTGGACCCCACCTGGACATAATTAGTTTCCCTGAGCTCAGAGCAGAGCAAACACTAAAGAAAATGATGTCAAGAAATGGAGCAATCTGTCATGATCTGTGCTGCACAATTAAAGCAGTGTGCGTCCTGTAAGAATTATGTAACACAGATGACACAGTATTTGGATAGTCAGAACTGGAAAGCCATCTGGTTATGTTCTGCTTTATAGCGGTGATGTCTGTTTCTTGAATTGTGCTGTATGCCTTGGGATGGGTATCACAGAAAGAAAAGATGAAATGCTCTTGGTTGATCTGTAGGAAGATCTTTTATCTACTTGCAAATGAACACATTCTATGGTCAAATCTTTTAAAGTCCCAAAAAGCAGAATCCTCAGTGCGTAAGAATCAAAATGTAAAGCAGCCAAGGACTGAATAGACCCGCAAGTCACAGCTGCACGGTGGTTAGTGTGCCATGAAACAAATGGGAAATGTATTCTGCAGATAAATGTGAGCCATTTCTCTCGCTCTCCTCCCAGGCCCTAAATCTCCGGGCTAGCACCCCATCTCCTCTGCGGTGCGTTCATCTTATCAGACTGTATACCATCGTCCTCTTGCTATGAGCACACAGGTTGAAACTAGGTCAGTGTTCTCCTCACTAGATGATTTTAATATTAAGTCAGTGCTTATTGACCCACAATGGAGTGCCTAGAAATCCTAGTTTCTTGGGGTCACACAGCAATCACTAGAAATAATTTATGAACGAATCCAGAAAGATAGGTTCTTGAGGCTGGGTGTGGTGGCTCACGTCTGTATTCTCAGCACTTTGAGAGGCTGAGGCAGGTGGATCACCTGACGTTGGGAGTTCAAGACCAGCCTGGCCAACATGGTGAAACCCTGTCTCTACTAAAAATATACAAATTAGCCAGGTGTGGTGATGGGCGCCTGTAATTCCACCTACCTAGGAGGCTGAGGGAGGAGAATCGCTTGAACATGGGAGGAGGAGGTTGCAGTGAGCTGAGATAGCGCCACTGCACTCCAGCCTGGGTGACACAGTGAGACTCTACCTCAAATAAACAAAACAAAACAAAGAAAAGGAAAGATAGGTTCGCAGTCAAGGTAAAGGTAAACTGATTATTAAAGTTCACTAAGGTGAGGCAGAGGGATTGGGGTGTGTGAGGCTGAGCTGCATTCATTGCGAAGCTCTCCTTACCTTCCAGGGAGGGTACCTCACGCCCACCTCCACCACAGCACTGTTAACTGCCTGCCCCTGGGGACTGCCTTCCTGAGGGCTCAGGTTCCATTTCCGGGAGCATTGGATGGAACTGTTACTTCCCAGCCTCCAGCTAAGTGCTTCCACAGTCCTTATTCACAACTGTGGGGGAGAACTTGAGCTCCAGTTCAGAGATAACGGGATAGGTCAAAGAGAGAACATAACGTTGATACGAGGCCAAATGATGGGACAGGACTTCAGGTGCTGGGACTTCCTGAGGGTGCTCTCCCTGGGAATCCCCCGGGAGTGAGGATACCCAGAGAAGGACGGGAAGGAGCTGAGCGAGTAAGGTCTCAGGTGGAGTCTACCTTGGCCGGCTGAGGGTGGAGGGCTGCGGAGAGGGTCTCTGGAACCCAAATCGGACTAAAGAGTTGTGCAACTTGGGCAAAGGAGTCAGGCTTTTGTACCCCAGAAGTAGCCATTATCAAAAGGGGATGGGGCACTCCCGGGGTCCACATCGCCTCCCAGGCTTATAGGTGAAGAAGCTGTGAGTTAGAGAAGACCGCAGGTGAGAGCCCTTACCAAGGGGCTCTGGGTAGGGCACCCAGCGAGTCCACCAAGGCCTTGCTGCCAGGGAGTGGGGACACCTGATGTGAGCCCAGATGTACTGACGTCACTATGCCCTCCCTGACCCTCCGTCCTCCCCAAGTCTCATTGTCCTGCTATCTTCACCAATCCTGCCTCTCCCAGCCCATGTCCCAGTAACTAACCCATCAATCCATATTTGCTCAACAACTTAGAGGGGAGACAAATAAATCTGTGCTAAATAAAGGGGTACATTTTGTGGGAATTTAGGAGAAAGAGAAATTACTTCTAACTAGGAATCGGGGGTGTGTGACACAGAAACCAGGGATGGCCTCACAAAAGAGTTGCTTTTGAAAGTTGAGCAAGTGAGGAATGGGCAAAAGAGAATGTCAGGCTGGGAAAAGGCACATGGGCAGGAGAGACGGTGGCATATTTGGGAAATGATGAATAAACCTCGAGGCTTAGTTTCAGATATTTGGTAGCACCCCCTGGGAGATGGGCCTGCAGACATTGCCTGGGTCAGATCATGGAAACTTGCAACGTATTAAGGGATTAAAAGGTCATTCTTCTTCTTTTTTTTTTTTTTGAAACAGAGTCTCACTCTGTCCCCCAGGCTGGAATGCAGTGGTACCATCTCGACTCACTCAAGTTCCACCTCTTGGGATTCAAACAATTCTCCTGCCTCAACCGTCTGAGCAGCTGGGATTACAGGCGCCTGCCACCGTGCTCGGCTAATTTTTGTATTTTTGGTGGACATGGGGTTTCACCATGTTGGCCAGGCTGGTCTTGAACTCCTGACCTCAGGTAATCTGCCTGACTCGGCCTCCCAAAGTGCTGGGATTACAGGTGTGAGCCACCGCACCTGGCCTAAAAGGTCATTCTTTTTAAAAATACACTTTTATTCTTAAGCTTTTCTGTATTTTCAAATTCTCTGCAAATTGAAAAAAAGAGAAATGTACATTTACATCATAATTGGGTGAAGGTAGATGGTTGACTCTCATAGGTGTTGGTTCAGAACAGTTAAGAAGGCTCCTTCTGTACCGGAAGTGAGGCTCAAGCAGAAGTTTATTCTGAGTCAGTGGAAATCATGCAGACCTTCCAGAAGGGAATGATGTAATTGGAAAGCATTTTTAGATATTGTGTGGCAGTCGTTTGAAGAAAGAACTGGAGAGATGGGGGATGGACGCCTGGGAGTACATTTTTTCAAGCAAGACCTCACAGAGGGTGAGGCCCAGTGACAGAGATGACAGATATTCAAAGATGGAGTAAAAGAGGTTTAGTGATGGGATATAAGCAATGAAACAGGAAGAATCGAATTTGGGTCTGACATTTCCTAGATGCAAGATCAGGAGGATGTTGGCACCATGGCTTAGTGGGGAAACTAGGACCAATTCTGGAGGTATATTAGCATGATGAGTTTGGTTTTAGATGGGTTGCGTATGACATAGGGCTAGCAATTCAAAGTGAAGATATCTAAAGAAAGATGGAGGTGACTCAGCTCTGAAGTTCTGAACATGATCAGCCATAAGTGCGGCATGAGGAAGACCTAGGAATAGAGGAACAGACAGATTGACTGTGGAGAAGACACAGAGCCAAGCAGGATGTGGCCTGTAGCCCAAACCCTGTGGAATCCCTACATTCAAGGACCAGGTTGAAGAGACGCCATTGACAGGAACTGAGATGAAGTAGTGTTCTGGAAGTCAAGTGAGGAGGAGGATTGAGGAAGAGGTTGGTTAAAATTCTGTAAGTGAAGTATGGAGTGTGACTAGCATTGCCAGGTAAATTATAGAAAGCCCAGTTCAATTTAAATTTCAGATAAACAATGGAATTTTTTTTTAGTGTAAGTGGCATGCAATATTTGGGACATACTTATGCTGAGGATACCCTAATATTGCATGGGACATACTTATGAATAAAATATTGACAAACACAATAAAATAACGAATAAAAATTGTTTATCTTAAAGTCAAATTTAACTGGGCATCCTGCATTTTTGTTTGTTGAATCTGACAATCCTAACTGTGACTTGAATTGAAGGATGTCTTTAGTGAACTCGGTAGAGTGTTCCAATGAGCTCGGTTCACCTAGCCCCCTTTGTACTTATGAACAAGATGACAGGAGCCTTACAACAGGGGCCTGACTTATCACTAGTCAACTCCAGGTGCTGTCGCCAGTATGCCTGTCTATATTTCTTTCTCTATTTTGCTGCATCTTTACCCCTAATGCCATCATAGCCATTCTGAGTTCATGGCTTCATTGGTCTTCCTTCTTGGTTTCTAGACCCCATTCAGCCCTGCACAGTCCTCTTTTGCTCCATGTTCCCTGTTCCAGGGGGGTTGCCCAGTGGAAACACCAGACTGCAAAGCTTTAAGAAGTCTGTATGAGATGAGCAACTGGAAAAGGTTCTTCGTGAAGAACTTGTGTGGTGAAGAGCTGGAATAGCGGCTTGAGGGACAGAAGCCAGTTGAGAAAACTCAGGATGTTTGTGGCTTTGGAGGGAAGAGATAAGGGAGAAAGGATGACGAAGCTGGTGGGGGCCTAGCACCTGAGAACGGTGGAGGCAATGAGGAGAAAGGAGTTTTGAAGGAGAGGGGGTACCTCTTCCAGACAGCAGGAGAGGAGGCAGGGAGAGAAGAAAGATAAAGACACTTTGATGGGGAAGAGAGGGTTTTTTTTTTTGAGACGGAGTCTTGCTCTGTCGCCCAGACTGGAGTGCAGTGGCCAGATCTCAGCTCACTGCAAGCTCCACCTCCCGGGTTTACGCCATTCTCCTGCCTCAGCCTCCCGAGTAGCTGGGACTACAGGCGCCTGCCACCTCGCCCAGCTAGTTTTTTGTATTTTTTAGTAGAGACAGGGTTTCACTGTGTTAGCCAAGATGCTCTCGATCTCCTGACCTCGTGATCCGCCCGTCTCGGCCTCCCAAAGTGCTGGGATTACAGGCTTGAGCCACCGCGCCCGGCCAAGAGAGGGTTTTTTTTTTGAGACAGAGTCTTGCTCTGTCACCCACGCTGGAGTGCAGTGATTTGATCTCGGCTTATTGCAACCTCTGCCTCCCTGGTTCAAGCGATTCTCCTGCCTCAGCCTCCTGAGCAGCTGGGATTACAGGTGTGCAGCACCACTCCCAGGTAATTTTGTATTTTTAGTAGAGACAGGGTTTTACCTGTCTCTACAGGGTTGGCCTGTCTGGTCTTGAACTCCTGACCCCAAGAGATCCGCCCTCCTCAGCCTCTCAAAGTGCTGGGATTACGGGCATGAGCCACTGTGCTTGACCAGGAAGAGAAAGATTTGAGGAGCCCACGTGAATTGCTTTTCTCAGTGATGGGGAAATCAACATTATTGACTCTGATATTGGGTTGGTGTGGGGTTGGGAGTTTGAAAAGGTGCACATATTTTGATTCTTCTTAGCCCCATTTCAGAGCTAGTGCTTAAGAATCCGCTCTGGTATTCATCTTCAACTTTGGGAAACTTCCTTATACATATAAAATACATTAACTGTAAGGTACTCATACTTTATTGCCACCTGTGGGTGACTCCCCAGTGCACTTGATGTTGTCCCTTAACAGGAACCAATGAGCATACTTGCAAGTGGGAAGGATCTGTTTGACCTTAGGGTCCCCAGTGCCCTCTGAACGTTTCAGGGCATAATATGAGACCACTGAAAAATATCCGTTATTAAAGTGGACCTAGATTAAGTTCCTTGAAATGTGGTGATGTCAATTTATTTTCAAATCCAAAATGGGGCTGGGCGCAGTGGTTCACGCCTGTAATCCCAGAACTTTGGGAGGCCGAAGTCAGATTCTCTGAGGTCAGGGGTTCGAGACCGGCCTGGCCAATATGGTAAAACCCCGTGTCTACAAAAAAATACAAAAGTTAGCTGGGCGAAGTGGCTCATGTCTGAAGTCCCAGCTACTCAGGGGGCTGAGGCGGGAGGATCACTTGAGCCGAAGGGCAGAGGTTGCAGTGACACCAACATCATGCCAGTGCACTCCAGCCTTTTCTTTTTTTTTTTAAAGGTTAAAATATAAGATTTCATGTTATATATATTTTACTACAATTTTTAAAAATACTGTAATAAACCAAACCCATTGAATCGTACACTTTAAATGGGGGAATTGCATGGTTTGTGAATTATATCTCAATAAAGTTGCTTATACCTTTGGGACACTTTTCCTTAACTCTGTATTCAGGCCATAGGCACCATGAAAAACCAGTTGAACTGGAAAAATAATCAAGTGTGAATTATTGGGGGGAGGGAGATAAATACAGCTGAAGAGATTCAGACAATTAACTCAGAACCTCAACATGCTTAAGGGGCTGAAGGCCATGAGCTATGGCAGAGGGAGACTGCACAGTTCAGAATTGCATGAGCCCAGGAGCTGCGCACAGGGTTACTGTACTGGAAGGCTGTTTATGCTAGCCTAAAGCTCTTCAGAGACAAGTCACCATGTGTAACAAATTAAATAGGCTTTGATTTGAGGCTAAGGATGGCCACATTTTGGGTATCACCCTGACCTTGCGCTGGCCTGGAAAACAGCAATGTGAATCTGAGTTGAATCAGATGGGCCATTCCATCCTGCAGCTCTGAGTGAGGGTGCGTTTGGAATGGTGGCTGATGGATTTTTTTTGAAATGTGCATTTGGAGTTCCAGGAGTGGTCATCCAGAGTGCCCACAGTGTCACTGGAGAAGACAAAACCATTCATCCATTCAGCAGCCGCACAAAGCAGCCTACACCAAGAAAACAACAATACATCCCCCAAACAGATCCAACAGCTGCTCATCAATCTGGTGCAAACTGCAGGTTGCCTGACTAAATTACTGTCGAATAGGCAGACGAGCACAATTTGTCAGTCAGCATTGAGTTTAAATGAGCAGAGATGCACATAAAGCCAGCAATGCAATTGTAATTAAGAATTATAGGCATCAAGTTTCAATGAGTGCTTTCTTAAGGTAGCAATGACCCAGCTCTAAGGAGCATATGGGAAATCCAGAGCAGAATTGATCTCAGGGAATGGTCTACCCTCTACAATTGAAGCAATTCTTCATGTATGAAAGCGACGTGTAAATGATGGAGAATCTATGAGAGCTCAGGCTCTAGTTTTCCTATTTGCTTTAAAAAAAACGTATGCAGCCGAGCATGGTAGTCCACACCTGCAATCCCAGCACTTTGGGGGGCCGAGGCAGGCGGACCACTTGAGGTTAGGAGTTCGAGACCAGCCTGGCCAATATGGGAAAACCCTGTCTCTACTAAAAATACAAAAATTAGCTGGGCGTGGTGGTGCGTGCCTGTAGTCCCAGCTACTTGGGAGGCTAAGGTGGGAGGATCACTTGAACCCAGGAGACGGAGGCTGCAGTGAGCCGAGATTGCACCACTGTACTCCAGCCTGGGCAACAGAGTGAGACTCTGTCTCAAAAAAAATTATATCAGACATATTAAAGAGTGAATAATAATAATAATAATAAAGTGAAGTGATGCTTCTGAACACACCACCTAGATTAAGAAAAAGAACATGTTATTTTTTTTTTTTTGAGACGGAGTCTCTCTCTGTTGCCCAGGTTGGAGTGCAGTGGTGTGATCTCGGCTCACTGCAAGCTCCGCCTCCCGAATTCACGCCATTCTCCTGCCTCAGCCTCCTGAGTAGCTGGGACTACAGGTGCACACCACCATGCCGGGCTAACTTTTTGTATTTTTTTTTTTTTTTTTGGTAGAGACCGGGTTTCACTGTGTTAGCCAGGATGGTCTTGATCTCCTGACCTCGTGATCTGCCCGCCTCCGCCTCCCAAAGGGCTGGGATTACAGGTGTGAGCCACTGCGTCCGGCCATGTTGATTTGTTTTAATGGTGGTTGCAATACCTGTGAGAAGTGACATCCACCTGGATGCTGACTCGAATGGAATTTCATAACTGTTGGGTACTGACCATGAGTGGTGTGGGGGCATACAAGGTTGAACAAGACATAGGCTTGCCTCATAGTGTCTGCAGCCTGGAAGGGGAAGAAAGTGACAACACAAATAGTTCTGCGTCTCATGAATTCGTGGGAAGAGGAGAGGTATCACAAGACAGGTATGCAGTGCTGCAGGGGTTTGGAGAGGTTGGATCAGGTTGGGGTGTGGAGGGCGGGGAGGGAAGGAGTTCAGAGAGCCTTTCCTGAAGAAGGTAGCGTCTGAGCTGCCATTAAAGGTGAGCAGAAGCTGCGTAAGCTGGGAGAGGGTGGGAAACAGGGCGTTTCCAGTGGAGGGGCTTAGCGCAAGCAAAGACAACAAACCCTCAGGCCTGTAAAAGAAACAATAAATTAATTTGTCTAGAATGTGAGAGCAGTGGAATATGAGATTCAACGACTGTCCTAGCTCTTTTTGAAAATTTTGCTTTCAGCATAGTTACTTAATAGCTGCAATCTAGAAACAACCCAAATATTCATTAACAGAAGACAGGATAAACAAATTGTGGCATATCCAGACAACAGAATGCTACTGAACAATTAAAAAAATTATAGACACAACATCAACAAACCTAAAAATAAGTATGTGTCATGAATGAAACCAGAAAAAAGAATAAAGACTTCATGATTTCATTGATAAGAAAATTCTAGATAAGGCACAAACTAAGCTACAGTTAATCAGTAGTTTCCAGGGGATTCGTTATCAGTAGTGCAGAGAGAAGAGGATTATAAGAGACGAGGTAATGTGTTGGGTGATGGATATGTTCGTTATCACAGCTATAGAGATGGTTTGAAATATATGTACATGAAAAACATATCAAACTGTATATTTGCAACATGAGTTTTATTGCATGTCAATTATACCGCAATAAAGAGTTTATAAAAGGGTTCTACGTAAAAATACATATCCACTTCTTTTAGAAAACCAGAAGTTTTGGCAACCATATGTTGATTCTGCCATCTCTGGCCGGATTCCTTGGGAGGGGTTAACCTTTTGCAGTGGTGGCAAAAGTCAGCAGGCAATGAAGTCTATTTCCATCTGAGTCACCAGAAAGAATGGCTAGGTCATAAGCCACATTGCTGGACTCTACGTCCCTGTAATCTCCACTCTTTCACCTGTGCAGCAATGGTTTAGAGGTGAACAGACCATAAAGACTATAGAAATCCAATAATCTTTAATGCATTTGCTCTGTCAGTGACATGTGCTATAGGAGAGAGAGAGATTTGGAAGTTATAATTTGTATACCCTGATTCCGCACAGCCTTAGTCTCTGAAAATGTGTGAATGCATATTTGGAAGGGACACATTCTCCCAGTTTACTACAATATCCTCACTCCCTATTAATTACACCCAGTGATTAGGCCCACAATACCTTTTAAACTTTCCCAGCAAGCCTTGTACAACAATCCAAATCAGGCTTCTCATTGTGAATTGCTTGGTGCTGGAAGAAGCCAGAGCTGACCAGGTAGCCTTTTCCAACCTTGCTGCATGGAAATGGCATCTGTCGAGTGTGAACTCTGTGGCTCTTCAACAAGATGACCCTACCCTTGTTTTTCCAGAAAGGTCTCTCTCCACTGTGCCCCTTCTGGGGCTGATGAAGGTTTGCACTGAAATTAAAGCTTCTCCCTCACGGGCCACACATGTGCAGTTTCTGTGTAGGGTGTGTTCCACAGTGCTCAGCTGGCTGTAGCATGTCTTTTGGGACCCAGCCACCCACATCACAATGGAGGGCCTTCTGAGTGGAAGCACCGGCCTTGGGAGAACTGACTTGCTTAAAAGGTACCTCCTCATCCTCTACTCCATGCCCACACTCCTCTGCAAGTGGTTTTCACTAGTCCTTGGATGTTGGTGACATTAGGTGTCTCCAGTCTCCGGAAAACCGAACTGCAACAGAGGAACTGGAGTTAGAGATGTTTCAGGTTATGTGTACCTCACATAACACATTAAATGCAGGCCAGCGGTGAAGAGCAATGCCCAGATGGGGTCATGCCTCTACCATCAGGCACCCAGGACTCCTGGACCCGCTCCACTTGGGCAACTCCGTGGGATCTGAAAGATGCAATTCTTGGGGGAAAGACAGTGCTGGAGAATGGCCAACCTCCACCCAGGGCAACCCTGTGAGGCCACAATTACAAAGTTCTCATGCATCACATGGCAGTACAGGAGTGTCTAAGGCTCATCAAGGAGTCTCCACTCCTCCTCCTCCTCCTTCACCCCCACAATCTGTTCTCCACTCTGAATTCTGGGAGATTCTGTTATGTTAATATGAGTCCGATCACTTCCCTCATCTTTGGATTTGGGGCTTCCCAAATCCAAAGTCCCACAACTCAGAATAGAGACCCAAATGCTTGCCCTGCAGTTCTGGGCCCGAGTCCTGCCCCACTACTGGATAATTTACAAAGGAAAGCGGTTTAATTGACTCACAGTTCAGCATGGCTGGGGAGGCCTCAGAAAACTTACAATCATGGCAGAAGCGGAAGCAAGCATGTCCTTCTTCACATGGTGGCAGCAAGGAGAAGTGCAGAGCAAAAGGGGGAAAAGCACCTTATAAAACTGTCAGATCTCACGAGAACTAACTATAACGAGAACAGGATGGGGGAAACCACCCCCATGATGCAATGATCTCCACCTGGTCCCACTGATGACATGTGGGGATTATGGAAACTACAATTCAAGATGAGAGTTGGGTGAGGATGCAGCCAAGCCATATCACTCTCCCTTGTATAGGGGTGGGGAGATCATGTGGCTGGAGTTCTGGACGGATGTGGGTCTGGGGCACAATCCACTCACTTGTGAGTCCATCTGCAACGCCACCAGTTGGACTCTATGAAATGAGTGGGACCCAGAGGTGAAAACAGGGCGGATCCCTCGGGCTCATTCCACTGACTACTCCCACCCTTCCTGGGCAAGTGACCTCCACTGCGTGTTGTTCCCTGAGCCTCTGTCGTCCCTGTGTAAAATGAGCAAAAAGATTAGAGATCCTGTTTCTGGATACTGTGGAAACAGAGGATGGGTGCAGAGGCCCTGGAGGGCATGGGCCTGGCTGGGATCATGGCTCCTACTAAGGCGCAGAGGGGGTCCTGTTCTCTTCCTGATTCTACTGAGCTCATTTTATGTATTTATGCATTTATTTTTATTTTTTGAGACAGGGTCTCATCCAGGCTGCAGTGCAGTGGCATGATCGTGGCTCACCGCAGCCTTGACCTCCCAGACTCAAGCTACTCTCCTCTCCTGCCTCAGCCTCCCAAGTAGCTGGGACAAAAGGTATGCATCACATCTGGCAAAATTTTAATTTTTTGTAGAGATGGCCTGGGGGCAGTCTCAGTTGTTCCCTCATCTCTACAAAAAATAAAAAAATCAGCCACGCGTAGTCTCAGCCTGTGTTGCTCAGGCTGGTCTTGAACTCCTGAGCTCAGAGCTCAAACAATCCTCCCAACTCAGCCTCCCAAAGTGCTGGGATAACAGGCATGAGCCACAGGGCCTGGCCTTGAGCTCACTTCTTTTAAGATTCCCAGTTCACTGGAAAACGTTCCATCCACAAAGGGCTAACTTTCCTTATTACCTAAAGACTCAGGTCAAACACACCCAGACTCAATCTCATGTAGGAGGGTGTGAGAGGGAAAATAGTCAGTTTTGGCCATTCACTATCCATTCTGTCTTCCTAACAGTACCCCACATTTATCTGGGCAAATACCTCTTCACCAATATGAGCCTATGCAATATACTAAGGGGTTGGTTCCAGTTGTTAGCTTCTAGTCATAGTTGATTGGCTCATTAAAGGCAAGTTATCTGGTTAGGCCCCATGAGAGCAAGACCCAGGGCTTTGGAGACTGTTAAGGAAGCTGAACAATTTTCCCCAGCTGGTTATAAAGCTGAGGGAAGGTAAAGGCTAGAGCTACTGCAGCCACCTTGTGATCATGGGAAGACCCTGGCTCAGAATGACGTCAACACATTGAGGCGGGGGTCAAAATTCAAAGTATTTAATAAGGATATGCCACAGGCACTAATCAGTCAGGATGTACACAAGCTAGTATACTGTCCTGGGACTCTGTCTGTAGGAACTCATAGCTTTTGAAAAAAAATTTTTTTTTGTGATATATTATCTCAAATAAAAATACTATCATGTAATGATATACCTATCAGTTTTATCTTTATATAACCTTGCCATATTGCTCCTAAAATATTCACAATAATTGCTTAATATTATCTAAAACCAAGATTATCTCCAGTTTTCCCCATTTGTTTCAAAAAATTTTTAAAAATAGTTTGTTTGCTTGAATCAATATTTAAACAAAGTTATGGTATTTTATTGCTAATAAAAAGGACTCCTTATTCTGGAAACTGCTAGAAACAACAGTTTCTAACATGCATGAAGTTATGGGTTCAAATCTTTGCTCCTCCATTAGCTGTGATCTCAGACAATCCACTTAACCTTTTAACTTGCCTCAGTAATACCTAACAGTAATACCTGTTGGGAAGATTTTGTGAAATGGTGTATTCATAGACCAAAATCATCAGCCTGTGTGAGTAAATAAGGTTACTTTGTATGATGATTAATTTTTGTGTAAACTTGACTGGGCCATGGGATGCCTAGATATTTGGACAGACACTATTCTGTGTGTCTTTTTTTTTTTTTGGCAGAGTCTCACTCTGTTGTCCAGGTTGGAGTGCAGTGGTGTGATCTCAGCTCACTGCAACCTCTGCCTCCCAGGTTCAAGCGATTCTCATGCCTCAGCCTCCCAAGTAGCTGGGATTACAGGTGTGCACCATCACACCCAGCTAATTTTTGTATTTTTGGTAGAGACAAGAGTTTCACCATGTTGGCCAGGCTGGTCTCAAACTCCCAACCTTATGTGATCTGCCCACCTTAGCCTCCCAAAATGCTAGGATTACAGGCACGAGCCACCACACCCAGCCCTGGTTTTTTTTTTTTTTTTTTGAGATGGAGTCTTGCTCTGTCTCCTAGGCTGGAGTGCAGTGGTGCTATCTTGACTCACTGCAACCTCTGCCTCCCAGGTTCAAGTGATTCTTCTACCTCAGCCTCCCAAGTAGCTGGGGTTACAGGTGTGCACCACTATGCCCAGCTGATTTTTGTATTTTTGGTAGAGATGGGGTTTTACCATGTTGGCCAGGATGGTCTCAAACTCCTGACCTCAGGTGATCTACCTGCCTCAGCCTCCCAAAGTGCTGGGATTACAGGGGTGAGCCACTGCGCCTGGCCTGGGTACATGTGTAAGGGTGTTTTGGATGAGATTGACATTTAAGTCAGTAGACTGAGTAAAGCAGTTTATCCTTCCTGATGTGGGTGGGCCTCATCCAATCAGCCAAAGGCCTGAATAGACCAAAAAAGTTGATCCTTTCCCAAGAAAGAGAGGACTCACCCCACCTGATGGCCTTTGAACTGGAAATCAGCTTTTTCCTGCCTTAAGACATGAACTGAAACACTGACTCTTCCTAGGTCTTAAGTGCACCAGCCTTTGGACTAGAACTACACCATTGGCTCTCCTGGGTCTTCAACTTGCCTACTCACCCTGATGATCATGGGACCTGCTAGCACCCACAGTTGGGTGAGTCAGTCAATTCCTTGTGATAAATCTCTTTATTGGAGATATATATATGTATGTATATTTGGTTAGGTTTCTCTGGAGAACCCCTCAAACTTTGTAAGAAATGCCCACATTTCTTTGGCCAGTTGTCCCCATCTGTCTAATTCTAGGACATCAGCCCTCCACCCTTTCCTTAGTCTTCCACCATTATTTCTGAGCTTCCTAAGGGAGTTTCTCACACATGTGCTCGTGAAGTCTTCTCTAAGCCCTCCACTCGTTGCTGTCTGCTTTCTGGCAAATTAAGACCTGACTGCAGGTGTTCCTGCTCTATTCCTGCTACCCAGAAGTCACAAAATCCCAATGTTCTTGAAGACTTGTTTACATCTTGTATCTCACAAAGTCCCTCAAGAAAATAGCACCTTTCATTTCTGCCTACAGCGTTGGGCTTGAGCCTAGTCTTATAGGCTAGGCTCAATGCTGAGCCTCTATGGCCATGTTCATTTTGCATCCTCTCCATCTCTGCTTTGCTGAAGGTTCCATTCCTCCAGACAAAAAGATCATTGGGGCTGCTCGGTGGTCTGCCAGACCCTTAATTCCCATTTCAGCTCAATTGTGACCCTGACTCAAATCCCTTACATAGTTGGAGCTCAATGTATATATTAGTTCTCTTTTTCTTAGGTTTAGAAGTGAGGTGAATAGAAGTGGCAGTATCAAGACAAGAATATAGTCATTCTTGCTCCTCTTAGGAGTATGTTCAAGAACTAGATCTGGTTATACCGCCCAAGGAATATTTTATTTTCTGAACGTTCTGAGCATATTTTTGGATAGAATCCTCTAACTCTATGAATGTAATGTAACTGTTTTATGCCATTGTATTTTCAAAGTGAATAGTTAGTGATATTTAAAATATAAATGAAGGCTTGATATGAAACTGTTTTTATAGGTAAAAAGTGGTCAAATCTTGTCAATCTCATGTGGCTCAATCTAACACAGAATCATTTGTAAGTGGGCCATTTAATTCTGTCATTTCTATGAAGAAAATGAACAGGGTGGATTGAAAGCCAAATTTGTATCTAGATGCTAATTTAGGCCCTTGAGTCTTCCCTTCCCCTACTCCATAGCTCCCCCAATTTCCCGTTTTCCTCGTGCCATAATGCTGCTTTCTGAAAACCATACACAGTCATCTAATCTAAGCTCGCTCTACCCACAGGGGTCTGAGTTCTCACAACCCACTTTACCTCTCCTTAATAGCTCAACCTTGGTCTTGGGAGGATAGCAATCTGATCGGCTCTCCTGGCTTTCTTGCACTGAGGATGTGAATGACTGATAGCTTTGTTTAACGTTTAGTGGTATTATTAGTGCTATTCACAAATAATTGGATTCTCCTCTTCTCCTGGACATATGGTTGGCCATTTCCCCATTCTTTTTATTTTTTTGCTTTCCTTTTGAAGCTAGATGTAGTCATGTGCATTGCTTTAGTCAATGAAATGTGAATGGAAATGATGCATGCCACTCCTGGGGGGAAGCTTTAAGTGTGCGATTTGTAATACTTCCTTTCACCAATAGGGGTGGTTGTGAAAGTGCATGCCAAGATGATGCCTGTGTGGGCCTGGATTACTGAGTGACTAATCCGAGCAGAATCCCATGCCAACTCATCACTCCTGTCTCAGCCAATGAGGCTCAATAGATGGGAGGGGATAGTCTAATCCATACAGGCATTCAGAAACCCAAGCTCCTTCTACTGAGTGATTTCCTTAGGGCAGAGTTTGGGAGACTACAGCTCATGGGCCAAATCCAGCTTGTTTTATTGGAACACAGCCACACTCATTCATTTACATATTACCAATGGCTGCTTTCCTGCTCCAGCAGCACAGTTGAGCAGTCATGGTGGAGATGGTTTAGCTCCCAAAGCCTAAAATATTTACTATCCAGCCCTTTATAGGAAACGTTTGCTGGATTTTGCCCAGGACCTTGGAGTTTCCCCCCGGGTACTCTGAATCCAGCTGGCAAGTGAAGGAAGAGAGAGAGAACAAGGAGGATTGCATGAAAGGTTTTGGAGCCCAGTCCTGAAAGTGGCATTTGACAAAGACACTCTCCTTTGACCCAAACTTGAGTCGGTCTCCTCTGAGTCCTCTACCCGACTAGGCTCAACCTTGGGTTTCCCTCTCTGTCCTTGTGGGATCTAGTTTAAACAATAATCCTGCCAAGTCAGCTTAACAAAAGTCCCCCACCTTTGGTATCTGACCACCCTCAATATCTTATCATCCTGGCCTGCCTTCAACAAGAATTCTGTTGAGTTGCTCTAACAAGAATTTTCCTTACCTCTGATGTTATCTCTTAGTAACTTTGCATCCTACTGGCTCCCATCCTGCTCCTTGGCTATAAATTCCCACTTGCCCAGCCTGTATTCAGAGTGGAGCCCAATCTCTCTCTCCCACTGCAGTGGTCCCTATACCTGTCTCGATGGTTCCTACCTTGAATAGAGTCTGCCTTGCCATCTTGAGCAAGTATCATGATTAATTTTTTTCTTTAATAAGAATATCACTTTTATCCACGTTCCAGTGGCCAGAACTCAGTCACCAGTCACATGTCATCACAAGGGAGGCTGAGATATATAGTCTAGTTGTGTATCTAGGAGGAAAAGGCAGAAGGTTTGGCGAACAATCCCTGCCACATCTGCCTACATGTGTGCTTCAGCTGCAGTGTATCTTCCAGTCAGCCCTGGTTGGGGCAATAACTGTTGACAATTAGGAGCATTTCCTCTGCTGTCCCTCTAAGCCCCCTTGCTCTGATCAGCTGTGGTTCTTCAATGCTCTGCTCACACAGTGATTATCCACACACATCAGTCTGCAGGGAGTAGTAGTGTTGGGTAGGGTCTAGCTGAACCATAGACTTCATTCTGTCTGGGGCATGCACCATTATTAGAGCAAGCTCTGCATCAGAGTGCAAGAAATTCTGGCCTGGAACTGGCAATGTTTTGATCTCATACTCAGAATGCAGAACATAATGGTATCAATCTCTGAAAATCAAATGAAATCTTGTGGGAGTAGGATAGGCCCAATGAATAAAATTATATAAAACAATTTCATACTTGACATTTACTGAGAGAGGCTTAACTTTTCCTACATATTTTAGTCTGTTCAGCTGGTATTATTTATTCATATCTCTTTCCCCATTTGGTTCACAATTTATCTTTTGGGAGCCCAGAATTAAACTGTAAAAATGTATATGTGCTAGACACTGTTTTATGTTCCATCAATGGAGAAGTCATCAAAATCTCTAACAGAATAAGATTCAACCTATTACAGAGGTGATTTAGCTGAAATAAAATGTAATGCTTAACTCGGAGAAGCTGGAAAAAAATGAGATTTAGGAATATGGAATTGAATAATCAGTTGGTGAAATGACAGTGGTTTCTGTCAGTCTCCCAGTTGAGAGAATATTAGGACATTAAGGTTATGAATGACCAGACCCAAATGAGGATACACGATGGCTCAGCAGGACAAGATTGGCTTCTGATTCCAACGACAACAGATTGTTCCCTAACACTGACAGAATTAAAGAAAGAAATCCATTGTCCTGTGTCAATTCCTTTGGTTGCATGATCATATGTTATGGTGTGGAAAGAATTCATGTACACCAAATTAAAAAAAACAAAAACAAACCTTAAAGAACATGGCAGTTTTCTGACAAAGACCACTGTGACTAAACATTTACTCACATATTTCATAAGATACAGGGAAGTTCATGTACAAATACATGGATGAGAATCCTATGAGAGACACTGGGGAGGGAAGTTTAAAAAGAAAAGTCCATAGAGTGAATGGGAAAAGCTAAGGTGAGAGTATTAGGTTCCTAGTGCTGCTATAACAAAGTAGCACAAATGGAGTGGCTTAAAACTATGGAAGTTTATTACGTTGCAGTTCCAGAGGATAGAGGCCTGAAATGATGATGTCAGCAGGGCTGTGTTCTCTCTACATGATCTAGGGGAGGAGACCATAGGTGGTTGCTGGCAATCCTTGGCATTTTTTGCTTGCAGACACGTCACTCCAATCTCTGCCTCAGTTGTCACGTGTGTGTGTGTGTGTGTGTGTGTGTGCGCACATACATCTATTCTCTTCTTAGAAGGACCGTGGTCATCTTGGATTAGGGTCCACTGAAATCCAGTATGATTACATCCACAAAAACTCTATTTCCACACTGAGTCACGTTCACAGGTACTGGGGTTAGGAACTCAACATATCTTTTTGGAGGACACAGTTCAACCTGCAACAGTCAGTCTCTGAAGTCTTCTATGATGGTATCCCGAGGTTGGCAGAACAGCCCATAGGGAGGGAGGGGCTGCCCAGCACCACTATACAACATGCAAAACAAGGTCAAAGATGGATCCTCAGTAGAAATGATAATGGCAATAACAACGAACTTATCAAATACTTAGGATGTGCCGGTTTTTCTAAGAACTTTACAAGTGTTATCTTACTTAATTCTCGGGCTGATGCTATGACGTAGGTACTTTAGCCCCATCTTACAGATAAGGAAGTTGAGGTGATGCAGGATTTTTCTCGACTCCTTCACGGGACTCACGGCAGAAGTGCCCCCTCTACTTGGCCCCTCGGCGCTCAACCCTTTGTGGGAGGGAGCATGTGAACAAGCGATGCAGGATCCAGCCAGCCACTCCAGGGGCCAACACAGGAACGAGCTCCATGCGGCCCGCAGCCAGACCAGGAATGTCGCCTGGAGGGCAATGCGGCAGCACCCAGGTGAGGGTGACTGCTACCCCAAAGCCCCACAGGGGGTGCTACAGTGCTCCTTTAGTTCCGCTGTCCATGGACAGTGGTTTGTTAACAGCTCGGTTGGCCCCTTGCCTCGTCATGCAGGGCTGCTGCCTTCCCCCCTCCCCCACTCCACGGCAAGCCCAAAGGTACAGGATGGGGAGTGCCTGCTGATTGGTTTCTGAGTATGCAAAAAAGGTTAAAGTGAAAACACCACTCAAAGCTGGGTACAGCAGTGTAGAAAACCAATCAGGAAAGGGTAGGTATATGTAGAATAGGTGAAGGGTGGGGACCAATCAGAGGAAAGCATGCCAAACAGGAGGACAAGTTCTCAATCCAGTCTGAGAATTTAACTTGTAACTTGGCCTTCAGGCTTTAAACTGTCTTCAGCTTGGAGGTGGGGTATCACTGGGACCCAACCGTATCTGCCTGGGTATTTGGCTGCCTCCTGTCGCTATCAGAGGCATAGAGAGCCAAAGGTGGGATTGAGAAAAAGCTCACAAAAATAACAGGAAGGGGAGCTTAGGCATGGTGGGAGACCTCAGGTGAAGCCTGAGCAGATCCAGCTGCTCACCTAGAGCGACTTGGGGTACTACGAAAGCTGCCTTGATGGAAGCTTTCCTCTCTTTCGAAATCACCTACATACTTGAGACTGCCTGAAATTCACAATAGAAAGGTATTCCTTGAGACAGACTTAGATCCAAGCCAATTTGAAAGGGATATTGAACGTTCATACATAAACTATGTGAATATATACTTGGGAGTACTTGAAGGGTTGACATATATTGAGCAGACCATAGAGAATAACAATTTATTTAGTGTTACCACCCACTGAAATTGTCTTGAATGAGGAATCTCTTGGATAATTATAGGTAAAAATATGCTTATATTTAAAGGTAAATATTGTGTGATTGTAAATCCAGAGATAGTAGAAGGTCATGATTAAGATTGTAGACCTGGGGCCAGGCTGCTCACGTTCAACTTCTAGCTCTGCCCTCAGCCTGGGACCTGGGATGGGATACTAAAACTTCTTCGTGCCTTGGTTTCCTCACCTATATAAAATAGGGGTGATAATAACAGAACCTACCTTGTAGAGTTGTTGTGAGGATAAATGTGTTAATACAGACTTTAAAACAGGGTCTGGAACATAGTAAGTGAGAATGAACACTAGGCAAGGAAGTTGAGGGGTCATTCTGTTGTCATTTTTAAAAATGTTTATTTTTTGAGGCAGAGTCTCACTCTGTCACCCAGGCTGGAGTGCAGTGGTGCAATCTCAACTCACTGCAACCTCTGCCTCCCAGGTTCAAACAATTCTCGTGCCTCAGCCTCCAGAGTAGCTGGGATTACAGGCATGCACCACCATGCCTGGCTAGTTTTTCTATTTTTAGTAGAGACAGGGTTTTACCATGTTGGCCAGGCTGGTCTCGAACTCCTTGCCTCAAGTGGTCTGCCTGCCTTGGCCTACCAAAGTGCTGGGATTACAGGCGTGAGCCACTGTGCCTGGCCTGAGGTCACCATTTTGTATGTAGGTTCTGCCGTTAGAGATGCCTTCACTTTATCTGAAACTTGATGTCAACATGGTGCCCAAAGGTACCTGCCAGCTCCTTAAAAGGACAAATCTGTCACTCTGATTCACTTCTCTTCATCTTTCATCAATATATTATTGAGTTAAAAATATTTTTAATTGTGGTAAAATACACATGACATAAAATTTACCATCTTAACTGTTTTAAGTTTAGTAATGTTAAGTACATTCAGATTGCTCTGGCACCAATCTTGAGAACTTTTTTCATCTTATAAAACTGAAACTTTGTATCCACTCATCAACTTCCCATTCTCCCTTCCCCCCAAACCCTGGCAATCCCATTTTACTTTCTGTTTCTATGAATTTGCCTAGTTTAGGTACCTCATGTAAGTGAAATCATACAGCATGTCTTTTTGTTACTGGATTATTTCTCTTAGTATAATGTCCTCTAGGTTCATCTATATTGTTGCAAATGGCAGGATTTTCTTCCTTCTTTTTTTTCTTTTGGAGTTCAGTGGCTCCATCTCGGCTCACTGCAACCTCCGCCTCCCAGGTTCAAGCGATTCTCCTGCCTCGGCCTCCCAAGTAGCTGGGACTACAGGTGCCTGCCACCACACCTGGCTAATTTTTTGAATTTTTAGTAGAGACAGGGTTTCACCCTGTTAGCCAGGATAGTCTCGATTGCCTGACTTTGTGATCCATCTGCCTCTTCCTTCTTTTTTCAGAAGCTGAGTAATATTTCATTGTATGTATACAACATGCTTTGTTTATCCATTCATCCTTCTATGGACACTTGTGTCTATGTTCACCTTTTGGTGGTGTGAATAGTCCTTTCATGACCACGAGTGTGCAAACATGTCTTTGAGATCCTGCTTTCAATTCTTCTGGAGAACGCATCGCAGAATTTTATGCTGCCTAAGAAACAGAGTTCAAAGCGTTTTTCTGCTCTGTGCCACCTGGCTACCAGGCTGTCTTTAGCGTTTTCCTTCCCTGGCACAGACGAGTAGGATATGCATGAGTGTCCCTAATGTAGGTTTCATTTCTTCTGGTTGTTTGGTTGATGTCAGGGCTTCATGAGGATGTGAACCATTGATAAAAAAGTTTAGCTCTGTCTCTCCCAGACAAGTTAGCATTTAAAGACTGATTAGTTGTGCACCCAACAGGAATGGGGGGAAAAGCCTGATAAGTGGGTGGGAACATAGGTATCCTCCTCACTGCTTTTCTACCGTGTAGTGGAGAGCCTGCCATTGCTGCGGTGTTGAGGAGTGTCACAGTCCTGCCTGGCATTGAGTAATAAGTGGTGGGGCAAGAGCCCCAGCAGCTGAGTGAAACTGGTGCCCCTATGATGAGTTGGGATACAAGTAAAAGAATGTATGGAAGGATTCCCATCGCCTTCGCACCAGAAACCAACCCTCCCCTCCCAGAAGCATCTTCGAATGAGCAAAACAATCTCATATCCTAGGTGGGTTCCAGTCACCCAGTCATTCTGGTGACTGTGATCTGTTCTGTTGCTGGTGGCTCCACAGCTCTGGAATGTGTGGGGATGGGCTGCTGCTGTTCCATGCTGCCATTGCCACTGGGACCCAACATCTCTTCCTGAAGTCCGCGATGCAGGATTTTCACTCCACCACTTGTGAACAGCCCACACCCAGCGCCCTCCCGCACCCACCGTCTTAGTTCCTCCTCCAGGGCAGTGCCCTCCTGCTGCCATAGTACCTCCTGCCGGGGAGAATTGCAAACTTCTCCAAGAGGCTTCTATTCTTTCTCCACCTTCTTTAAGGGAAGGGGTAAGGGGTGAGCACTCACTTTAGTGTTTAAGGCCCTAAATTATCAGTTGTTTCTCAAAATATTCCTTAATTGAGAAGAAGGAAGAGAGCCTCAAGTTGAAAGTGTATTTCCATTGGAAAGGTTTTAATTTTCATCTCTCCTGAGGTGTCTGGGAAGCAAGGAGGACCAAAGTTTTCCATGCAGAAGCCAAGGACAAGGATCTAGCTTTTTGCTTTACTGTGTGTGTGTGCGCACGCATACGGGGCTGGGAAGAGGGAGGGAACATTCAGCCAATCTCATCTGTCTTTGATGTCATATGACCCACTGGCCCCCTCCACCTCCCCGGTTTGTTTTTCTTTACTCTTTTAATTTTGACTTGCAGAAAAGTAGTAACAATAGTAGAAGAAATTCCTATGCACTTTTAAATGTAGATTTATCAATTATCTGCATTTTTTCCTATTTGCTTTATATCGTTCCTCTTCTCTCTTTCACTCTCCGTATGAAAATGAAATTTCTAAACTATTGAGAGTAAGTTAGAGACACCATGTCCCTTTACCCCAGAACACTTGAGATGGACATTGGCTTACTTAGGAACAAAACAATGATCAAAGTGAGGAAATTGAACATTGATACGATGTTATTGTCTAATCCACTATTGGTATTCAAGTTTCATCTGTTGTTCCAGTCAGTAAGGTATCTCAAAATTCTAGCTATTTTTTTCTTGGTCTAAGATCTAATGCAGCATCACATGTTGCATATAATTGTTGTGTTTCTTAGGTTGCCTTTAATCAGGAAAAAGTCCCTATCCTTTCTTTGTCTTCCTTTGCCTTGATATTTTTTGAAGGTGACAGGCAAGTTAGTTCGTAGAATGTTCTTCAGTAAGGTTTTGTCTGATTATATCCAGGTTATGCATTTTT
Source organism: Papio anubis (assembly GCF_008728515.1). Classification (NCBI taxonomy): domain Eukaryota; kingdom Metazoa; phylum Chordata; class Mammalia; order Primates; family Cercopithecidae; genus Papio; species Papio anubis. The sequence goes on from NC_044994.1 coordinate 16,699,239, forward strand.
GGCAGAAGTACCAGATAAGTAATATGCTTTTCTACGCATCATATCAGGCTGTCTCATTTCAAATAATGAGCCTGATAATTTGGTAGATGATGTCTCATTAGTAGTGATGACTTTGGTAACTTGGGTAAGGTTTTCCCACTCTAAATCTATGTTTTTTCCCCTTTATATGTATTATAAGTTGTTAGTTTTCTTTATAGAGTGGGGGTCTTGCTTGCTCTCTTGCCCAGGCTGGACTGCAGTGGCCTGATTATAACTCACTGCAGCCTTGAACTTCTGAACTCAAGTGATCCTCAAACCTCAGCCTCTCAAGTAGCTGGAATGACAGGTATGAGTCACAGCACCCGACTCTTCCCTTTATAATTAATTAGACATTTGTGGTAGATATTTTGAGAACTTATAAATGTGCTATTTTTCTTTAAACAATGACTACTATTTTTTGCATCATTGATGCTTTTATAACTCCATCATTCCTTCTGTATTTATTAGTTGGCCTTCTACTATTTAAAAGAAGAGCCTTTTCTCTCTCATCAGTATGACATTTTTAGAGTTTTATCTTATTAAAGGGTTTTCATCCATTATTATCATTATTGATTTTGATGCTCAAATTGTCCCAGATTTGGCCAGGGCGAGTCCCTTCGAGTTGGTCTCTGTGTTCTTTTGACACGTCCTCATCATTGACCACCTCCTTACTTTCTGGCACAAGAAAATATTCCAGGCACATCTTTTACTTTCTCTGCCTGAGTCCCGATATCAGATTTTCTTCGAGGAGCCCTCGTTCCTTTTAGTGGAGAATGCTGTTCAGAATCAAGATCTGGGCTCCAATCTTGTGTTTGAGTTTAGCCATGAAATCAATCTATTTCTGGTCAACGTGAATGTTTGAATTCTTTCTCTTCTTCAAGGAGTCCAACTATGGTCCTGGCCTTTCAGGAGTTATACATAAATCTTCTGGAGGCCTGTTGGTCATGGAGTTTCTCTGACCTTCTGCTGCCCCCAATTCATTCCCTCTTCGCTAGGAAAGACAGCCATCCCGGGGCATCAGCACAAAGTCTATAAAGTCCCCAAGGCTTCCCGCTGGTGTGGGCTTCAAAGGCTGCAGGATATCCCAGTGGCAGAGTAAAGGAAGAATTAATGCAAACAAAACCTCAAGCCATATGACAGAATCTCAAACTGTTGGGCAAAAACGGACGCAGAGAAGCTGCTAGAGAAGGTGTTATTAGGATAGTTTCTCTCCCTGTTTTGAAGTCACAGTCTTGAAATGAAAAGCAAACTCTATTGTGCAAAATACCTAATGTTTCTTAAGGATTGACTATGTCCCAGACTGTGAGCTGTGCACGTGACACAAAGGATCTCATTTAATCCATGCAGTGACATTCCACAGGGGATCTCCTGTATCCCCAGGGAGGCCCAGAGAAATGAAGTAGAAAATGATGGAATTGGGATATGTATCCCAGTAGACTGACTCCTGAAACTGTTATACTGCTGGACTCACAGTCCCACGCAGAGGGCATGATGAGGAAAAGGTGGGCACCAATCTTTCCAGCACTGAGAAGGAGATGAAATGAAATGAAATCACTTCTGGTAGGATCCTATTAGAAGACAGAAAACCATTGTGTGTGAAATGTATGATGAAGCCCTAGAAAGATGTTTCTCTGAGTCAGTCATTAGTAAATAAGGGATCCAGGGTTTGTGAGCAAGAGCATCCAGATTTTAATTGTTATTAACCATTTTTGATACTATAGTAAAAATACATCCCCATCTTGGGAAAACTGAAAACTATGAAAAAGTACAGAGGAAAAGAGATGTTCTGTAATCCCACTGCACTGAGATAATTATTAACACTGTAACTTGCTTCCTATGTGTTTTTTGCATAGTTGAGATCATAGCATATAAAATTATCTGTGTTGATTTTTTTCACTAAATTTTATCACATAACCACATCCCCAGGTTGTTGAAAGCTCTTCATAAACATCGTTTTAATAGCTTCATAATATTTCATTTCATGCATGTAATGTTATTTCTTTATTTCTTTAATATTGGGTATTTATGTTGTTGCCACTTCCTCATTATTAAAACAAAAGAAAAACAACTAAAAACCATTTTGGTGAATATATATGTACTTTCTGTATTTTGGTTTATTTTCTTAAAATTGAGTCTTAGAAACAATCTCCCTGCATTGAAGTATAGATATTCTATTTTTGTTATTTAAAAATAATTTAGTAATTTGAATAATTCTAATTACTATATTTTTATGGGAAAAGTTTTAAATGTTTAGTGAAAAAGGCTTAAAGCAATGCATTATTTACATATGGATAATAAGACATGGCAGGATCCCCAGAGCTTTTCCTGGGGTGTTTGGGGGAGAGCTATGTAAAGAGAGTCCACATAAACCCCACTAAATAAAAGCTGCTCCTAAATATTTCCAAACAGGAACCCAAAGTAGATGAACAGTCTCCAACTCATCTTTAGAGTACTGGGACTGCTTCTTCGGATCAGATCAGTGGTGTTCATAGACATTGCTTCTATCTGAGTGGAATAGTACTGTTCAATGTCTCTCGGGATGCGGATGTCGGTCATTCTTGACAAAGTTAATGGCCACACCCTTCCAGCCATATTGACCTGATCTCCCAATTCTGTGCGAGTACAATTCTGTTTTGGGGCAGGTCATAGTTAATGATGACGGACACCTGAGGGACATCTGACCTCCCGGCCCAGACATCTGTAGAAATGAGCCCTGTGCTGGTGCTGGATGGGAACTCCTTCATGACAGACTGTGGCCCTTTCTGAGGTGTGTCTCTGTGCATTGAGGACATGGTGAGAGCGACATCTCTCATTTTCTCCACCAGTCAGTCAATTTTCCTTTTGGTATTACAGAAGATGACCACCTGAATGACAGTTAGCATTTTGTAGAAATCACACAGGATGTTGAGTTTCCACTCTTCTCTTTCCACTACCACAAAAAGCTGTTTGATGCCTTCCAGAGTCAATCCACCAAGATGCGGACTGGGTCCAGCATGTACTTGCTGGTCATCTCTAGGATTTCACGAGGCAGTGTGGCACTGATGAGAACTACTTGTGTGGCTGGAGGCAAGTACCTGAACATGTCATAAATCTGATCTTTGAAACTTAAGTTTACTTGTTTATTATAAAGGATATTGCAAAGGATACAGATGAAGAGATACGTAGGGCAAGGTAGTGGGGAAGGTGCTGGGAGCTTCCAAGCCCTCCTGACTGGGCCACTCTCCAGGAACCTCCATGTGTTAAGCTCTCAGGAAGCTCCCTAATTATTTTCAATAAGTAATACAAACATATATAAAACACAAATTCAAAACATACATAAGGTTATACAGGGAAACCAAGCCTTCCCACTCTACCTTCCAGCCACCAAGAGTCCAGCTTCAGTTTCTTGCTTTTCCTTTCAGAGAAATCCTTTGCATTACGAGCACACGTATCTGGCAGATCATTCTGTATCACAACATAAAGACATGCTTTATTATTTATTATTTTTATGTCACCCCGGCTGGATGGAGTGCAGTAACTATTCAAAGGCATGATCATAGTACACTACAGCCCCCAACTCCTGGGTGCAAGTGATGCTCCTGACTCAGCCTCCTGAGTAGCTGGGACTAGCATTTTTCTTTTTAATGGCTGTATACTGTTTGAATGTACATCTCCTATGGATGGACACTTAGTTCTTCCTAATTTTTTCCTGCAATAAACAATGCTGTACTCAGTCATGCTATGTGAATCTCACTTCCGCAGGATAAGATCTTAGGAGTGGAATTGATGAGTTAAAAGATACAAACATCTAACATTTTGATATATATTACAAAATTTATCTCCATAGAGATTATATCAGTTTATATTTCTATCAGTGATATGAGAAGAGAGAGCCTGTTTTTTCATACTCCCATCTACAAAGTATATTATCAAATGTATTGAAGTTTGCCAGTTTAGAAGGCTAAAGTGTTATTTCATTATAATTTTAATTACTGTTATTTTGAGTGAAGCCGAGCATTTTTTTGGAAGTCACTAATTATTTCCTTTCCTGAGCAGACTGTGTTCTTTTGCGTTGTTTATTTTTTTCCTTATTAATTTGTAGGACATTCTTTACGTAGTGAGGAAATTTTAGCTCTTTGATTGTGATATCATCTGCAAGTGTGTGTTTTTGGCCTAGATTATCTTTTCAATTGTTTATTTGTTTGTTGATTTGTGTGTTTTTGCCATTCAGAAATATTTTATATATATGGTTCCATCTTTCACAATTTTTATTTTCAGGGTTCTGAGTTTTGTCACATACACAGAACGTCTTTTCCCACTTGGAGGGTTTAAATGTATTTTTCTACTTTCCTTTGGTATTTTTATGGGTTTATATTTTACACTTAGATTTTTGCTCAATCTAAAATTTGTTTTTGTGTAAAGCGTGAGATAGGGATACAACTGAATATTTTTTTCACATAGCTAACCTGTATTATTTATTGTGTAAACTACCTTTCCCCTGTTATTTTGAAATGCCAGCATTAACATATATTAAATTAGGCCTGGCGGCTCGCGCCTGTAATCCCAGCACTTTGGGAGGCTGAGGCAGGCAGATCACTTGAGGTCAGGAGTTTGAGACCAGCCTGGTCAACATGGTGAAACTCCGTCTCTACTAAAAATACAAAAATTAGCCAGGTGTGGTGGCACACATCTGTAATTGCAGCTACTTGAGAGGCTGAGTCACGAAAATTGCTTGAACCTGGGAGGCAGAGGTTACAGTGAGCTGAGACTGTGCCACTGCACCCTAGCCTAGGTGACAGAGTGAAACTCCGTCTTAAAAAACAAAACAAACAAACAAGCAAAAAACCCATATATTAAATTTATATTGTGCATTTGGGTCTATTTCTCAATTTTTCTGTTTTGTTCTATTGGTATTTTTTTATGAATGGTGGTGTACCTTAAAATTATTCTAGCTTTATAACAGATGTCAATACCCAGCATTGCTCTTTTTCATTATTACTCTTTTTCTTGCTTTTCCTTTCAGATAAATTCTTTACATTTTCCTGAACAGTCTTGATCACTTTTTTTTTTTTTCAATAGGAACATTAGAATGGCTTTGCCTGTGTTTTTTTCTTAATTATATGTGATTTCACTAGAGTTTTTTTTTTTTTTTTTTTTTTTGAGACAGTCTCATTCTGTCGCCCAGGCTGGAGTGCAGTGGTGCCATCTCGGCTCATTGCAACCTCCACCTCCCAGGTTCAAGCAATTCTCCTGCCTCAGCCTTCCAAGGAGCAGAGATTACAGATGCCCACCACCATGGCTGGCTAATTTTTTTGGTATTTTTAGTAGAGATGGGGTTTTACCATATTGGCCAGGCTGGTTTCGAACTCCTGACTTCAAGTGATTCGCCTGCCTCAGCCTCACAGAATGCTGGGATTACAGGTGTGAGCGAGCCACCATGCTGGGCTCACTAGAGTTGTGTTAAACTCTCTGATTAATGTGGGGAGAGATGACATCTTTATAATTTGATTTTCCTTGTTTCAGAGAATGGTTGTCTTTCCATTTATTTACTATTTGCCCCTTAGTAGCATTTAAAAATTTACTTCATGTAGATTTTTCATAATTCTGGCTAAGTTCATTCCTAGATATATTATCCCCCCCAGCTTTTTTTTTTTTTTTTTTTTTTTTTGCTATCTCAAATCAAGTCTTTTTCTTCCATTTTACAATACAACCGGTAGTTGCCTGAACAGTAAATATGTGATGGCTATTAATTTTATGTAACAATTTTGTTTCTGGTCATGCTTATGCTTGTTCTTAGTTTCAGCAATAGCTTTGCGTTATTGAAACAGTTGACTTGGATTTTCTTGAGAGAGTATTACATTATTTTAAATGATGCTAATTTTACCTCTTTTCTTTCTCTCTCTCTCTTTTTTTTTTTGAGATAGGGTCTCATTGTGTCACCCAGGCTGGAGTGCAGTGGCATGATCTCTGCTCACTGCAGCCTCTGCCCCCCAGGCTCAAGTGTTCCTCCCACCTCGGCCTCTTGAGTAGCTGGAACTACAGGGGTGCACCATCTTGCCAGGCTAATTTTTTCGTATTTTTTATAGAGATGGGGTTTTGCCATGTTGCCCATGGTGATCTCCAACTCCTGAGCTCAAGCGATCTGCCCAACTTAACCTCCCAAAGTGCTGGGATTACATGTGTGAGCCACCGTGCCCAGCCTCTTTTCTTTTTTTTATGCCTCATTTCTTTTTCTTGTTTTGTTATATTGGCTGATATCCCCATTATAATGTTATATAGTAGTTGATAAAATGGGCATCTTTGTTTTGTTTCTCATCTTTTGAGAATATGTATAGTTTTTTCTCAGTAAGTATGATGGGAGATTGAGACAGATGTATTTTATCATGCTAAGGAAGTTTACCCATCTTTTCCTATTTTGTTAAAATAAAAAAATTAAAAGTAGATATTGAAATTTTCAAAAGCCTTTTTTTTTTTTTTTTTTTTTTTTTTTGAGATGGAGTCTCACGCTGTTGCCCAGGCTGCAGTATAGTGGTGTGATCTCGGCTCACTGCAACCTCTGCCTCCTGGGTTCAAGTGATTCTCCTGCCTCAACTACCTGAGTAGCTGGGATTACAGGCACCCACCACCATGTCCAGCTAATTTTTTGTATTTTTAGTAGAGACGGGGTTTTACCATGTTGGCCAGGCTTGTCTTGAACTCCTGACCTTGTGATCCTGCCACCTCAGCCTCCCAAAGTGCTGTGATTACAGGAGTGAGCCACCACACCCAGCCTGAAATGCCTTTACAACATTTATGGAGACAATTGTATGGATTTTTGCTCTTGATCCATTAATATCAATGGGTTTCTTAGTATGTTTTGAATAATCCCAATTGTATGGATATTTCAAAGACTCTAATCCTTATTGTGACTGCCTCGTAGTGTAGATTGTACGTGTTTGCTACCCCATCATAGTTGTATCAGAACACCTAGCAAATGTAGCATGGGGATGGTAATCAGTGGTCTTCTGCAGTAAAAAGTTATTATTGAAGAGATGAAGAAGATAAAAAATTAAAAAACCAGAAAGGGCTGAGAGGTGGGCAGATCTTCAATCTTAGTCCATTTCTGTGGGAAAACCATCTGCGTAAAAGCACCTTGCATCTTTGCATGATTCAGTTATAGCAACAGGAAAGTACAAAACCCACCCACGTGGAACCACTGTGCCTTCTAGCTTATGAAACACTCTTTCTGGGTACCTATGGGAAGAATCAGGTATGTTATTCAGGAAGGCTGGGAAGCAAAATTCAACTAACATGGACACAAAAGGAAATGAATTGGCTCATGTAACTTGGAAATCTAAGAGGGTGGATCTGACTTTGGGTAGAGCTGCATCTGTGAGTTCAAACACTATTATCAAGATTGTTCTTTGTTTTTTGGCTGTTGGCTACCTTTGTTAACTTCATGCTTAGAAAGTCATTCTTCACATCCCAACAAAATGGCCACCAGCAGTGCCAGACTTACGCTTACCTCATTCTTCATTCTTCTTGAACTAAGAAGAGACCTTACATCTTTTCCCTCCTACTATCAAAATATTTTTTTTCTCGTTTGAGTCAGAGTAGAGCCAGACTGGTCTCGAACTCCTAAGCTCAAGCAACCCGCCCACCTCAGCCTCTCAAAGTGCTGGGATTACAGGCGTGAGCCACTGCACCTGGCCTAAAATAATTCTTAAAAAAAAAACAAACTATGGCTCTGCTATGCCGCAGGTCCACCTGCTTTTTAATTGCTTTGCTCAGGAAATGGAGACATCCTGATTTTGACTTTTCTGCCTGGGTCATGTGTTTGCCTCTGCAGTGAGAAAGCAAAGTAGACAACAAGCAGTGGATGAGGTGATAGAACCAGGAAATTCAAGGAGCTTCCTGGCATTAGATCACATCTTCACCATGGATCTTGATAGAAATAAATATTTCCTCTACAAGTTATGCAAAGAGACATCATGATACTTTTTTTTTTTTTGAGACAGAGTCTCACTCTGCACCCAGGCTAGAGTGCAGTGGCGAGATCTCAGCTCACTGCAACCTTCACCTCCTGGGTTCAAGCGATTCTCCTGCCTCAGCCTCCTGAGTAACTGGGATTACAGGCACGCCCCAACATGCCTGGCTAATTTTTGTATTTTTAGTAGGGACCAGGTTTGGCCATGTTGGCCAGATTGGTCTCGAATTCCTGACCTCAAGTGATCGGCCCACCTTGGCCTCCCAAAGTGTTGAAATTACAGATGTGAGCCACCGCACCCAGCCAACACTATGATACTTTGAATTTAGCTGAACAGGCTCTAAAATTTAGATATTCTTATTGTTTCTCAGCCAAATCATGGGAGGCGAGCATACTGCCTATAGACTCTATTGAATATTATTTGAAAGCCCATTAAATTAAATACACAAACCCTTGGCAACATGGGATTGCCATGAATTTGACTTTTATCTCTAATGTGTCAGGAAATCATTGATGATGTTTCCTCAAAAATGACAAAGAAAATAAATTGAAATTAATTCTTTTTAGTTGATTAACTTCATGGAAATATGCATATACTTCAGAGGTTCAGGATTTAGGGAAAATAAGCATCCAGTGAAGAAAAATTGAATAGAAAGACTTGGAAGAGGAGAACTCACAAATACAAGTGAGAGATGTTTTGACAGTAATGGGATATCAAGAGCTGAATTGGCCCTGAAATTGTGTTCATTAAGTGTTGTGTGTTTCTTTGAGGTTTATTAAGACCCTGGAGAGGAAACGAACACATTTCAACACAGAGAAATAAAAATGCTCATTTAGGACTATAACATGTCTCCCTTGAGTTTTTTTAAATGTTATTTTTGACACACTTTTTTGGCATTTTGACACGCCGTTGTTACAGATCCAGTCACAGCACAGTACTTCCATTAGACAAAAACAACAGCATTTTTATTTCTCTAAGAGAAAAAAGTTTGAAGTGAGATTTGAACTGGCTTTCAAGAACTCTTCAGTGCAGTGAAAGAGTTGAGAAGATAAGACTGAGATGACATTTGTGTGAAGAGAGGCAGGTAGGCCCCTAGCTCCTTCTCTAGGAACCCAGTCACTGTCAGCTGAGTTACTGTGCGGGACAAAATCCCAATAGCAGCACAGCCTTGACCTTGTCCTCAGGTGCTTTGGAAAGAAAACCTCACACAGGTACTGTGCATATGTCGGAAGATGGAGGGAATTTGGCTTTTTGCCAGGCAAGTACTTTGAGTGTAGCATCACAGGGTTGTTGTCTGGGCAACTGTAATCCAAAGTCTCTGATAAGAGCCAGGAATAGGGGTGTGCCCCTGTAGTCCCAGCTACTCAGGAGGCTGAGGCAGGAGGATCGATTGAGCCCAGGAGGTTGAGGCTGCCGTGAACTGTGATCGTGGCACTACACTCCAGCCTGGGTGACAGGGCAAAACCCTGCCAAAAACAACCAACCAAACCAAACAAACAAACATTCCCTGATAAGACCTAGGACAGATTTTGAGGAAATTTGGAAAGCAGAGAAGCCATTTCTTTAGTGTTTCAGGGATATCCAATCTCTGAAGTCAACTCTCACACTGCTCCTTAATTTCTTCGCTTCTTTTCTTTCTCCTTTCCCTTTAATTTCTGCTCACCTGTAGGTGAAATAGAGTATGAGACACTGAAAGCGACTAAGAGATCCACAATACATGTCAGTCCTGGTGAGGAATCCCTGAGGCCCTTGAGCCCACTTCTACCTCTCACAGTTATACCTGGAAAATGTCTTTGACTTTCATGAGCCTCCATTTCCCAATTTATAAAACGGGGATAAAGATATCTACCTGGTGGGGTTATTGTGAGGTTTTTTGCACCTGAAACAATGTTTAGAATGAAGTAGTTGTTCAGTTGATGTTAGTTTCTCTTTTCTTTTTCCTTTATTTAGGAGAAATGAGACAGAAGTGTATGAAAAAGTAATTAGCTTTCATAGAATATTTGTATATACAACAATTTTTGATCTAGACCCTGTTTACCAAGGCAAACTGTGGCTTTGGAAGGTAAATGAATGATTTTCTACAGTGACACATACCCCAGTCTACTCATTAGTAGCAGAGCAAGCAATCCTTTAGAAATATATGTAAGCAGGCTGGGCAAGGTGGCTCACGCCTGTTATCCCAGTGCTTTGGGAGGCTGAGGTGAGTGGATCACTTGAGGCCAGAAGTTGGAGACCAGCCTGTCAACATGGTGAAACCCTGTCTCTGCTAAAAATACAAAAAAAAAAAAAAAAAAATTAGCTAGGCATGGTGGTGGGTGCCTGTAATCCCAGCTACTTGGGAGGCTGAGCAGGAGAATCTCTTGAACCCAGGAGGAGGTGGAGGTTGCAGTGAGTCAAGATTGTGCCATTGCACTGCAGCCTGGGTGACAAGAGTGAAACTCCATCTCAAAAGAAAAAGAAGAAATGTATGTGTGCTGGCTAAGGAAAAAAAATACATATAATAAATAGATGGGATTAAATAAACAAGAATGGACTAGTATAGCAGGCTCCTGCAGTCAGATGATCTGGGCTCAAATCCTGGCGTGGCTTCACACTCTTGGGTGAGCTGTTTAACCTTCTGAGCCTCATTCTTCTCATCTGTAAATGGGGATGACCATGGGGGCTGATAAGAGGAGGAATAACTGGAGCAATGACTATAAGCCAAGTAGACAGGGCCTGGCACATGGCATGGACACTTAGTGTTAGCCATTACTAACAATACAGAATGCAATTATCAGTCAAGTTGGCTGTTTCATGTTTGTAAGGGAACAAGGATAAGGCAAAAGATCCTAACACAATGCAGGGTATTTTTCCACGTAAGTCCTGACTGTTCCACAAGGTGTTAGGGCGTTTTGGAGGTTGCCATTCGAAAGGGATTTAACCAATGGCTGACATCCCTGCTTGCTCCCCGCACCTCACCGCCACACTGTAGATCAGTGCCAGCTCTGTGCATGAAGCATTACTCATACTGTCTCTTTACACAGCAGTTAACCTTACTTGTCACTGCTTCCAGTGGGAGATCAAGAGCATTGAAATTACGGAGGTGGCACCATAAATCATGGTCACTTCTTGACATGGCCAGACAAAGCAGCTGGAAGGAGCCTTGCTGCAATGTCAGCTCAAAGTTGAAATGTAAAGTTTTAACATATTAATTTTCTCTCTCTTTTTATTGTCATCCTGTTTTTTCCTTGCACCCTCATGACTCAAAGGAGAGCACGGGAGATTGAACTAGCAGCTTGGTGGGTTAATCACCATGCATGGTTTTTCTTTCTTTCTTTTTTCCCCCCCCTCCAAAGGGGAACACGGTGATTTAAGAATGAAATAATTGAGCAAATCTAACTTGATGTAGTGAAAGAGCTGTTTTCACCTGTGAAACCTCAAGTTTCAGCATCTCATATTTTAAACACAAAAGCTCTTAGAATGTAAGTTCTGTGAAGGATGTATCCAAGGTCTTGCACCCTGCCTAGGACATGCAGGCACTTATCAGATATTTGTGAAATTCATGGATGACTGCTCTGGCTTTCCGTCTCTCTCATTGCTTTAGTTTCTCCTATTCTTTTACCAAGACTTCCTCACCTGACCCCTCAAGTGCCCCCCAGGTATCAATGGTATCAATTAGGGAAACACCTCTGGGAGAGTTGTTAATATGGTTTGGCTCTGTGTCCCCACCCAGATCTCATCTTGAATCATAATACCCACGAGTCAAAGTAGGGACCTGTAATCCCTACATGTCTAGGGAGGCAGGTAATTGGATCATGGCATCGGTTTCCCCTATGCTGTTCTCATAGTAGTGAGTGAGTTCTCAAGAGATCCAATGGTTTTATAAGTGTTTGGAAGTTCATCCTTTGCACTTCTCTCTCCTACTGCCTTGTGAAGAACGTGACTGATTCCCCTTCTGCCATGATTGTTAAGTTTCCTGAGGCTTCCCCAGTCATGCAAAACTGTAAGTCAATTAAACCTCTTTCCTTCATAAGCTACCCAGTCTCAGGAAAGTTCTTTATAGCAGGGCGAAAATGGACTAATGTAGTTGACTTTCTGGATTCAGTTCTTTTCCTACCCTACTTGGCTGCCATGACCTAGGACTTTAACTATAAACTTGTTCTTTCTGAGGGCTTAGGATTCTGAACTGTCTCTATTTAGTAGCCTGTTTTCTTGTTTCCTCATGTTAGGCATTTGGATTTTATGAAAGCTATGCATCTCTTCCCAGATTAATTCACATACAAATGAGGCACATGTAGTTTGGTCCATGATTTTTTTTGACCTTTTGGGGACACATTCATGAATCTAAGTCAAAGACCATGCCTTTTGTAATTGCCTGTTTAATTATCCGTAGCTGCCACCAAGCTCTTCTCTCCTTGAGGGTGGGGAATAGGTTTTCCTCAACTTCTATTCATTTCTCAACCCACTACAATTAGGCTTTCATCTCAAAACTACTCTTCAGAAGTGGGTAGAAGTGCTCTCCAGGCTGCCAACTGCCCGAACCATCCCCGATTCTTATCGTTGGTCATTATTGCTCACTCTTGTCTTCTCTCCTTTTCTTGGCTCTCACGACACCATTCTGCCCTTGTTCTGCTAGCTCTTGGATGCTTCCTTCTACCTTTCTTCCCTGGTTTCTCTTTGTCTTCTCTACGCCTGAATGCTCATCTTCCTAAGGGCTCTATTCGCACTCCCCCTTTCCTCACATTCTACATCCCCTTTCTGAGGAAGCGCATCTCAGTTCTTGGTTTCCATCACTATGTGTCCACTGCCAATACCCAGAGCATGTCCCAGCCCAGACCTCACTCCTGAATACCCCCTCATCTCCCTCTACATTCACTTGTGGGATGGCTCCCCTGGCTTGTGTTTGGGACCTTATGCCCAACATGTCCATTGGGAGAGAGCACATGTTCTTCACTCCTGATATTTTCTTCCACAGGGAGTCATGTGCATTAGTAAAACACTTTCATCCTCTTTGTACTCCCTCTCTACTTTGGAGAGGAGAAAACTCCCTGATTGGTGAGCTGCTCTTGGAGAACATGTGGTCTTGGTTCCTCTTGGCCTTCAGGAGGTTTAGTGGGAAAGTCCTTGCACCTACCATGGGAGGTAAAGGGCACCCATGGTGGGGAGGACCAGCAGCAGTCTAATTCGGGATTCAGCCTGCGTGAATCCACTGGCCTACAGGTATACACTGTTTTCTATAATATCAACCTTACTTTAAATAATGGGGATGTTTTAATTTCCTATTTGCTTTACTGTTTTATTTCTTTAGTGGTTCAGAAGTCAGGGCTTAGAAAAAGCACATTACTTGGCTGGGTATGGGGTAGGAGAAGGGGTGGAGAGGGCTTTCAAGTGCTCATATTACCCTAAACTGAACTAATTATGTTCTCATGCTTTTTCTGTGGAATCTGCCTCTCTTCTGGTTTCTCTTATTTTTCTCAATACCAGACCTCTTTTTTCTTCCAGTGATATTTCTAGAACTTAGCTACCTGCCAGAAAATTTTTCTGAAAATGGCCTTAATTTGTGCTAATGGAAAAACAGGGAGATTTCACTCCCCATTCTGTCTCAGGAATACAAAGGGACACACAGATTCTGTTTAATGCTTATGAAGGGAAGAAAAGAAAGACTTCTTGGTCATGGCTGTCACCTGGAATTAACTGAGCCAAATTTCTCTAGCTACGATGAAACAGTCCAAAAGAGGTAGAAAATAGAGATCCTGCTCTCATGAAGTTTAGCATTTAAGGAGGAGGATTGTGTCAACAAGAGATACCTGAGATCACAAACAATGCTGAAATACTGAGATACACAGGAGAGCTATGATAACTATTTCAAATTCAATGAGAGGCCGGGCTTGCTGACTCACACCTGTAATCCCAGCACTTTGGGAGGCTGAGGCAGGCAGATCACCTGAGCTCAGAAGTTTGAGGCCATCCTGGCCAACATGATGAAACCCCATCTCTGCTAAAAATATAAAAATTAGCCCGGCATGGTGGCAGGTCCCTATAATCCTGGCTACTTGGGAGGTTGAGGCAGGAGAATCACTTGAACCCAGGAGACGGAGGTTGCAGTGAGCGAGATTGCACCACTGCACTCCAGCCTGGGGGACAGAGTGAGACTCCATCTCAAAAAAAAAAAAAAAAAAAAAAAAAAAAAGAGTGCTGAAGTGATTGGATGGGGTTGGCTCCTAGCACGTAGAACTACTGTTATTATCATTTATGGAGAAGATGCGTGTATTGTTGGAATAGGTCAAGAGACCTGACTCACTTTTGCCTTTTACATCCAGATAAATTGTTGTGTACTCTAAGACCTCTTAATTTAAACTCTGTCCTGCTTCTGTGCAGTTTGAGATGCCGTGGTTGGCTTATTGTATAAATATGGGCTTGGTTTCTATTCTGTTTTATTCTTTCCTAAACTTTATATACATCCTGACATAATTCTTGCAGGTGTAAATTCAGCCTGTAAGCAACAAGAAATATCACATTCTACGTTTTCTTTAAACTAATGTAAATCTGTTGCAGAGCCCCTATCCACAGTGCTGTCTAGCAATTCAATGTTGGTCATTGCTGAGGCTCCCTGTGGAATTCTACCCCTGAATGGTGCAAAGGATTTGGGCATTAGAGGCTGAGCATCAGGGATGACCATCTGGTCATCGATCACCAGCCTGTTCCTGTGACCACAGAAATTTTTAGTGTCCCCGCCTTCAGATTGGGAGGCTCTGCTACTTGTGTGCCATGTCTTTGGGCCCAGGAATCCCGAAGGAGGCCGAGGCATCATTGTACTTAGGTCTGTCCTCTCTAGGTGTCTCCCAGAGCAACACCTTCAAGGTCTTATGACCTCCCTAGGCACTCCCTGAAACGGGTGTAGATATGAGCTTCCCACAGGACTTACATGCCTCTCTCTTCATTCCCCAAAATATGTTTCTCTGTGTTATGGGCTGAACTTTGGGGTCCTCCAAATTCATATGTTGAAGTGCTACAGCACCTTAGAATGTGACTGTTTTTGCAGATAGGGCGTTTAAAGAGGTAATTATGTAAACATGAGGTCATCCATGTGGGCCCCAATCCAGTAAGCTTGGTGTGTTTGTAAGAAGGGGAGATTAGAACACAGGGAGAGACACCAGACAATGCAGCCCAGAGAGATGAGCATGGAACACTCAGCAAGAGTGCGGCCACCTGGCAAGCCAAGGAGACAGCCTTCAGAAAAAACCAACCCTGCTGACACCTTGACCTCAGACTTCCAGCTTCTAAAACTGTGAGAAAATAAATCCATGTTGTTTAAGCCGCCCAGTCTGTGGCACTTAGTTATAGCAGTCTTAGAAAATTGATATATTCTGTATCTTAAAAAAAAAACCCAACAACTCAGGTTTTTACAAAAAAGTAGCTTTAAGTAGCTTATATTTTCTCAAATTTCTGTGGCAAGAACAGTAAGAACCTTGCTATGTGGAGGGAGATGGTGCAGTGGAGGAGGAGAGGACTGTTCCTTGAGAATGCAGGCAAATTGGTGTCTCAGTAAATTGTCCTTCCATAGACTGGTTTCTGTTTGTCCACTGTTCCTGCCTGGTTTTCTTCTTGTGACAGAACAGATCTGCTTGCCTTATCGACCTACCTACATACTTATCTACCTCCACCCCATCCTCTTGAAGCACCTATTTGCCTGGTGCAAAATTCCAGATATGTAACTCTCCTTTAACTGATTCATATTGGCAGGATTGGAAGATTTGAGGTCAATGACACACTAGAGCCAAAAAGGACTTCTGACCACACTTGTGTCCCAGGAGGTGAGGGGGGTTTTAAAAGACTTGTCCTGAACATGACTAGTCAAAGATTGTTTCGTAGAAACATCCTCAATATTTATTGAGGCTCTGGCCGATCTGTGAACCAAGTGAGCCAACTGATTGTTGAGTCCAGTTTCCACATTCATATTAAAAGTCAATTGGAAAAGACAGGATTTCCGAGCAGTTTATAACCTGCTTTATTTCCCTTCCTTTCTACCATCCCGTGATTTTGGTAACTTTATTACTCTGATTGGAAAAAATTGTTGTCTAATGATATTAAAATGTGCAGCTACTGATAAACTGTGACCAGTTCTTGGCTTTTTGCAAGAGCTGGGAATATTAGATGTCATTAAATATTTTATCTGCCTTCCTTCATGCTTTGACTTTAATGCTGTGTTCAAAGATCATTACTCAGTAATGCTGGCAAGGCTCCCCTCCTTTGAAGACATTCTTTATAAGAGCATGTAATATTCATTATTACTCTGAGTTGCCTGCTTTTTTCCATGATATGTCCCCTCCCCTCAAAAAAAGGTTTCACTGAGGGTGGATTATTCTAGGTAGGACTTAAGTACTATAGGAAACTAAGAGCAAAACAATCTAGACTTTGCACATTGGCAGGGTGTATTTTAGAGCAAAATGTGTTTTTAGGGCACTGCAGGTCCTGATTCGTGTGAAGATTTCTTCAGTCTGGGGGCTGATGCTCCAAGGTTATACACAACTTTCAAAGAATGGGTTTTTAGGGTGGCTAGACCTTTATCTATATGGTGGGAGAGTTAGCAAGCATGCTACAGAAAGGGGACCAAAAAGCGTGTAATAAAACCATAAGACACAAGGAGTAAGAAGGAGAGACGTTTGCAGCTCTATGAGTCACTGGATAGTGTCTCCAATTTTTCCTCCCTAGTGATTATTTTTAACAATGAAAACCATCCATGTCTTACTTGGGAGGGCTTAGGCGTTCCCTTGATAAAGGTTAGGAAGATGAACAAAATGAATTCAGATGCTGTTGAGGTCCTTCCTTAGGAGGCACCACCAGAGAGATTACTCTCAGGTCTTGACATCCAACCAGGCTGCTCTTAAACAGTTTGCTTTCAGTCTCACAACGATGGTCTTTCTGTCGTCTCTTTGGCCATTAGGCAGCTTAAAGGAACACTCCAGGGTCAACTTCTTGTACCTGGATAGGGCCCCATGCTATGTTTGTCTGCATTCTGATCTTACCTCTGGTTTTTACTAACTTTCTATTCTCATTTGCCTTTGCCCTGATTCCTTCAACTACTTTATTCTTTTGTGATGTATATACTTTTGTAAGTTGCCTGAAATCCTATGTGGATTGAAGTGAGGGTAAATATAGACAAAGGAGGAAAATGAATTATGGAGTTTCCCTTGACAGTTCTGTGTAATAGGATATTGGGAGTTTGGGTACAATGAGAGATGTCTCTTTCCAAAGTATTTTGTGTTTTGTTCTTATAGACACTTGTAGGTATTTTTGGACCTTAAAATTGGAACACGTATTCGTAGATAGGGTCGTCTACCACAATAGCAACAAGATAGAATATTTGGAACAGTTCTGCTAAATAGAGGATGAATGGCCATATTATGAATAGATTAAATAATACAAAAAGAGCAAAGGAGAATTCAGGGAAGTGAGAGAAACAATATACATATCTACAACTAAAAAGGGTTTAAATTTTATTTTACAAGCTACAGATAAAGTAATTCTAAAATTCATAACATTAAATTGCTACCCATATATTTTTTTAACCAAGGCTGAAACATGTCTTTTGGATTGGAGGAAGTTATTTATTTTAAAAAACAATCATAATTTGTCCGGGTGAGGTGGCTCATGCCTGTTATCCCAGCACTTTGGGAGGCTGAAGCAGGTGGATCACCTGAGGTCAGGAGTTCGAGACCAGCCTGGTCAACATGACAAAACCCTGTCTCTACTAAGAGTACAAAAATTAGCTGGGTGTGGTGGTACGCGGCTGTAGTCCCAGCTACTTGGGAGGCTGAGGTAAGAGAATTAATTGAACCTGGGAGGCAGAGGTTGCAGTGAGCCAAGATGATACCACTGCATTCCGGTCTAGGAGACAGAGTGAGTCTCCATCTCAAAACAAACAAACAAACAAAAAAACCCAAAAAAGCCCAAAACAATAATAATTTACTATTTTTCCATGCCAATCGATAGTACATTTTGAGATGTATTCTATATCTATTCCTCAAACCATCGGGTCTGAAATCTGAAATTCTTAAGATCATGGCTATTCTCCGTTCAAGAACAAATTGAGGCAGGATAAATGCAACAACCCTGGATGTGATCAGTTGGATTTAACTCATGCCAGGACAGAGGCTGGTTTTGGCTTCCTGTTGGTGACTGGGCATTTCAGCTCTAATTTTGATTTTCATGAAGCACAAGTTATATTTCTCTTGGTTTTTGTTTTTTGACACAGATTAGAGGCAAAGGAATGCTTTTTACCACCTTTCCATGCACACAGGAGACAGTGTAGTTCGATCTGCATTCCAGTGCCCTGTCTCAGCCTTCTCCTGAGGGTTCTGGAGTTAATGAACTAAGTCAAAATCTCTGAGCAAAATGATTTCTGTCTCTGGGGATAGAGGATGCCATGTGGGATCTGCCCAGATAGCAAACAATGATCATGTGTCCCAACAGCAGAAGGGCTTGCTCAGGCTCTGAGAGAGAGCAGGTTTTGTGAAAACCTTAATGCTGAAATGTAAAAGGCTTTGCGTGCACTCTGTAGAAATGTAGCTCTCCATCCTAAGTAACATTTTAGGCAGCATACTGGCAATACAAAACATTTGAATAAAATCACTGATGGTATTAGTCACCATCCACCCCTTTCCCTGAGTCTTTAGGGATGTGCGTGCCTGAAGTGCAAGCTAAAATAACCTTAATCTAATCACCTCTGGAGATTGAGAGGCGTGTGCTCATATAAATGTCAAGTTGGGACATAATTTAGCTGATCTCTAGGGTTTATCGCTATTGCCAGACTTCCTCTTTATTTGATCTGGTGAAGCAAATTAAATGTGTCTCTTTAGTTCTAAACCAGGTAAGGAAAGGAGACTAGAATTTGTGAGTTTCTTATTTGGATACAATAATCATGCAGCTGGTCCTGATTTATGGAGGCAGCAAGGTCCACTGTGTGTGCAGGAACAGCAGAAAGGAACCAAGGGCCAATTATCTTGGCCTACCTGTTATCTACTAGTTGGAGGTTGTCTCCTTGACAACACTAGTAGATGTACTAAAGGCTGTGGAGCAGAGGTTAATTGCAAAACAAAAATAAAGCTGTACTTAAATATTAGAGGAGAAAATTCTCTTTGTGTACACCTGGCCCTGGTCATTATTCTCAGCCCTGTGAGAGCCAGACCTCCAGGTAGTGCATTTGAGATGCGTAGATAAGGAGAGCTCATTCAGAGACACCCTGACCTCCAGTAAAGACAATGGCTCTTTGCCACAGTTGAGGAATATCGGGGCTCGATCTTGATGGAATATGTAGGGCATCGTTTTCAGCTGGGGTGATTTTGCTCCCAGAGGACATTTGGCAATGTCTGCAGATATTTTTGGTTGTCACATTGGGGGGATGGTATCTAGTGAGTAGAGACCAGGGATGATGCTAAAAACCCTGCAACGCACAGGACAATTGTGCCACAACAAAGATTTACTTAGCCTAATAGATCAATAGTGCAAAGGCTGAGAAACTTAGGTCTGGTGGAACATTTATATATATTTAAACATATAGCATTTACTAAACTAAATGGATAAAAAAGATCTGTCTCATTTTTCTAAACAAATGCAAGTCATATGATACCTGGGTTATTAACATTCTAGATGCACCGCAGAGACAAATTTTCAGCTGTGCAGTCTTTTCACTAGATCACTAAACAGCAAAGCAAAAATGTTATCTTAAAACTGCAGAACATACACATCCTTCTAATGGCATGAAAGAAATTAAAAAAAAGCATACAGAGGCCCTTTTCCCAATATGAAATAGACATATCCAAAATTTCAATTTGCAGCACTCTTAATCCTATGCCCCCTAGACTACATTTTAGGTATAGTTACAAATATCTGTTCCAATCATGTCGATATTCATAAGAACATATTTCAACTTCCTCTATATGTAGACCCAGAAGGGAACATTTTTAGTGTGATGCGATACTGCATAAAGCAGTTGATGCCTTGGAGGTGGATCACTCCATAAAGTAGTGCTGTAAATATTTTTATTCAGCGCACCAAGTTTCAGTTGACAGGTCCCTACACTCCTTTGCCTCTGCCGAGGCACACACATTTCTTCTCCAGCCCCTGCCGCTGTGGCAACTACTTGCTGCATAAACAATCTCTATGTAGCATGGCAAAGACTTAAAATAACCACCAACGCCTTCTAGTCATACTTATAGAGAAATGAGTCCCCTTCATATGTAACCAACTTGTATAACTGACTTCCAGAATAGAATAGCTGTTTTGTTTTTCATTTATTTTGATCCTGCATTTTGGTTTCAAGAAGAGTTATTTCTATTTAGCAATGACTGCTCTGTGGTATAAACTAGGTATGAATGTACGTGACTGTTGACTTTATTCTTTGATCAGTGTTCATACTTTTTAGCTATTTATTTTTTGATCCTAGCACTTGCTAGCTTAGTTTAGTTTTAAAGGCTAAGCTGGTGTGAAGTCAGCCTGGAAATCTCTGGGATGACCAGTGTTGCTTGGCATCTCACGTGGAGAGCAGCTTAACTGCATTTGCCTTTATCCTCGTGATGTGCAACAGAGCTCCCATTCCCATGAGACCTGGGGCCAATTAAGCAACTCAAACAGGGAGGCACCACAGCACAGTGATTAGATGTACTGCTTTTAGAATTGTGACTCCAACACATGGCTAATTGTGTGGATATTGAGCAAGTTACTTAGTCTATCTGAGCCTGAGTCTCTTCATAATAGAATGAGAGATCATAATACTGCATGGGTGGTCATGGGGATTAGTGAGGGCTCCATAAATGGTAGCTTTGAGATAATGAGAGATGCTATGATGTCATTCATTGGGGACCTCTCTTCTCTCACCTTCCAAGAGAGCTGGGTTCCAAGTCTTTCATAGCCTGGTCATCCCTTCCCTATATCCGTTGAAGAAGTGGTCAACGTAGTCTTGTTCCACTAATCTGTGTGATCTGCAAATTCTTGTGGCTGCTTTTTGCAAGAAAGCAGAAATCCCAGGCCCTTCCTGCTACCAAAGTGCTGGTGTTTCTTCATACCTCAGTTACCCCAGGACCTGAATACTCTCTTGGTGAGCTTAAATCATCACTTTCTTCTGTCAGCCTTTTGGGTTGCAAGGTTTCACCTCTGCTTACTCTGCTCACACCAGGGCCGTCCCAGGGCCTGGCCATCTTTCTCATCATGGTCACGTGGTAGGCCTTGTTTCTGGCATTATCAAGAATCTGGTGACCTTGAAAGATCTGCCGGACACCAGATTCTCCCTTGCATTTCACTCTGCACTTCGAAGGCCAGTTCTCTCTCCAATCCTTCATTGTTTTGTGGGTAAATGGTGTGGGTTGGCCCATGTTTAGATGTGATTGATAATTGGAAGCAGCTTCTCTTGTTTTCCCTTCTTTTTTCTTTTTAGAGACAGGGTTTCAGTCAAGCGATCCTCCCGCATCAGCCTCCCAAGTAGCTGGCATGTGCTGCTGTGTGTACACAGGTGTGTGTGATGCAGGTGTGTGCCACTGTGTCTGGCTAATTAAAAAAAATTTTTTATAGTGACAGGGTCTCACTATGTTGCCCAGGCTGGTCTTGAACTCCTGGGCTCAACTCCTGGGTTCTTCTGCCTTGGTCTCACAAAGCTCTGAGATTACAAGCATGAGCCATGGTGCCCAGCAAAGAAAGCTGCTCCTCTAGTAGAAAGTTTTGGCTACCATATTACCAGTGCTGTTCTGTTAGGCCTCAGGCTCTTTCTCCTTGGTGATTGGAAAGATAGTGTGTGTCCTATTTCCTTCATAACAAGAAGACATATCCCTGTGACATTTGACAGAAGTTTATCAGATTATGAGTTTTTTGGGTAGGAACAATGTTTTCTTCATTGTTTTATACTCACAGCCAATCACATAGAAGGTGTTAAATCGATGTTTGCTAAATGAATGATGATATCTGGGAAATGTAGGTGAATGAATCCCTTATCTTATTTTTTACTTGTTTGGGATGTTGGGTGTTCTTTGGTGGAGGTGTGGGGTAGATAGGTTGCATGAAGGAATGGCAGGAGAGAAGAATATTGTGGCCAGAGCACTATGGCCTGTGCCATATATGGCAAATAGAATCTGTATGACATATAAGGCAAGTGGAATCTATGTGACAGTGAGAAACCAATGCAGAGGTTTTAGCTGCAAAAAGATATCGTATGTCTAATTATTCTAAAAGTTGTCTTGAAATCCTCAAAAAAAAAAACCTCAGAGAAAATTCATTTTAGTGGACTTGCATCCAAATCAGTTATATTCTGGATAGTGCATTTTATGTGTCATATAAGGAATGAAATGGAATCAAATAACAGGGTGTGGCTGGCATCTATAACTAAGCATGCAGATGGCCCCTTTCTTTTGTCTCAGATTATACATTTCTCTTTTCTCTGATACTTGGGCTTTTGGACCTTGAAAGGAATTACTTGTGAGAACCGAGGACTCACTTGGTTCAAGGATGCTGAGCTTGGGAAGTTGTGGGGATTATGTAACATATCAGAGGGCAAATGACACTTTGCTAATAGGAGAACCCATAGCGCAGGAAGATTGTATTGTACTCCTAATCAATCATTTCAGCAATTCTCGACTCTTACAAATCTTTATTCTAATCTAGACTGCAGCCCATCTGCACTGAAGATGCGGTAAAACCATTAAATAAATTCACACTCACACTCTTTCATTTATTATTGGCTGTAACATTGACATTATCATATTTCATGTAGGGAGAAAAGTATAATAATTGTACTAACTATTTATATACATATGCTCTTTGAAGAATTAACAATTTTCTGGTAATGGCCAAGAATTATCTTCTTAATACAAATGTATTTCTGTTGTTATAAGACTTTCTGCTCTTTCACATTAATTATAGCTTTAAGAAGAAATTGACTTGGATTTCTCTGTGTTTTTGTGTAATTGGAATTCAGACATATTGCTTTTGCCAAGAATATAATGCTTTATTGCATTTTTTGCAAGGTTATAGGATGATGAATTGGAAATGATCATTTTGTCCATTTTTTACAGGTTATGTAAAAATGTCATTTGATGTGGTTTAAAGAGTCTTTTAACCTTTTTTTCCCCCAAGGTGGATCTCGAGGACAGTGGTGTAAGATTATTTAGACAATACCTTTAAGTATTTTGCTTTGTTTGCTAACACTGTATCAATATAATCAACATATTTTGTAGCAAGAGCCTCTAAACAATGAATATATATTTCTAGGTAACTGACCCCCAAAATGATATTAAAGAAAATATTTATATTGAATAATATTTTTCTTTAATGTCATTTTAGGGGTCAGTTATGAATATTCTATTTAAAATGAGATAAATGATCTAAGTTACAGCTTATGCAAAGCCACCTAGAGCATTGGGCAAAAGGCCGTTTAGATTAGCCTCTGATAATTCTGGCTGTCAAACCATGAGCTTAGGGACCATTGCTTGTCACAAGCTCCTGTTCCATTCTCCCAGGCCACTGCTTAGTGGGTCAACTACAAACATCACAAACTCAGTTGGCAAATTAGGTAACTCAACATGTAGATTTTCAGTGTACAAACTACACAGAGATGGGATTTATACCAATTTGGCTCCTAACACTGCTTAACCCACACAATTACCTTGTGCTGTTCCAGCCTACTTTATTCTGAGACATTTAGATCATTCACAGACTTTCTCCTACTTGCTGGTCTCCAGATGTGACCTCAAGGTACAACCTCCAGATCCAAACTAGGCTGGACAGACCCACCAAATCCTTAACTGGCAGATCCTTTGGGGGTATAATGCCTAGGAAATCCTCAATGCATTCATTCATTCATTCATTTAAAGAGTCAAAAATATCCGAGCCCTTGCTATGTGCTGACATTGTGCTAAGTGCCAGGGGGAAAAAAGCAAATAAGCCCAGGGCCTTACCCTAATACAGTTCTCTGTCTGAGCGCCTTCATCTGGGCTCATTCTTTCAGCTTTCTGTTCTTTGTTCCTGGTTTGACTTATGGAACACCGTCTCTCTCGTTTTGCTTCTGTACACATTTATGGCCATCCTCACACACTGTGCTTCCCGTGGCAACTCATTGCTGACTCCAATTTGGCAGGTAGTTTATTACCTGCTCCATTTTATAGATGAGGCAGTAGAGAGCTCTTTTTTCTACGCTTGAGCGAAGCCTGTCTGCAGACATGAATGCTACAAGCTGAAAGGCAGAGGCCAGTGTTATCTGCATTTGAAGACACAACATTTAGGCTTTTCTTGATGTTCAGAGGAGCCCAAAACTGAGTTGTTCAAAAAATAATTTTTCTGGTATAATTATTTCTAGGTTGGGGGAAAAAAAAAATCACAAACCTCGTCCAGGTGTAACTTAATTGACCACTGGATGTCACCATTACTCCATATAAATACTGTGGACGGCTGCTGGGCGCTAGGATTTAGGAGCATTTGAAGGTCTGTCTGTGCATGTTTAGCACTCTTGCTTTGTCCAATTTGCATTATAGTCACCCCAGAGCTTCTGCGAAACAAGACGGGATTATAAATAAGCAACTCAACAAAGAAATCAAATTCATCTTACCAAGGAGTAACCATGGTTAATGATCTGATTTAGGTGACAAAGGGATGCTTGGGCACTTGCAAATCATCCTCAGCAAACCTGAGTGAAAGCCGTCATTTTTCCCTTTGTCTGGAAGTCTAGATTGCCAAGAGTCTGTGTCGCACAAAGATTCAGCACGGTACTCATGGAACTGAAGAGTCACATTTTAGAGGTCACCTCTTCCAACATTCTGCCCAATGCAGGAAGCTCCTTAATCCCCTGTCCCCATAGGACCCAGATGAATGGTTGCCTGCTTCTAAGTATCCCTGGAGACCAAGCTCACAGATTTACCACGCAGCACATTCTGCCTCGGGAGTGCTGGAATAGAACTGGAAGGGATAGGGAGGTCTGTCTTCAACTCACACGTTTGCTTTTCCTTCATGGCTGCTGTGTGATGTTATATACTCATTAGTAGAGGATGTTGTGGGAGTTCAGAGGAAGGGGCTTGGCCCAGCCCAGAGGGCGTGAGAAGGAGCAACCCTGGAAGCTTCAGTTCCTAGAGCAGCCTAAATGGGGCCTCTGGGGAGGCCCTGGGCCTTTTGGCCTCCCCGAGATTATATAAGGGAATGGTTGCTTACTCTGGCTGGATACGGACCCTGTCCTCTTCATGTAGATGCTGCTGGTAAGTAAGCATAGAAGGAGCTCATGGAATTCAGCAGTGGTGACATTTAATTAATATGGTTCTCTCCCCCAGGGCTGTGGAGAAGGTGGAAATCTCATAATCAACTCTTGGTTTTGTACTGGAGTCTGGCCTGTAACTATAGGACCACTGCTACAGAAAGATGGCGTTTAAAAAAAAAAAATTTTTTTTTTTCGATGGAGTCTCCCTCTGTCATCCAGGCTGAACTGCAGTGGCGTGATCTCGGCTCACTGCAACCTTCGCCTCCTGGGTTCAAGTGATTTTTCCGCCTCAGCCTGCAGAGTATCTGGGACTACAGGCGCCTGCCACCGCACCAGCTAATTTTTGTATTTTTAGTAGAGATGGGGCTTTACCGTGCTGGCCAGACTGGTCTTGAACTGCTGACCTCAGGTGATCTGTCCACCTCGGCCTCCCAAAGTGCTGGGACTACAGATGTGAGCCACGGCACCCAGTCGAAAGATGGCACTTTAAAGCCAGAGGAAAGCATGACCTGTTCAACTGTCACACCCACTTCTATTCTTTTAGACTGGGGCGGGAATACGTCTCCTTCTCTGCTCATTCCCTCACTTGGAAACCCAAGCAAGAGAGCTCAGAGCCCCATCTGGAGTCAGGGAAGATGGAAGAGGTGAAGGACTCCCTGCGTTTTTATAAGGCCCCAAGGCCCTTGGAGACAAGATGCTTTTTATCCATTACTAACGGGCACTTGGCTTTTTCTTTGGCTCATTTCTGGTTCAGAATTTTAGTGAAATGACGAAGATCAGATGTTAGCTCTGGAATCCAACAGATGTAGACTTTAACTCTTGGCTGGGCCTCCTTCTAGCTGTGTGACTCCAGGCAAATCACTTAGCTTCCTTAAACTTCAGTTTTCCCTTTTGCAGAATGAAGACAATGCTGATCATAATATCAGCCCTGAAGGACTGTGCTGAGGATTGAATGAGAATACATTCAGGCCACGGAGCACAGTGTGTATATATTACACACACTCCAAAAAGGCTAGCCGCTATGATGGAGTTGGATAAATTGACTCAAGAAAGGGCAGAAGGAACTTGATATTGTGACTGTACATTTCAGACAGGCCCCAAAGAGCAAATAATCAGATCACAGCATTCACTCCCGGAATAAGCATATTCGAAAACCCTTTCTCTGTCAAGCACGATACGTGGAAGGAGACCCATTCTGTTTCAGAAAGCTGACAGTTAAGTGGCTGAGATAAACTAATAGACAATCCTAATAGATGTGGTGGATGCAACAGCAGAAATATGGCCACAGGTGTCACATTACCAGGTAGAGCTACTCAAATTTCCACAGATGCAAATGTAGTGTAAAGACACATCTAATTAATTTTTTTAAAGCTGCTGGATTCGGTTGTTGCAAAACTGGGGAATTTGGACTATGGTATAGTGGTGGTTGCATAAACATGGCGTCATATGCAGTTTCTTGAGCCATTGCAAAATGTGCAGCTATTATGTAACAACACCCCTGAAAGGTGATTTGAACAAATGTAACTTTCATGTTCCTTCACCATATAAATGTCTATGTTCAGAGTAATACAATGAAGATTGCCAGAAAGACAATTGCCCCAAGCACATTCATATTTCCAGCTGACTATACGTTTTCCATCTGAATGTACTTCCTGTTGTTCTTGAAGGGCTTTTATATAAATTGCTTCAATGTTGAAACCAGTTTAAACTTTATATAAGTGTATACCATGTAGATTAAAACAATAGGCAGAATCAACTTTCTTTTACTCAACTAATTATTGTAGTGGTGCTATTTAGATTGCATACTGCCAACATTGTCCCTCAGGATAAATCTTCCTTGACAAATGTTGGATGTTGAGCTATCATTTTTATCTACCCCATCTAAAATGATAATTGCAGCCAAGACTTCAGAATTTATTTACCAGCAGCATATTTTTACAACTATTCATTTAACCAGCATTATTGGTACCTACAGTGTACAAGCTTATCCGACATGAACTCACAAATGGAATCCCTCTTTTCACTTAGCAAAGGTTAACATCATATTGTTTCAGCCAACCTGTTTGCTTACCTCAATGTAGAATACCATCTGCACAGAGACAAAGGCCTTCAGTGCAGATTCCTTAGACAGTTGCAGAAACATGTCAGTTTCACAACAAAAAGCCATTGAAATGATCCATGCTCTAATGATACGCACCAGAAGGATCTCATCAAAAAAATAGTAATGAGAAAAAGATTTTAAGCTCCCAACAAGTATATAGTAAAGAGGGAATACTTGCTTGCTGGGTACAGTCCACAGGACTTGTTGAGAAGGATGGATTTTATTTTGTGAAAGGCCCTTTTATGGGCATGGAGACATGTCTGATACACAAAGCTGAATGGAGGCGAAGTGGCTAAAGAGGGAACTGAATCATTTCTCTGTATGACAAAGAGATTAAGAAAGGTGGGGTTTCCAAAATCGATCTGGGATGGAGCAAGCATAAGGGGGACAATCGGGATTGGGGAGAGAGGAGAGAAAACGAGGAGATACAGGAGAGGTTTATAACACCGTGTCTTGAGGGGACAAGGGAAATTCCCAGTGGAGGCAGGTCAAAGACTTATGAGAATAAGGAAGTCTACAGGTGTAAAGACCCCTTCCTTTAGCTCTCCACATGAATACCAGTGCCTTATATAGATAGGTGGAGTTTTGAAGAAATGAAGGTACAGTGTCCCCACCACAAGAGTATTATAATACAAGCAGGGTGGCCTAAGCAAGACCTGGGGAGAACCATGAGCTGTTCTCCATCAGGAGAAGCTCTTGCTGACCGATATACAGAAAACCCTCCTTGCCCCAGGTTTATCAATTTCACTCAACACTTGAGGTCAGCTTTGTACCTCCTCAATCCATAAAATGTAGGTTTGAATCACTTTAACCTAGAGGTTAAGGGAAAGATGAACTCACCCAGCTGATATTTGGAGGACGCAAAAAATGACAGATACTTGTATTAGAAAAGGTTCTCCAGAGAAATAGAACTCAATAGGATGTGTGTGTGTGTGTGTGTGTATTTGTATTATATTGGGTTCTACTTCTCTATGATATATATATGTGTGTGTGTGTGTATATAGAGAGAATATATATATAGCCTATATATGTATTTTGATATATAATGTATATATAGATATATATTATATAGCCTATATGTGTGTATGTATATATGTATATCCATCCTGTGTGTGTATATTTATGTGTATATACACATATATAATATATATATAAAGAAATTTACTTTAAGGAATTGGATTATTTGGTTATTAAGGTTGAAGAGACCCAAGATTTGCAATCAGCAAGCTGGAGACCCAGGAGAACTGATGGTGTCAGTTTCAGAGGCCCAGCCTGAAGCCAGGAGCAGAGCAATGTCTCAGCCCAAAGACAGTCAGGCAGGGGCAGTGAGTTCTCTTACTCCACCTTTTTGTTCTATTCAGGCCTCAGTGCATTGAATGAGGCCCACTATATTGGAGAGCGCCATCTGCTTTGCTTGGCCAACTGATTCAAATGTCAATCTCATCCAGAGACACCGCCACAGACATGCCCATAATAATGTTTGACCAAATGACTGGGAACCCCGTGGCCCCATTACTGCCCCTCCATGGTAGCTTGCCTATTTAGACGCAGAGTGAGTTATAGCCAACACTTACTACAATAGCATAGAGAAATCACATGTTGGTGCAGAAATTGACCAATAAAATACTTCTGCTTACTAAATATCAATGCCTGTGGCTTTACTTCTATGGAAGCTCGGCAAAATGAAAGTCATTAAGTAAAAATTCATAAAATGGGAGAGAATTACTTTTATGTGAAATTATCTATTGTAAAATATTTCTTCAAAATTTTCTTTATTATGAATTTTATACAATCATAACGTAAAAATATTTAAATAACTACAAGATATTTTATTTTTTATTTTTATTTTTTTTGAGACAGAGTCTTGCTCTGTTACTGAGGCTGCAATGCAGTGGTGTGATCTCAGCTGACTGCAACCTCTGCCTCCTGGGTTCAAGTGAGTCTCATAGTAGCTGGAATTACAGGTGTGTGCAACCACATTTGGCTAATTATTTTAGTAGAGGTGGGGTTTCGCCATGCTCGCCAGGCTGGTCTTGAACTTCTGGACTCAAGTGATCTGCCCGCCTCAGCCTCCCAAAGTGTTGGGATTACAGGTATAAACCACCACTCCCAACTAAGTAATTACACAATGTTTAAAAAAAGTTTCGTTAAATTCTCATCTATAAAGTATCTCATTGAGAGATATATTTATGTCAAGGTTAAAGGTGTGAAATGAAGCAAGGCATTATTAAACAAACAAACAAACAAACAAACAAAAACAACCCAAAGCACCTGACCTGATATTCTACAAGTATTAGCTAAGACCCCACACTGGGAATTTCAAGATTCATTTTTGAATGAATAGAGAATTTAAAATAGAAGAAAGATCACCTTAATAGTGTTTATAATATCTAATAAGCAAGTTGTTTGTTTGTTTGTTTTGAGACACAGTCTTGCCCTGTCACCCAGGCTGGAGTGCAATGGTGTGATCTCAGCTCAGTGCAACCTCTGTCTTCCAGGGTCAAGCGATTCTCATGCCTTGGCCTCCTGAGTAGCAGGGACTACAGGCGCACACCACGACGCCTGGCTAATTTTTATATTGTTAGGGGAGATGGGGTTTTGCCATGTTGGCCAGGCTGGTCTCAAACTCCTGACCTCAAGTGATCTGCCCGCCTGTTAAAATGAATGTCACAGTAGTTATTTTTGGGCATTACAGGCATGAGGCACTGCACCCAGAACCCAATAAGCAACTTGTTTAGGTTCTTCTGTTTCATATGAAAGAAGGTGCACATGATAAAAAGAGTTCTGAAAAAAAAAAAAAAGCTAAAATGTTTGAGTAATGTACTTGAAGAAGTAATATGTCTACATTTGCTAAGATTTGGATGCCTGTCCCCTCCAAACCTCTTGTTAAAATCTGATCACCAATATGGCAATATTGGGAGGTGTTTGGGTCATGAGGCAGAGCCCTTAGAGTGGATTAATGCCTTCCCTTGAGGGTTCTTGCTCTATGAGCTCTGGGAGAGCTGGTTGTTAAAAAGAGCCCAGCACCTCCACCCAGCACCTCCACCCAGCACCTCCACCCAGCAGTTTTCTCTCTTGCCATGTGATCTCTTGGCACATACCTGCTCCCCATCTGTTTCCCACCATGAGCTGAAGCAGCCTGAGGCCCTCACCAGATGCAGTTGCCTAATCTTGAACTTTCCAGCCTGCAGAATTGTGAGCCATATAAATCTCTTTATAAACTACCCAGTTTCAGGTATTCTGTTATAGCAACTCGAAACGGACTAAGACAACACAACTATTGTTATTTTGTAAGAAGGGAAATGTTTTTTAGTTGGACTTATAACACGTAGACACATATACACTTGCACCTTGAAAGATCTGGGATGGCTACTTTTCAAAAGCACATATTCTTATTTTCCTCTCACCTGTGATGACAAATAGAAGGCAAGTATTCTCTTCTGGAGACAGGTGGCCTGTGTAGTTCACTCCGGTGGACAGTGAGTGGTGGACCAGGGGGCCGATTCATAAGGTTATTGCCCAACGTTTTCCCTTTGAGGGTTACAAATATCTAATCAACTTGTAAAGGCCCTAAAACTTCTGAAGAAGGTGTTTTGGACTCACTTTCTTTTGGGAAAGAAGTGGCAGAGGAAAATAATGAGAGAATTTGAGAAGTTACACAAGGGCAGAGTAGGCGGAATTTTTGCTCAGTTGTTTCTGGTTTCTTTTTTTCTTCTTCAAAAAAATTCCTGTTAAAATGAATGTCACAATAGTTATTTTTGTATTCTGCTTAAACATTATTTTATTCTGTATTCACGTTTAATGCAGAGAAGCATTTCAGCAGATCCTGAAAATCTCTTTAAAACTTGACTTCCATTGTTTGAATAACAGCTTGAGAATGCAGACACACCAGTAATTTGGACATAATCCTGTGTATTTGTCAAAATGTTCTTTTAAAAAATTATACACATAAACAGAACGTTCTAAGTAGAACTGTCACGTTAACAACATTTTCCATGACTCTTGTCAATTTACTATACTAAATGTTTTCTGATACATTATTTACTGTGGTAAGTTTGGATGTATGGCGTTTGTCCCTCTAGATACCTCCTAAAGCAGGTAGAGAACAAGTTCATGAAAGAGGAATCATCATGGTCATTACCAAATACAATTGTTTATGCATAAGATGTAAAGTATGAGATATAAATCAGATACATATCTATTTATCAGATGTGTAAATCTTTATACTTATATATAACATGTATGATCAACTATATAAATATCACATAATATGTATAATATATACATGATTAATATGCATGAATGATAATATACAACGAATATGCATGACCAATATGCATATTATATGTACATAAATCTGAGAACATCCAATAAGATATGTGTATGTATGCACACATGCACACACGCACACGGACTGACATCTCCTTTGGAAACGGATAGGGGATCCATTATTTATCCTGTGACCTGATGTAAGGAAAATTGACCGCAAATAAAATCCTGAGCGGTAGAGTGTGGTTCTGCCCCTCCTCCTATCCCATTTCTGAATCCTTTGCCCCATTTCTGTGCTCCAGATGCACCAGGTGCTCAGGTCTTCCAGGCCATTGCTATTCAGAAAAGGAAGGATCTCATGTGGGCAAATTTTAACTTCATGTACCCAAACTGCAACATACATGGAAGAGACCAGAGTGGCTTTGTATGCCGCTTCTAGGCCTGGCCTTTACTCCACCTCCAGATCCCCATTCTCCTTCTGCTGGGTCACTGCCTAAGAGTGGGGTGACCTTGGCAGTGTTAAAGCTGGCAAAGTCATAGATGGGAAAGAGCCGGGGTTTCTGAATTGCCACTTAGAGGAGAGCCACCAGCTGAGCAGAAGCACTCATTTTGGACTTTACATGAGTGAGAAGTGTACATTTGAGCCATCCTATTTGAGCCACTGTACAATTTGGGTGGGTTTCTCACAGCAACTGAAGTTACCCTAAGTGGTATACGGTTCATAGCTTTCCTTAGATAACCAAAAAAGTTCATAACTATAGAAGGTTAGGAAACCTGGAATCATATTCTAGAAGCATAGACACCATCAAATGTTATTAGTGGAAACATTCTTGAGATTTTTTGGCTACACTTCATGGCATGCCGGTTTTGATGGGCGAGGGGATGAGGGTGCAGTAGGAAGTGGAGGAGGGACGTGTGTGGTGGGTGATATGGCAGAGTCCACTCTAGGAGATCCTTCCAGCCCGCTCTCACCTAAAGCCCTGATCCTGATGAAGGCATTTGGATCTGGCCCGAGCACCTCATATTGTATTGAAGCACAGGGTGGTGATGGGTTTTCTTCCTTGGTCTCAGGCAATTGGCATCCCTGATGCATTAATTCAAGCTGTAGTGCTAGTGACTTATATGTCATTCCTTCTGGAAGAGTTTTTGTTTTAAAGGAGACCTGAAGAAAAGGAAATTTCTTAACTCAAAATTCTGTTTTAAGCAATATGTCTTTTCTGTGGTGGTGGTTCATGCCTTTTGGAACCCGGATGCAGAAGGGTTTTAAAGAGATTTCGGGAAGGCTGGGTGCAGTGACTCTCACCGGTAATTCCCAGAACTTTGGGAGGCCAAGGTGGGCAGACTGCTTGTTAAGCCCATTCAAGACCAGCCTGGGGAACATGATAAAACTGTGACTCTACAAAAAATGCCCAAACTAGCTGGGTGTGGTGACACATGCCTGTAGTTCCAGCAACTTGGAAGGCTGAGGTGGGAGGATCACTTGAGCCTGGAAGGTTGAGGCTGCAGTGAGCTGTAATTTTGCCACTGCACTCCAGCCTAGGTGACTGAGCAAGATTCTGTCTCAAACAACAACAAGAAAACAAAGCAAATAATAATAAAAAAAAGAAGCAAGAAAGAGAGAGATTTCAGAGAAACTCCCTGTAATCACAATATTAGCTAGCTGCCTGTTCTACCTTTGTGTAAAGCCATTCATGAAAATGAAAATTCACATAGCGGAGAAGAAGTGAATACTCCATGTATCTCTATGCAAATAGAGATGGTCTGATATATTGGGGCTATTGTATTGGAACAAAAGGGCCAAATAGCTTTGAGACTAAGATAAGAGAATTGTAAATATGCCCAACCAGGCTTTGAGGGGCCCTCACTAGGGGATCGGATTATTTTCACCAGCTAAGAATAAAGTGATCTTGGCTGTAATATTTTTAGGCCAAAATGTTAATTAGCCATACAATTAGTTCACATTTTCTTTGGAGGATTTAATAACCAGTTGTGCAACTGAATCTCCAGAAAATTGCATTAGCAGAATGTTTTCATATTCTGCTATAAATTAAACAGTACAGAGGGGCACCTTTATTTTCTTTCATTTCCTTCTTAAACACAGACATTGGTAGACGTTAGGATTTATGTGACTTATTACCTCATTTCCTGCCTAGTCCTTTCCTGCCAGTTTCCTCGTTCAGTTTTCATAACCTTTTTTTGATGCCTGGGAGCCACTGGATATGTTCAGGCTGCTTTTACCTCCAGATTTGAGACGGTACCTAGAGTACAATTGTTTCAGGTGTTGCTCTGATTAACACCTTCCTCGCAGGGCATTTAATCCTGAAAAAGCTGTGGCAATTTGGAAGATCAGGGTCTTGATGTTAACTAGCCGTAGGAGAGACAGAAACGATGTTCCCAGGCAGCATTATCTCTAGAAGGTACCAAAGCCGCAAGAAATAAACATGTAAATTCAGTCATAGAGGTTCAATGAGTTAATGAAGGGTTAAATGGGCAAAGATTTAAACAGAGGGTGTTGTCTCAGAAAAGAGCAGCACCATTTTTCAGGTTGGTAATTGAGGAGTTAAGCTTTTAGGAGCTCAAAGAACAACAGTTAAAAACACTGAGAGGCCCACCGGCAGTTCCGACCTTTATCTCCAGGGTCCAACTCCAGACAAGGGTCTTAATTAGCTGCAGAAAAATCTAGAGCTTTGGCAACAAACCAGCAGACATTAAAAAAACAAAACAACCAGTAAATAAAAGATCCATTTTTTTTTTTTTTTTGGTCATGAAACTTAAATAGGAGCAACATTTATGTAACCTTTTGGTGTTCCTGTTTCCCAGTTTCTCAGTTGTTTTTCTTTTCACATTTCCATTTCACCTAATTTCTTTGCTTACATTTTCCCCCAAACTGAGTTTTTTTGATCTCCCTATACCATGTTACATCTCAATTTCTTTCCCCATGACCTTCATCTTACTCTCTTTTGTTTTACTTATGTATTTACATCCCTCAGATCCTTTAGATGCATTTTGGGGCATTTTCTATATATTATTTATAAAATGAATGCAGGCCTATTCTATAAACAATTTCAAACAATGCAAAATGCATAATGTTATGAGGGGCCTCTCCTGCATCTAGATTTTGTCTATGCATTTTACACACATCTATGTGTTTGTGAATCTAATAATATATATACACACTTAAAATTTTTTATACAAAGTCTTTTAACCTCTCTTTCATATTTTCCTTCTTGTTGACTCTGTCTGCTGCATTCTTGGTAATGTATTCATCTTGCTTTTCAAATTTCCATATTTTCTCTTCAGCCGTTTTTAAGCTGCACTTTTACCTATCTATTGATTTTTTTTTTCAATTCCAATTCTACCTTTTGGAAACTCTACCTAGATCTTATAGAAATCTTTTGGTAATCTTTGATAATATCTTAATTATCGTAATTTTGAAAACATTAACAACGTTCTTTAAACACATACAACACCTTTAATTTCTAGTCACCGTCTTACTATTCCAATATCTGCAGGTTTGTGGGACTGATTCTATGGCTGCTATTTCTGCTATCTCTCACTGGTGGTAGCTTGTTTTCTTGTGTGTCTAGTGATTATGAACTCATGTTCCTTGCAATTTTATTTGTTCTTTGAGGTCTAAACTGTGTTTTTCCAGAGTCGATTTGTGAGTTCACCAACCAAGATTCTTCGAAGTAAATTTGTAGCTGGATTTTTTTGGGTCCCAGCAGTAATGAATTGCAGCTCCAAATATGCATGAAAATGAGCTTATGGTTAGAAATTATTGGGGTGAGAATTTTCTTTTTCATGCTCTAACCAGACACAAGGCTGAGATATGGAAGTGTTCCCACCAGCCCCCTCTCAGAAACCCTTTTAAAAAATACACCCATTGTGACCAACATGGTGAAACCCCGTCTCTACTAAAAATACAAAAACTAGCCAGGTGTGGTGGTGGGCGCCTGTAATCCCAGCTACTCAGGAGGCTGAGGCAGGAGAATTGCTTGAACCTGGGAGGTAAAGGTTGCAGTGAGCTGAGATCGTGCCATTGCACTCCAGCCTGGGCAACAAGAGTGAAACTCATTCTCAAACCCCCCCCCAAACCCCCCAAAAAGCAAACAAACAAAAAAGCCCCCCAGAACACACCCATCAAGGGTACCAGTTTTTCAGTCTTGACTTTATGATATGACCTCTGTCTTGTCTGACCCCAGGTATTATTTCCTTTCTCACCACCTGTGAGTGGATAACCTCCCCAAGATTTAAATATCTGGGAACTGACATGTACCCACGAGGCAAACAGTGGTCTCAAGTTTGGTTATCTCTTTGGATTTGGGATTTCCCATCATATATGGCTTTAAGAATTTCCCCTTCTTTCTCACCAGCTTAGCCATGCATTCAAAAGATGCTTTTTTACATTTTTACAGCAAAATGGAAAATGTTGTGCACCAAATGACACCAGCAGCAGAATGAAAGACAATTCTTGGAATGGGAGAAAATATATAAATCATATATCTGAAAAGTGATTAATATTCAGAATATATAAAGAATTCCTAGAATTCAAGAACAACAAAACCCCAATATCACTCAAAAATGGACAAAGGACTTGAATATTTTTCCAAAGAAGATATATAAATGGCCAATAAGCATATGAAAAGATACCCAACATCAATAATCATTAGGAAATGCAAATCAAAACCATTGTGAGATACCACTTCATACCCATTAGGATGGCTAATAAAAAACCCCAATAAATCACAAGTGTTGGTGAGGGTATGGAGAAATCAGAAACCAGTGTTGGCTAGAATGTAAAATGATGCAGCTGCTATGAGAAATCTAATGGTGGTTCCTCAAAAAACAAAAAATTACCATACGATCCAGCAATTCTACTTCGGGTTATATAACCAAAATAATTGAAAGCAAGGTCTCCAGCAGCTCTTGGTATGCCCATGTTCATAGCAGCATTGTTCACAACAGCCAAAATGTGGAAGTAACCCAGGTGTCCATCAACAGATGAATGGATAAATAAAATGAGGTCTACATTTACACAGTGAAACATTATTCGGCTTTGAGAAAGCAGAAAATTCTGTTGTATGCTACAACATGGATGAACCTTGAAAACACTATGCTAAGTGACATAAACCAGTCACAAAAGGACAAATATGATTAGATTCCACATATGTGAGGTACCTAGAGTAATCAAATTCATAGAGATGGAAAGTAAAGTGGTGGCTGCCAGGGAAAGAGGAGGTAGGATATTGGGAGTTATTGTTTGACGCACACAGAGTTTCAATCTTGGATGATGAAAAAAGTTCTGGAGATAGATGGTGGCGATGGTTGCACAACAATGTAAATGTACTTAATGTCACTGAACAGTACATGAAAAAATAGTTAAAACAGTGAATTTTATTTTACATGTATAAAAGAAAATCAGTGTTTGTTTGTTTGTTTGTTTGTTTTTGAGACAGTGTCTTGCTCTGTCACCCAGGCTGGAGAGCAGTGGTACAATCTTGGCTCACTACAATCTCTGCCTCCCGGGTTCAAGCGACTCTCATCCCTCAGCCTCCTGAGTAGCTGAGACTACAGGTGTAATACCACCATGCCCAACTAACTTTTGTATTTTTTGGTGGAGATGGGGTTTCACTGTGTTGGTCAGGCTGGTCTCAAACTCCTTGCCTCAAGTGATCCACCTGTCTTGGCCTTTCAAAGTGCTGGGATTACAGGGATGAGCCATCATGCCCGGCCTCACTTTTCAGTGTTCTGTTCTGAGACATCTAGGAGTCCACAATGCTGGGATTAGAAATCCTCCTGGGACTCATTTTTCATTCACATCACGATGTCTACTGGGCAGTGAACTCTACCTACGTATGAATACCCAGCCAGATTCCAAGATTGTGGACACCAAGATAACAGCCTAGGAATTCAATGTCCTGCATCACTGAGCAGCCCGCGTTGTTCCTTTTCTTCAGTGACTATCCTAAATTAGTTATTTATTTTACATCGCATTATTTATAGGTTCCATTATGATCTTTGATAGTAGCAACAATCCAATTCTTCTTTGAGGAATAGATACACATTTCATGTCAGAAGAGCATGGATAAACTTGTCAGAATAATTTGCTTGAAATCTTATCACCGTGTGTATGTGTGTATGTGTGTGTATGTGTATGTGTGTGTATCCGCATGACCACGCACCGCGGCGGTCGGAGTGGCGACGCAACACATCAGCGTTAACGCCATACACCGTCTGACCAAGAACGTTAGCGACAAGACGACCAGCATCAGCACCGTCCGCGTTATCGAATGTCCGGCGGATTTTGGCGGTTTGACCGCGATGGCGATGGATGGCGGCATCGTCCGGTTTACGCGCATATCAGCATCGACGCACCGATAATCGCAAGCACCGTTATCGGCATACAACGGTCTGATCCGCATCGCCATCCGCGTTGACCGATCCGGCGATGCCATACACTGGCGGATGATCCAGCATATCCCATGCTGCACCGTGGCTGCCTGGGGCGTGTGTGCGCATATTACATGCGTGTGGGTGTGGGTGTGTATGCGTGTGGGTGTGGCGTGTGTCTGTAATGTGCATGTTGGGGCGCAGGTATGGCAGCGCGGCTTATCTGCTCATTCAGTCATTGGTTTGTTCCACAAATATTTACTGCTATGTATTACACACTGTCTAGACATTGGGGACACAGAGGTGAAGAAGACAAATTTTCTGCCCAAATTCTAATGGGGGAAGAGACGGGTACCTACATCAGCAAATAAATAAACAAGGTAGTATCAGGTAATAAGTCTGCAAAGAATACAAAACAGGATAATGAGAGTGTGACGTGAGGAGATGCTGTGTTGGCTAGGAGGTGCTCGGGAGAGGAGTCCCTGGGGATGATATTGAAACAGGAGCGTTCCCTGATCCCCCTCGCAGGACATAGGACAGGGGTGTGGCTCGCCTATTTGACTGCTGCTGCTCAAAACCCCATAGAGGAGCATGCAGACGGACAGGCGAAGGAGCTCAAGTGGGCGTGTGTTACAGTGTGACCTTTTAGCTTTGCTGTCTGCGGATATCTTGAGGGTTAACCAGCTTAATGGACCTTGTGCCTTTCTGCAAGGGTAGAGGGCCAGTGTGACAGCTTCCTGTATCCCGAGCTCTTGTCCAGCATCCTGGAAAAATCGGGTCACACACGAACTTGAAGGATGAATGCAGGAGTTTTATTGAGTGGTGTGGGTGGTTCTCATCAGGATGGCTAGGGACCAGAAGTTGGGAATGGAGTGGGAAGATAATATTCCCCTGGTGCCTGGCCATCCAGCTGCCAAACTCCTCTCCAACTGCCCCCAGCCAAATTCCCCTGGGTGTTCAGACGTTCCTCCTCCTCTCTCTTTCTCTGCCACGTCGCTCTGCCGTCCGTCCGTCTGCTTGTGTCCTCATCTCCT
This sequence comes from Papio anubis, assembly GCF_008728515.1. Lineage (NCBI taxonomy): Eukaryota > Metazoa > Chordata > Mammalia > Primates > Cercopithecidae > Papio > Papio anubis. Next base: position 16,738,203 of record NC_044994.1, read on the forward strand.
TGCCTGCTGGTCTGCTCTGGAGCCTGGGGTTCAGGCTTTATATGGGCATAGGATAGGGGTCACGGAGGGCCAAAAGGCAACTTTTTGGGAGTGAACACAGGAATACCTGTTCTCATTTAGGGCAGTGGGTATCCAGGCCTGAGGGTGGGGCCTTTGCCTGGGAACGACCCTCTTCTACCCAGTATTTCCCTGTCTCCTGGCTGTATCAATATTTAGGTTGAGAGCTGACACTGATGACAAGGAAACTGAAAATATCTGGGGAAAGAGCTTTTCACAAAGGGGTATATCAAGGGCCCTGAATCTAACTGAGTTAGAATGAATTATCTAAATCCTATCAGAGATAACAAAAATCCAAGCAGGTAGGGACTAGATTGGTGAATATTATTACCCTTACTGTATGTGACTTCTTAAAAAACGTATTTCTGAAATGAAAATAGCCAGACATTCATTTAAATCAGTAGCAACTACCTTTCAACACTGAAATTAGGCGGCGTCTCTGCCCCTCCCACCCCCGACCATTTCAGCAATGGGAGAATATTGTTTTCACTACCTGCTCTATTGTGCGTATATTTCATAGGTAAACTATGAGGGTGATAACAGTTTTGCTTAGGACTTCCTAGTAACGACTAAGAAAAACAACAGCATAGCTTTGTGTATGGATGATACAGCATTATAGCCTCTTTGCATAATTCAGGCTTTTTGAATTGTTGATGGGCTTGAACGTCCCAGTTTGGGTACAGCAATCAAATTTTCCATTTAATTGCAAAGTGTCACCTCTTTGTATGCTTTATAGACAAAAGTCACAGGTATAATTGTATAGATAGCATATAGAAGTGTCAATCAACTTGCCAGTTCAGCTTTTCTTTCATTGGAGAACAATAGCAAACCTCGAATATGCTTGCAGTTTGGATTTCTGATTTATACACCACCCGATAGTACCCCATTTAATCTGTTCACCTGTGGTTGCTTTGTTCTGAATTTCATGGCTCTGTTGTTTTACACCCTCTCTTGCATACATTTTCAGAGAGAGGCTGAGGATTGCAAACCGTTGGTTTTGGGGAAGTTGGAATGCTGCCACTGTCTGAATTGCCTGAATAAAGAAAAGTAGGTCCTGTAATTATTTTATTTTCTCCCCAGCATGTGATTTGTGATTGATGACACATGCATAGGGGGCTTTTGCCATTAGGCTGGCTGATCCCTCTACTATGACATTAATGTCACTGTCACTGTGCTCGAAGCTATAGTTTGTTAGGGCAACTCTGGCATGGGGAAAGGAGCATGGACTTTTTAATGTGTTTGAAATAGCTACATGCTGACAGATATCCCCACGTGCTTGCTGATGTCATGACTGGGGCTCCTAGAAAGCCCGGGAAATGAAAAGAAAGAAGAAAATGTTAGTTGAGGCTCCAGAAGGAGAAATGATAGAGGCATACAATAGAACATTTTGCAAAAAAGAAAATCCACGAATCTCTACAAATTTCCTTCAGGTCTAACTCCTGCCCCTCCCACCCTGCCCACCCCATACAGAAGCATCCAAGACACGAACTATTTAAATCTGAAGAAATTCAGTATTAAGAGAGCTATCCTTCCATGGTGCTCATTTGAAAAGCACAACAAACATACATACAGAAAACCCAAAGTAAATTAAGGTGGTCTTTTCCTTTCTTTTCATTAAAAAATGCATATCGCAGTGTTTACTTGGTAGACCAATTATTTTAAAAACTGGGTTTCAAGGAAAAAGTCACTTTCTGGCAGAGGCCATACATGACAAGTTCCGTTCCACAGTGGATTAAAATGGTTGCGAGGAGATGCTAACATAACTTCAACTACGGCAGTGTGAACACACCACTGTAATAATTCATTTAGAATGATGACACCTGAGACCTAATTTAAAAGTCCTAGATGAATACCAGTCTCACATTCAACCCTGAGGGCTGCCGCAAACATACGTAAGAAAGTCTAAGAACCATAGTGAGTCTAATTGAATTGGACTTAAACGGACCATTGAGATGGCCTCACTGAGCTCAGGGGAATTCACATTGTCTATACTGTATCAGAATCACAGCTTGAACTGAATAACTGGTTACATTCAATCATGTTACTGTAACTCATGCTTGAGGTAAAGGGGAAACCTTTTGCTATCAGCCAGGCTGGATGGAAAACAATTTCAAATCACTTTAAACCCAGTTGGCAACTACTTTGCCAATTATGGAATCCAGTGGGAAAGGTGTGTTCGAGGGCTCAGGACTAAATGATTTATGTCAGGCATCTGGGCCTCCCGAGGAATGCGGGAGAGTGTGCGGAGGAGGGGCGTGTGGCTAATTATTTCTCCTAAGAATACTTTAGTGAGGTAATTTGTGCCCGCAGATGAGCCACACTGCAGGCTGGATAAAAGGCAAGGTAAGCACAGACATTCCTAAGATCCCATTTAGAGATGGATAAAGAGGGAGCCTAAAGATTCAAATACACTTTCTCATCTCTTCGCTCTGAAACATTTGGAGATAAAAAATAGAAAGAGCAAACTTAGTTCTCGGCTCTAACAGGCAAGTTGTGATCAAAGTCTGTAATTTGTACTGCAGGTATTGCATTGGCTGCTTTCAAACGCAGACTTACTGGCACAGGTGACATGCTATAATGCATCAGATGGATGAGCGTGAATCTGGGGTCCTTTATAATGACCCTGAGAAATGCCTTTTTTTGCTCCTAATTTATTTTAGATGACTGTGGCTGCAGAGATAAGAATTTCTATCCTACTCAATGCCTTCTAAAGAAGGATGTCACCATTCTCTGGGATTCATGTATGAAGGTCTCCAGCTGAGAGATGATCCTGAAAGTTATCCCAAGAGTAATGAGTTCTCCTATCCCAACTCAAACAAATAAAAAGGATCATAGAATTCCACTATAGAAACTTACAGTAGAGGCGGATAGGTTTCTTGAGTAGTCTTTTCAGATCCTTTCATCATTGAACACATTTTAAAGGTATTTTGAGTAATCTGGAGGAGATTATGAGTGCTGTAATGATATTAAATCCAGCACTGGGGGGTCTATTTGAAACCTCACGCGAGTGTGTCTGTACAAGGCTGGCACTCCTGCTTTCTCGTCTTTCCTCTCTTCCAGCAGCTGCCTGCCATCATTACAGCTAATAGAGTGGGTTAAACTTTTGGGCTAGCTAGCGGCTCTGAGTATCTCTCTAATGGTTTCCATTGTGTGCATCCCTGGAAAACACTTCTGACCAATGAACCCCTAACTGCAAATGACACAGGCAAGCTTCATTGAAAATGACACCACTGGAGGGAACCTTGCACTCATTTGGGATGTTTCCTCACTGGGGAAAGAAGGCCATTTCGGCAGTCACACCAAAGGGATGTTGTCATGTGGCATTTACTTTTCTAAGGCACAGAACAAAGCAGTGGGGGAAGTTTGTGCTCCTACATGCTAACTATATGTTTAGCTGTGTGATGCCAAAATGAAAAGCCCTGCATGTCCAGAGGGGAGAGCGAAATTGCAGTCTTCCCAGTTCATCCTCATACAGGGTGGGGAATGTGGACATCAGACAATCTAAACTAAATCAGGATCCGTGTCTGGAATCAGTCTTGTTTAAATGCACAGCTTGTGACAAATGGGAGTTAAGTACCACCAGAAAGGGAGTGTGGCGTGGGAGGGTCTGAGATTGGTCATTGAGAGTGCTGCATTCGAATTCTTGGTTGCAACCAAATATGTTGCTTTGGATGAGTTTCTTCACTTTCTGAGTTTCTTTCAGTTTCCTCTGTAACATGAGGCAGGTAGAGCAGATGGTTTAATCCAATCCAACAATTGTTCATTGAGTGGTCGGTGTGTGTCAAGATTTGCCCGAGGCAATGGGGAGAGACTATGGGAATGAAACATGTACTGCCGGCATCCTTTTGGATTTTAAAGTTTAACAAGTAAGACTAATATTAAAAGACGATTTTAAGATGACGCATTTTAGCAAGTGGGAAGCCTACAGTGCTATGGAAGGAAGTGAGAAAGTCTGAGCAGTCAGAGATGGCTTCTTGAGGAAAGTTGTTCAGGTGGAGCCTGAAGGATAAGGAGGTTTGGGGTGAGCATGAAGGCTGAGGAGGAGCCAGCCAGAAAAAGATGGGAGTGTGATGAGGTAGAGGCGCATTTCAGATGAACTAAGCATTTGTGAAGGCTCGGCACAAGAAAAAGGTCGGGACTGGATTTCAGAACATAAAAGAAAGAGTGAAAACGTGGGTCAGGATGAGGGTTGCACACAATGTAGTAAGCATGCATTTTGTCCTTGCCCTGAGGGCAGTGGAAACCACTGAAACAAATTCCACGGCACAGTAGGGGTGAGGAGGCAGATATCTGAAGTTCCCTCCAGACCCAGCATTCTGGGGCTTTCCACATGGTTGTTTTGACCTCTCTAGGACCCACTAGAGGGATTTAATACTCAGGTACAGTCCAGAGAAGAGGACACAAGGCAGTGACCTCAGAAACTCACCTCCAGTCTACAGCTGGTTGAAGCCTGGCGTATAAAGGTGGATTTGCCCATGCGGGTTGGATCTGGTGCCTTTGACCTCAGCCTCAAGAGATGAAGTCAGTCTTGCCCAGACTCTGGGTCATGCTCTTTAGTTCTCTGTTAGACTCACCAGGGGCTTGTCAAAGAAATGAGAGGCTATGTGACATTCCCAAGTCTCCTTGCCAAGGGAGAAAATGGGAAATGGAGCTCCTCAGAACTTTGGCCTCTTCTTGATCACCTCTCTTACGGCAAGACTTTCTTTCATTTCTTTTTTTTTGTTTGTTTTTTCTTTTTGAGATGGAGTCTCTCTCGGTCACCCAGGCTGGAGTGCAGTGGCATGATCTCAGCTCACTGCAACCTCCGCCTCCCAGGTTCAAGCAATTCTCCTGCCTCAACCTCCCAAGTAGCTGGGATTACAGGTGCCTGCCACCATGCCCAGCTAATGTTTTTGTATTTTTAGTAGACATGGGGTTTCACCATGTTGGCCAGGCTGGTTTCAAACTCCTGACCTCAAGTAATCCGCCCACCTCTGCCTCCCAAAGTGCTGGGATTACAGGCATGAGCCACTGCGCCTCTGCCAAGACTTTCTTTTTTTTTAAGTTATATTTTTATTTCAATAGTTTTTGGGGTATAAGTGTTTTTTGGCTACATGGATGAATTGTAGAGTGGTGAAATCTGAGATTTTAGTGTACCCATCACTTGAGTAGTGTGCATTGTACCCAATGTGTAGTTTTTTAAATCCCTCACCCTAACCCCACCGTCCCCCTTCTGAGTCTCCATAGTCCATTATACCAGTCTATATGCCTTTGTGTACCCATAGCTTAGCTCCCACTTGTAAATTAGAACCCGTGGTATGTGGGTTTTCATTCCTGAGTTACTTCACTTAGAATAATGACCTCTAGTTCTATGCAAGTTGCTGCAAAGGACGTTATTTCATTCTTTTTTTTTTATGGCTGAGTAGTATTCCATGGTGTATGTGTACCACATTTTCTTTATCCACTCATTGGTTCGTGGGTGCTTAGGTTGGTCCCTTATCTTTGCAATTGTGAATTGTAGGGCAAGACTTTCTGAGACTTCCCTTTGCTGTTACTCTATCTATCCCTGAGGGTGCAAAGGTATTTGGCAGCGACTAGAACTCATTCACAGGGAGTCCTCATAGCACCTAACATTAGGTGACACTTAATAGTGATGATAATCACTTACGGAGTCCACTAAGTAAAGACGTTTTGAATCCCTTCTCCCATTCAAAAATCTTGACAACCCTGTGAGGCAGATATGCTCACCTTACTGATGAGGACGAGGGCTTGGCAAAGTAGGTATGCTGTTCATATCACATGGCTAGTAAGTGGAAGAGTCAATATCATACACTCCTGGATTCAGAACTTTAAATAACCCCATGGTACCTTCTAGGGAAGCTTCTGCTGTGTGTTTGGGGGGTTTGGTGAGAGAAAGGTGAATTTTAATCTCCCGACATGCTCACTCCTTCTTCCGGCTTTGTGGGGGATGTAAGTGAATAACCCCAGTGCTGTGGTGCACTCGTTAATCTTGTAGCAAGACAAGTGGAATGTAGGTCTGCAGGTGGCCTTAGTATGGCGGGGATAACTATGTGCATTCACCGGTCCCTACACAGGTCATACCTACCAGATCGCGTTTGCTTCTGACATGTCTGGGCCGTGTGAATTGTCCTCTACCCCTCTGGAGAGATGGGCCCTGTGGCTGCTTTGGGAATCGTCCTTGCTTTCGGGAAGAACATCAGTTGTGTGTTCATTTAGATACGACAGTCCTCGTATTTGGAATCTATGCATTTTTTGTTCCCTGGTCTCCGAAGTTAATAGCAGAGGTGGTGATAACAAAACCCAGACTGTTTTGACAAAACAAAACTGTTTTAACAAAAACCCTACTGTGTAGGAAGGAAGGTCACAGGGAAGAATAGCTTTAGCAAGAGTCAGACAAAGGTTCCGTTTTCCAGTTTTTGTGTGTATTCTCCTTTGGAAGGTACAGGCCCTGCTGAAGAGTTCTAGAAATAAAACAAAAATGGAGGGAAAACTTCTCAATATTCCCTGTTTCACAAAGAATTGTTGTTGCCATTTTCCTTTCAAGCAAATATACAAAAGTGAGTTGAAAGGAAATATCATCCAGAGTGTTAAAGCTTCTTTCGAGTTTTCAGTTCTGTGTGGGTTTTGTGCTAATGTTTTTCTGATAGAACAGAGCTCAAGAATGAAATATAGAAGAGGAGTTGTCCATTCAGACACGAAGTGATCAATTCTTGTGACATAGTAAGAGATTTAGATTTTTTAAAATCTGTCCAACAGGCTGGATGTGGTGGCTCCTGCCTGTAATCCCAGCACTTTGGAAGGTTGAGGTGGTGGATCACCTGAGGTCAGGAGTTCAAGACCAGCCTGGCCAACATGGTGAAACCCTATTTCTACTAAAAATGCAAAAATTAGCCGAGTCTGGTGGCACGTGTCTGTAGTCCCAGCTACTCGGGAGGTTGAGGGAGGAGAATTGCTTGAACCCGGGAGGTGGAGGTTGCAGTGAGCTGTGATCGTGCCATTGCATTCCAGTCTGGACAACAAGAGCAAAACTCTCTCTCTCAAAAAAAAAAAAAAAATTCTGTCTAACTAAGATTAAATGTTTAATATTTTGGTGGAATTAGTAGGATAGCCATTTTTAGTGATAAATTATTTTAAAACTAGAAAAATTAATTTAGAAAAAAAAAGACATCCAGAGAATAATCAAGAGTTCAAGCAGCAATTTTGTGATAGGCCAATGTTGGATCAACAGTCAAATCTGATAGTGCGTTCCCCCGAATGTTTTAACCAGAATGACATTACTTGGAGGAATTAGTATTTTGAGTTATGTAAAAGAAAGCCCTGCCTATTTTGAGCTACGATAAGAGGCTCAGTTCTGTAAAACCGGAGAAGCATGGGACATGTTTCTGCTTTGGATTGTACATGTAATTATTTTCTTTGGATTAATGAATGGGACTGCCTCTATTCGTAGTGAGAAAATGCCAATTTCAGAGATATTCAAAGGCTGCCAGTTTCTCTCACAGAAGTTTGCCACAGGGATTCTCTTGTTTAGGAATATATATAGATTCCTTTCTGAGATGTCCATTTGCTTTTACTAACAAAGATTAAATGCTTAATCTTTAATGTTTAATATATATATGGACTTTTGTTTAGGTATATATGGCATATATATATTTCTGTTTAAAGTTTACTGAGAGATTAATTTGCCATTCTAATTCACTATTCCTTAGTAAAAATTGATTAGTCAGATAATTTGAATGGCACATTATAAAGCAGAGAGAGGGGACTTGAGGGAGTGGGACAGTGAGTTTGGGTGGGGGAAGATGGAAGGGAAGATGCCTGGGACAGAGCTTCCCTCCTTCCCTCCGTCCCTCCTCCTCACTCCTTTCTTCCTCTCTGTCTCCTTCCTCTCCAGTCATGCATTCATCCGGTATTTATGAAATAAGTACCAGATACGATATTGGGCACTGAGAATACAAGGATAACTAGATGAAAGTCTGGGCCCTCCATGCAGCTGCAGCCAGCCACTGTAGACGAGGAGAGAGAAAGACCATGTCACCAGCTGAGTGCTATGGCGGCCAGCAGAATCGGCCACCTCACCTGGACTTCCTGGGAGAGGGCTGCCTGTTCACATCATGAAGGTCAAATGCAAAGAGCCTGGCGTGCTTGGGCCGTCTCCTGGGAATGGCAGCCCAATAAGTGGGGTGAGTAGCGGAAGGAACTCCAAGGTTACGTGTGCCCCCACTCAAAAATGCCTGCTGGCCTGGAAACAGGCCACCCTACAAGTGTCGGGTGTGGCCTCAACCACATCTCATTACCTCTTGGACCTCATTGTGCCCATCTGTGCCTTGCAGGCCTTGGCTCAGACGCCCTGTCCTGGCATTTTCCATTTCTGCCTCTACACTTTAGAGTGGACACAGTGGAGTGAGCGCGTCTCCACACTCACGCTGCCTCAGGATCTAGTGTTATGATAACGTTTCTGGGAGGAGTTTGGACATCTTGCTTGTTGAAACCCAGTTTCACAATTTCCTTGCTTCCCTTTGCAAAGAGCCAGGGCATTTTATTTGCTACCCACTGCTTAATCGTGATAACTCACAGCACAGTTAAGGTCTTATTGAGGAAGAAAGGCTTTGATCACCTTTAACAACTCTTGGAAATCCCTCTAAGTGCCTCTGCTAATTTTTACCTCTTTTAATAGTGTTGATATGTTCAGTCACCCCTGTCCCACCCACTTACACACCCTGCCTAGGCACAGATGTTCACTGACGTAATTGTCTTAGAAGCTATTGTTAAAATAATGTCTGTGATATCGATAGTGGTGGGTGTCCGAGTGCAGCTCATAGGGAAGGAACAGTGCTGTGAGCCCATGACTCAGGCCCTCATTCCGGGCCTGGAGCTTCCTTCCCCACCCTCTGCAGTGGAACAGTAGAGTGAGAAGCCAGGCCTGTTTCTTGGCCTAAGGGTATCAGTGAGATGACCCGGCTGGGGGCTGGGATGGGGAAGAGGAGTCATGCCTCACGTACTCCTGTGCTTCTTTCAGGAGTACAAGAGAGACTTTCCCTCTTGATCTCAAGCCAGAGGAGATCCTTGTTAGGCCACAGCATGGCCTCTGTTCTTGTGTACAGCCTTACTCTGGGTCTGCTTTACACAGTGTCCTTTTTCTGTCTCCCAAGGAGTGAGATTCTGCCAGACTGGGGTGTTTTAAAATACAGTGCCTTAGGCCATGCCTGGTGGCTCATGCCTGCAAACCTAGCAGTTTTGGAGGCCACGTTGGGATTCTGCCAGACTGGGGTGTTTTAAAATACAGTGCCTTAGGCCATGCCTGGTGGCTCATGCCTGCAAACCTAGCAGTTTTGGAGGCCACGTTGGGAGGATCATATGAAGCCAGGGGTTCAAGACCAGTCTGAACAATATAATGGGACCCCATTTCTTTGTTGTTTTTTTTTTATTTATTTTGGAGACGGAGTCTCGCTCTGTCACCCAGGCTGGAGTGCAGTGGCCGGATCTCAGCTCACTGCAAGCTCCGCCTCCCGGGTTTACGCCATTCTCCTGCCTCAGCCTCCCGAGTAGCTGGGACTACAGGCGCCCGCCACCTCGCCTGGCTAGTTTTTTGTATTTTTTAGTAGAGACAGGGTTTCACCGTGTTAGCCAGGATGGTCTTGATCTCCTAACCTCGTGATCCGCCCGTCTCGACCTCCCAAAGTGCTGGGATTACAGGCTTGAGCCACCGTGCCCGGCCATGGGACCCCATTTCTATTAAAAAAAAAAAATTAGCCAGGTGTGGTGGTGTGTGCCTGTAGTCCCAGCTACGTGGGAAGTTGAGTGAGGAGCATTGCTTGGGCCTGGGAGTTTGAGGTTACAGTGAGCTATGATCACGCCGCCACACTCCAGCCTGGGTGACAGAGCAAGATCCTATGTCTAAATATATACATATTTACTCCCAGTTCCTAAGAAGAGGGAGCACGCCATGCTGGTGGGAAGTGGGGTCACAGCGGGGCACATGGGGAAGGACCAGGGGCGTCTGGAGGCAGATGGAGAGGGAGGAGCTGTTCACAGAGCCCTTACTGTGATTTCTGTGGAAGGAATGGGCAAGAGAGGATAAGCAGGTTTTGGATAATTGTAGGCTAGCTTAAAGAATTTCAGTGGGCTCTGGGACATAGGGGCTGTCCGTAGTTCCCTAGCTGTCTGGTACCTGGCTGTGGGGTGATTAAGGCAGGGGGTAGTGGCACAGAGTGTGACAGCGGGTAGAGGAGGTGATGGGGCTTTAGCTCCGGATTGGTTGGTTTACATTTGAAAAGCTGCTCTCCGGAAGGTTGTTTACTCTCTCTAGGAACTGGCTAATCCTGGGAGGGGCAGTTTCTCCAAAGTCAGCAAGACCCCAGATGTGAAAGCATCGGAATACAGAAAAGATGTGGTTGATACATGGGGACATTTTCACCTAAGACCAGGCCAGCGTCCTCGAGGCCACCTATCTTCCCTTTCTTTCTTTCCTTTTTTTTTTTTTTTTTTTTTTTTGATACAGAGTCTCTCTCTGTCGCCCAGACTAGAGTGCAATGGCATGATCTCGGCTCACTGCAACCTCTGCCTCCAGGTTTCAAGCGATTCTCCTGCCTCAGCTTCCCAAGTAGCTAGGATTACAGGCATGCACCATCGTGCTTGGCTAATTTTGTATTTTTAGTAGAGATGGGGTTTTGCCATGTTGGCCAGGCTGGTCTCAAACTCCTGACCTCAGATGATCCACCTGCCTTGGCCTCCCAAAGTGCTGGGATTACAGGCATGAGTCACCACACCTGGCAGTATCTTCCCTTTCCTTCCCCCTCCATGCACAATCCATCATCAGAGAGCATTGACCCTACTTCAAATACACATACTAAATCTGTCCCCTTCCCTCCAGTTCCCCTGCTCCCACCTGGTCCAAGTCACTAGCGTCTCTCATCTGGGATACAGCAATACCTCCCAGCTGGTCTCTCTACTGCTGCTCTCAGCCTTTCTTGTCAACCTTTACTCAGCAGCCTGAGGGATTTGATAAATCAGATCTTACCACTCTGTACACCACCTTGCTTAAAAGCATCCAGTGACTTATCACTGCATTTAGAATGGACAAAGAGGCTCGGCTTGCTTTGCCCCCTGCCTCCTGCCTCTTCTGACCCCCCGGTGCTCCATAGCCTGCAGCACATCAGGCACCCCCACCTTCTCTTCTTGCCCCCATGGCTGGATCCTCATGCGTCAGGTCTCAGCCTAAGTGGCCATCCTCATATAGACCAATCACTTCATCTAAATGCTATTGAAACACGCCTTCCAACATTTTTCAGTCCCCTGTTCATCACTAATTGTTATAATTAATTGACTGGTTTTGTCCCTGTTTACTGTCTGCATAGTTTGAGTGACCAGTATGGGGTTAAAAGCATAGTTCCAGGGTCAGAGGGTCATGACTGAAGTCTGACTGTATTATTTATTAACTCTGTGACTTTGGGTAGCTACTTATCCTCCTTGAATCTCAGTGTTTCCATCAGTAAAATGGGCTCAATAAGAGTACCCCCGCCATAGGACTGCTGTGAGAATAACATGAGATAATCCATGTAAAGTGCATAACACATGATGTGCTACAAAGATGAGCTGTTATCATCATTGAGACGCAACCTCCATGAAGAAAGAGAATGTTTTGTCTTGTTCACTGTTGCCTCCCCAACCCTTCACACTGCCTGGCACATGGAGGTACCCAATAAATACCTGTTGAATGAAAGAGTGGCCCTCGGCTGGGTGTGGTGGCTCATGCCTGTAATCCCAGCACTTTGGGAGGCCGAGGCGTGTGGATCACGAGATCAGGAGATCGAGACCACCCTGGCTAACATGGTAAACCGCATCTCTACTAAAAATACAAAAATTAGCTGGGCGTGGTGGTGGATGCCTGTAGTCCCAGAGGCTGAGGCAGGAGAATGGCGTGAACCTGGGAGGCGGTGCTTGCAGTAAGGCAAGACCGTGCCACTGCATTCCAGCCTGGGCGACAGAGCGAGACTCCGTCTCAAAAACAAAAACAAAAACAACTAAAAAAACCAAAAAAAAAAGAGGAGCAAAAAAGAAAGAGTGGCCCGCTTTGGCAGTGTCTGGCTCAAGTACAATACTGCTGCATTATCCCAGTGGGAAAAACTTTCCGTTGGAGTGAGAGAGCCCAGAAAGGGCCGTATCATCAGCAGGCGTGTAGAGGTTGCATTTCCTGTCCTGGACAAGCCCCCATTCCAGCACGTGGGAGGCTTGACCTCCAATTTTTGATCTGCGCCTGTGCATCTGTGTTCCCGTAGAAGGTCACCTGACACGTTTTCTGGGTGGCAGCTTTCAGAGGAGCAAAGGAGGAACTGGAGCAGTTAACCTCTAAGAAACCTTCCACATGACATATCTTTTCCCCTTTTTTTGGGAAAAGAGTTTTATTGAGATATAGTTCACATACTATAACATTCACCCATTTAAAGTGTACAGTTCACTGTTTTTACCATATTCACAGTGTGTGTAACTAGCAGCATAATGTTAGAATATTTTCAACACCCCAAAAAGAAATCTCATACTCGTTAGCAGTGACACCCCATTCCCTCCCCACAATATCCTTTCTCCAGCCCCAGGCAACCATGAATCTACCTCTTGTCTCTATTGATCTGCCTATGTGAGACATTTTATAGAAATGGGGTCATACTATATGTGGACTTTTGTGACTGGCTTCTTTTACTTAGCGTAATGTGTTCAGGATTCAACCATGTCGTAGCATGTATCAGTAATTTATTCCTTTTCATATATCAGTAGTTCATTCATTTTTATTGTGGAGTGATACTCTATTGTATTGGACAATAATTTATCCACCTATCTACCAGTTGATGGGTATTTGGGTTGTTTTCTCATATAGGTCATTATCAATAATGTTGCTAGGAACATAATTCATGGGTAAGTTTTTGTGTGGATGTGTATTTCCATTTCTCTTGGAGATGAACCTAAGGATGGAATTGTTGCATCCTATTGTAACTCTAAGCTTAACATTCTGAGAAACTGCCAAGCTGTTTTCGACGTGGTAGCACTGTTTTACATTCTCACCAGCAATTTATGAGGGTTTCAATTTCTCTACATCCTCACTGTTATGGTTTGAATATTTGTGTTTCCTCCAAAATTCATGTCGAAACTTAATTCCCAACGCAACAATATTAGAAGGTGGGGACCTCTGGAGGTGATGAGGTCATGGGGGCTCCACCCTCATAAATTGGATTAGTGCCTTATAAAAAAGGCGTTCACCCCTTTTGCCCTTCTGCTTTTGGCCATGCTGTGGGGAGAAGATGCACTGATGGCTCTCACCGGGCACCGAATCTAGTGGTGTCTTGATCTTGGACTCCAGAACTGTGAGAAATAAATTTCTGTTCTTTGCATATTATACCTAGTCTTGGATATTTTATTATAGCAGCATAAATGGAGTAAGACACTCACCAACATTTCTTACTGTCTTTTTAATCATAGTGAGTGAGTGTGAAGTTGTGCCTTGCATTGTGGTTTTGATTTGCCTTTCTCTGATGGCTAATGATGTTGAGAATCTTTCTGTATGCTTATTGGTCAGTTGTTTAACTTCTTTGGAGAAATGTCTATTTAAAATTTTTTGCCCATCATTTTAATTGGGTTATTTATCTTATTGGGTTGTAAGAATTATTTGTATATTCTGGATATATGTCCCTTGCCATATATATATTATAATCTGCAAAATTTTTCTCCCATTCTGTGGGTTGCCTTTTTACTTTTGATGGTATTATTTGAAACACACATATTTTAATTTTGATAAAGTCTGACTTACCTGTTTTTTCTTTTATTGCTTTTGCTATAAAATGTTTTCAAAGATCTCAGCATTTTAGTTTGTGTTAGAAAAAAATGAATACGTGTGCAAAATAAAAGAAATAACAAATAATAGAACAGGAAGAAAACAGCCTCCTTTGGCTGGGCACAGTGGCTCATACCTGTAATCCCAGCATTTTGGGAGGCCAAGGCAGGCAGATCACTTGAGGTCAGGAGTTTGAGACCAGCTTGGCAAACATGGTGAAACCTTGTCTCTTCCAAAAATACAAAAATTAGCCAGGCGTGGTGGCAGGCGCCTGTAATCTTAGCTACTTGGGAGGCTGAGGGAGGAGAATTGCATGAACCCAGGAGGGGCACATTGCAGTGAACTGAGATGGTGCCACTGCACTCCAGCCTGGGCCACAGAACAAGACTCCTTCTCAAAAAATAGTAAAAATAAAAGGGGGCCTCTTTCCAACCCCTGACCTCTAGTCCCTCAGTCTTCTCCCAACACACATTCCTATCTAATTCTTAAACACACACGTGCACTCACACAGATAGAAGCATCATAGGTATATGGTTGAAACTGTTCTTTCTCTTGTTTTTTATTGACATAACAATGTATCTTTGAGGTATTTAGCTCTAATTCATACATTAACACTTACTGTTCTAGAAAATGGTGGTATTGTGTTCAGTTGGATGTGGGTACCAATGTTGATTTAACCACTCCATTATGATGGACATTTTGGTTGTTTTATCTTTTGCTACTGATAATAATACTGTGCTGAATAGACTTTTAGATTAGTTTTCACACTAATGTACCGAGAGTATCTCAGGGTGAATTTCTATAGCTGAATTTGTGGCGTCAAGAAGAGAGAGTACCCATTTAGACTCTACATGCATCAATAGTTTATTATTGAATTTTTGATCTTTGCTAGGATGAAAGGTTAAAAACATGTATTTTATTATAGTTTTATTTATTTACTTTATTATGAGTTCAGT